>NC_041229.1:98780555-98865631 GCF_002837175.3 Physeter macrocephalus | reverse complement strand
AAAAAAAAAAAAGAAACAAACAAAATGCTCCTATCTTGCCATGGCCTGCTGAGAATTTTATTTCGACCAATGCAAATGAAGCCACAAAGGAAACAAGGATAAAGATAAAGAAGACTCAAATTAGAGAGAGAGAGAGAGAGCTGTATCATACCAGAGTCCAAACCAGCATTTTGACAAATGTGCCATAGAAATCAGCTGCTAAGGGCTTGGAATGTGAAAAGTGAAAAACAAGAGACTAACCAAAGACTAAGAACCCTGAAAAAAAGAAGTGGGAATCCCAGCACAAGTGCACGGGATAAAAAAAATATGGAAGGAGATCCAGATGGGCCTTAGTGAAGTAAACACATATCAAAGCCTTTGATGGTATTACATAATGGTACGCAGAAAACTGTAGAGTTCTGATTTCGGAGTGTAGGTTTGGTCATTCTCGCTATGTCTCAAGTCAAAGGACTTTCTCCAAGATTGTTACCAGGTAGTCCCCAGCTAACAATTAAGCCAAGATTCTCATACCCAGAGTGGGCAAAACAAGATTAAACAGCACTTATTACAGAATTTATCTTAATAAACCTTGTTTCTCTCTGGGATTACTCCCTGTGACTTTCTCTGGGTATCAGTGAAGTAGTGTCTATGTTAAGCTAGCACTTCACATAACTCTATTTTACACTATGAATAAATATACCCCCAGAAAAGGAATTATATTCTCAGAAATCCCATATTTACAAAAATATGCATTTTCCCTGACATGAGTTCATAATTTATCTTCATTGCAGATTGATCTATCATTAGCAGTGTCTTTTCTTTTTTTTAGCAGCGTCTTTTAAAACTTTAATTGTCAATACCTATACATATCATACAACCAGGGATGGAGCTGGCGCCCTCTGCATTGGAGCATGGAGTTTTAACCACTGGACCACCAGAGAAGTCCCTGTAGGTCTGTTTTTTCAGGTAGTGAATATTTTATAATGTAAATAATCACACTCACAAAGGCCTTTTTTTTCAGTTTACTTTCTTACATCAGATTTTATTAAAGCAAGATTCACTTTTACATGTATAGAAACCTTTCTAAGAGTATGCCTCAGAGTTTTTACCATCTTATGTAATTTACCTCAAAATACAGATTTCTTCTTCAAGAAGCTTAAAATCATAAGCTTTGCTGATGTTTCCCACAGAGTTATTCTTAGAATAGTTCTCAAAATCCAGAAAATATTCCCTGTGTTTGAATTTGAATTCTTTCTGCTACCATAAAGGAGGACTACGTAACCCAGTGTGATGGTTAATTTTATGTGTCAGTTGGATGGGATAAGGAATGCCCAGACAGCTGGCAAAACATTAATTCTAGGTGTGCCTGTGAGGATGTTTCGGAAAGAATACATTTGAATAAGTAGACTGAGTAAAGAAGGTGGCCCTCACCAACACGGGTGGGCATTACCCAATCCGCTGAGGGCCTGAATTGAACAATAAGGCAAAATAAGGTTAAATCTGCTCTTTGCTTGAGCTGGGACATTCATCTCCTCCTGCCCTTGGACATTAGCACTCCTGGTTCTCAGACCTTCAGGTTCATACTGAATTATACCACAAGTTTTCTTGGTTCTCCAGCTTGCAGTTGCCAAATCATGGGATTTCTTGGCCCCCATAATCAATCACATCAGTCAATTCCTATAAATCTCTTCAATATAGATATATATATATAGCTATAGATATCCTATTGGTTTTGTTTCTCTGGAAGACTCTAATACACCCAGTATATCTTGCTTTTTTCCCATCATCCAGAAACCTAAAAGTCAAATTCATTTTGTGTCAAATCTACTCAGGTCAGGTGCCTGAAAGTAACTACTGCTTCTGTCTTATTCAGATGAATTCTTATATTTGATCCTGAAAGATTATCATCTTTACACTGTTTTTGCTTCTTGCCCTCATCCAAAAGAATATAAAGCACATCACTGATATAATATTCAATAAATGAAATGGGGCTTCCCTGGTGGCACAGTGGTTAAGAATCCGCCTGCCAATGCAGGGGACACGGGTTCGAGCCCTGGTCCGGGAAGATCCCACAGGCCGCGGAGCAACTAAGCCCGTGCGCCACAACTACTGAGCCTGCGAGCCACAACTACTGAAGCCCGCGCGGCTAGAGCCCATGCTCCGCAACTAGAGAAGCCACTGGAATGAGAAGCCCGCGCACCACAATGAGGAGTAGCCCCTGCTCGCCACAACTAGAGAAAGCCCGCGCGTAGCAACCAAGACCCAACGCAGCCAAAAATAAATTTAAAAAATAAAAATAAATAAATGAAATGGTTTTCAAAACATGTAATTTGTGCTCTCTCTGTTAACTATTAAAATTGCAACAGCGGCAGGCACGTGACCCAGGCTGCACCAATCAGACGTGCTCCTGTGAGACAGTGGAAGGGAGCCAAGTGAAGACTCGACCCTGCAGGAGCCGCCCGGAAACATCCATTTCAGAACCAGCAGGAACCAAGAGGGAGATGGAAAACGGCAAAGCCCGCTTCCACTGTCTGGCCAAGCAGTTTCACCACCTGTACCAGGAGAAGGTGGAAGGTTTCCATGCACTGGTGTAGGGGGCTGCTGGCTGGACAGTTCCCCAAGACAGCCTGGCACTGCTGGGAACCTGACTGCGGACTCCATCCCCTCGGAAGATGGGAGAAGATGGAGTTGCCTGGGCACTTTATTTAAAAAAAAAAAAAAAAATGCAACAGTTAAGATACTGGGTTGGGGCGGGGGAAGGGTAGAGACTGGTGCTGTGGGCACCATTATGCAATCTGCTTATTACTGGCCACTTACGAAACACCACTGCAGAAATTCTGTCCTTCCTCTACCTTATCCCAAGCTCAGCATTTTCCCCTTCCACATATTGTAGTTTCTAAAATCCACATTCGAAGGATGATCATTCATGTCTTTAGGAATGCAACTATCTACATACAGGGAACTATCTGAATTATAACTGCCTTTTTTTTAAGCCTTACTTCAAGTGAGCTGACATTGCCATGAGATCTTCCTAAATCAATTTGCAAAGCACCATTTGGTATAGCAGGAAGCTTGGTCTATATTTCACATACTAGAATGTAGATACAAAGAAGATAAGTACATGGGTCCCATGAAAAATCAGCTGTGATTCTAGGGACTTTGTGGTGGAAACTGCTGGTTGTCTACCCAAATTTGTTCTCCCCTTTTTCCACAATAATCAAATTATGGCAGGTATTTGTCTGCCTAGCTATGGACTCCTGTTGGGAGGCAGAGATATTGAATAATAACCTCCGAACTGAGAAGGAACTTTGAGACCAAAAAATGAAGCAGGCAACTCCATAAAGTGCGATTATAAAATTTATTGTTAGTAACTTACATACAGTCAGGATCGGGTGGATGATGACCCAGAGGCACTTGCAGCTACAGCGCACATCACCAAAAGGGGTACAGGGGAATTTAAAGCGGCCAAAGCTAAAAATAGAATCCAACTACTAGGGAGAAGCACGTCTGCACCACCAGGAACAGGAGTTTCCCCTACATTTCCATGGCCATTAACCATCTGCGTCAGCAAAAGGTATTCTTTTATTTTTCATATCAGATGAAGGCAAGGGTCAATGTTAATAGGGAACTTACCTGGCTTGGGTGCATTCCTTGTGAGTGGGCTAAAGCTCAGTCACACAGAAATGGGAGCGGGGTAGGACTGCAGGCCCAAGGTGGAGCTGACAAAATGTAGTCAGTATGGTTCACACAATTCTTGTTACCCTCCTTGCCATTAGATGTGGCCTGTGGCTAACTTCTCACCAGTAAAGGTGAGTAGAAATGATGATTGCTGTAGCTAGTGAAGAAACTTTAAAATACAGGCTGTGTCTCCTCCATGCTCTATGCTCACTCTTCTTGTCCACTGGGACCCTATGTTCATGATAGAAGTAGTAAGAAGGCCCCAGATTGGGGGCTGGCAAATGGTCTCTGTCACAACAACTCACGTCTGTCACTGCAGCACAAAAGCAGCCACAGACAATATGTATGGTGTGACAGTGTTCTAGTAAAACTTGATTCACAGACACTGAAATTTTTAATTTTATAAAATGTTTATGTGCCATGAAATATTATTCTCCTTTTGATTTGTTTTCAACTATTCAAAGTTGAAAGACTATTCTTAGCTCACAGGTTGTTATAAATTAAGTGCTGAGCTGGATTTGGCCCAGAGGCCTTAGTTTGCCAACATCCAAGCAGATGTTGAGCCTAAAGATGAAAGGAAACAGAAACTGAGTTTACAGTTACAGAAACTGTAAACTGTTACAGTTACAGTTACAATTTAGAAAATAAACTTATGGTTACCAGGGGTAAGGGGGGAGGGATAAATTGGAAGATTGGGCTTGACATATACACACTACTATATACAAAATAGATAACAAATAGGACCTACTGTATAGCGCAGGGAACTCTACTCAGTACTCTGTAATGGCCTATATGGGAAAAGAATCTAAAAAAGAGGGGAGGACTTCCCTGGTGGCACAGTGATAAAGAATGTGCCTGCCACTGCAGGTGACACAGGTTTGAGCCCTGGTCCAGGAAGATCCCACATGCTGTGGAGCAACTAAGCCCATGTGCCACAACTACAGAAGCCCGTGCCTAGAGCCCGTGCTCTGCAACAAGAGAAGCCACTGCAATGAGAAGCCCGCGCACCGCAAAGAAGAGTAGCCCCCGCTCGCCGCAACTAGAGAAAGCCCGCGCACGGCAAAAAAGACCCAAAGCAGCCAAAAATAAATAAATAAATTTTTTAAATACAAAAAAAATTGTGGATATATACATATATGTATACATATATATGTATACATATATGTATATGTATAGACATATGTATATGTATACATATATATACATATATATATACATATATATGTATAACAGATTCACTTTGATGTACACCTGAAAGTAACACAGCTTTGTAAATCAACTATACCCCAATAAAATTTTAAAAAAATGAAAATAATTAGATAGCTAAAAAAGAAGGAAAGAAAGTGGAGAAGTGATGGCAAAGACGAAGAGAAGCATGTGGTGGTAACTGGAGACAGGGAGCTCCCCCCCAAAAAAGATGCAAGGAACTTGGATCCTTGAATGACTGTTGAGCACATCCACCAACCTGGATCACTCACCTTGGACTCTTCAGGAAAGAGAAAGTATCCTTCACTCTTTAAGCTACATTATAGTTAGGGCTCTCTTGCTATAGCAGACTAGCGTTTTACTTTAACTAATACATAGTCCATAACTCCTGACTCCTAGGCCTCTGTTCCATTCCAGAGTCCTCACCACCCTCCTTCTAAAAAGCCAAGGCAAGGACACTGGATCCCCACCTGCCTCCTCACTGACCTTTCCAAGACCTGAAGGAAAAGGCTCTGGCCAGAGCTCCCTTCACCTCTTTGTTTCGAAGACTGTAGATGAGAGGGTTGAGCATTGGAGTGACGATGGAGTAGAAGACAGAAACCACCTTGTTGAAGTTGATGGAAGGGGCCATTTTGGTCCAGACATACATAAAGAAAAGAGTGCCATAGAAGAGGCTCACCACAGTCAGGTGGGCCGCACAGGTGGAGAAGGCCTTCTGGCGCTCAGTAGCCAAGCGGATATGCAGCAGCGTCCAGACGATGTTGCCATAGGACACGGCAATGACTGTGAGGGAGGTCAAGAGCACAGCCAGAGAGACCAGGAAGTCTGCGGTCTCCTTCAGGGTGACATCCGAGCAGGACAAGGCTAGCAGGGGTGAAGCATCACAGAAGAAGTGATCAATGACATTGGGGCCACAGAATGTCAGTCGGGACATGAGGTAGGTGGGCAAAATGGGGGTGAGGAAGCCAGCCAGCCAACAAGCAGCTGACAGACGGATGCAGCTGCCCCAGGACACCAAGGCCCCATATCGGAGAGGCATACAAATGGCCATGTAGTGGTCACAGGGCATGGCGGCCAGTAGGAAACACTCCGTTGCCCCAAGGAACGTAAAGATGAAGAGCTGGGACAGGCATCCAGCATAGGAGATATTCTTGCCCCCGTCTCCCCCAATAAAACCAGCCAGCATCTTGGGCACTGTGACTGAAGTGTACCAGATTTCAAGGCAGGACAAGTGTGTTAGGAAGACATACATGGGTCTACGTAGCCGGTGGTCCAAACCCACAACCAGGATGATGGCCAAGTTCTCCACCAAGGTGAACAGGTACATAGTGAGGAAGAGAGTAAAGAAGAGGAGGCGCGTTTCTTGCACCTCGGCAAAGCCCACCATAACAAACTCTGTTATGTGGGTCCAGTTTTGTTCACATGGCTGCATATGTGAGTAGTCTCAGGCTCATAGATAATGACAACTCAAGGAGAACCTATGAGATGCTGGACTGAAGTATCTTTCACTTCAGGAGAGGAAAACAAAGTCAAGACGCTATCCTTAACTCTCAAAAAAATGTAGAGTCCATGAGGGACACAAGAAAACAGACAGTTTCAGTACAAAATGAAAAGTGCTAGATAGAAATAAGACAGGATGTTAATGGGAGGCAGTAGAGGGGAAGCTCATCCAGTCTTGAGGAATCAGGGAAATCTTCCTGGAGGAAGAGCTGTCTAAATTGAAACCTGAAAAATAAGTATAAGTTAGTGACATAAAAGATAGAGAAACAGAGAGTACATAACAAGTATAAAATCTCAGACATCAGAGAGAACATCATGCATCTTGGGAACCTCAAGTACCATGAAGGTTAAGAGCTTGGCTTCCTGATCAAGCATTCCTGGCTCCAAATACAAAAGAACCTAACTAACAGAGTTGTTGTGAAAATTTAAATTAGATAATCCCTCTAAAGTATTTATCATGATCAGGTTAATAAATACTAGGGAATAATACCCTCCAAGTCCATTCATGTTGTGGCAAATGGCAAATTTTCATTCTTTTTTATGGCTGAGGAGTATTCCATTGTGTGTGTGTGTGTGTGTGTGTGTGTGTATGTACATCTTCCTTATCATTCACCTGTTGATGGACACTTAGGGTATTATGCTTAGTGAAATAAGTCAGACAGAGAAAGACAAATGCTGTATGATATCACTTATATGTGGAATCTAAAAATAAAACAAATGAATGACTATAACAAAACAGAAACAGATTCACTGATATAGAGATCAAACTAGTGGTTACCAATGGGGAGAGAGAAGTAGGGAGGGGCACATTAGGGGTAGGGGATTAAGAGGTATAAACTACTACGTATAAAATAAATAAGCTACAAGGACATATTGTACAGCACAGGGAATATGGCCAAGATTTTATAATAACTATAAATGGAGTATAACCTTTATATTGTGAATCACTATGTTGTCTACTCGAAAGTTATATAATACTGTACATCAACTGCACCTCAATAAAAATACATGCATGCATACACACATACATACATACTAGAGGACATTTTTAGATGTTGACTTCTCCTGGAATAGATCATAGAGGGAAAGTGACTTTCGTTGAGCTTGAGGAACAGTCTAGGCCAACATCATGAAGAGCTAGTAACCAAGTTAATGAAGGTCAAAGCTGAGTGTCAGCCTGAGGACAACAGAGAGCCTTGAAGAGTGCTCAGCAGGGGAGCAATGCTGAGAAGGGACAAGTACGCTGTGCTGAAGCAGGTCTGGAGAGGAGGAGACGAGAGGCAGGAAGGCCAGGCTGGGAGTACAGCATGAGGTGTTGATGTTTGTGGTCATGAGGCCTGGAGAGTGATAAAGAGAGCTGTCAAGAGGACTTCCCTGGTGGTGCAGTGGATAAGACTCGACGCTCCCAGTGCAGAGGGCCCGGGTTCGATCCCTGGTCGGGGAACTAGATCCCACATGCATGCTGCAACTAAGAGTTCGCATGCCACAACTAAGGAGCCCACCTGCCACAACTAAGACCCAGTGCAAACAAATAAATAAATATTTTTTTTAAAGAGAGAGAGATAGCTGTCAAGAGATAAATTCCACAGGACCGAGTTCAAATCCAAAAGCCAATATCAACTTGAAATATGTGACCATGGGCGAAACACTAAATAATACCATCTTGTAAAACAGATAATAAAAACGGGGTCCAAAAAGATGAACTCTTATCTAATTTTAAGAGTAAGTGAACACACCATTGTAAAGTAATTATACTCCAATAAAGGTGTTAAAAAAAAAAGAGTGAGAGAATATAATGTCCGCATTACTGTGGTCATTTTTAAATTCTTTGACACTCTTCCCATTAAAAAGTGGGGCCAATGGCCACTCCCCTTGAATCTGTGATTCAAGCAGCTTTGTGGCTGCTTGACGACAGAAGACAGAAGTGGTGCTGTGCCAGTTTCCAGGCCTTAAGAAACTGATTCCTCTCCCTGCTTCTTGGAACCCAGCCACCATAGTGTGAGGAAGCCCAAGCAGCCTGCAGAAAGGCCCAGGTGGAGAGGAATTAAGGTCCCTGGTCCTCAACCCTGGCTGATCTCCCACTGACAGCCAGCACCAACATGCCAGCCAGGTGAATGAGTCATCTGAGGAATCGACCCTCCAGCCCTGGTCAAGCTGACCCCGCTGACACCAGCCTTCCCTGCTGGGCCTTCCCCAAATTGCAGATTTGTGAACTAAATAACTGATTGTCATGTCTGTAAGCCACTAAGCTTTGGAGTGGTTTGTTAAACAGCAGTATATAACTGAAACCATTACATACTTGTTCTGTAACCTTGGACAAATTATTCAATGTCTCTGACCCTTTGGAGGAAAACAAATCATGTTTTGCCTGTGGTCACAAATGCCTGAGCTGGAATTTGAATCCGGGTTTGCCAAGGTCTAAAACTCTTGCTCTTTCCCCTAAAAATAATTAAACAGGTTCCCTCGGGGGTCAGCATTTCATGATTTGCTGGCAGTAGAAGCATGCAGAGATACAAAATCAGAAATAAACAAGGTCAGAGTCTTCAGATTCCTGCATGTATCTTCACCACACCTAAACCCAGGCTCCAACATCCCCATAGTGGGGTCTATAAACATTGGTTTCCTGAACAAATAATTGCACTGCAGCCCCAGATGCTTCATGCCTCTGTTGGCTCCAGGAAATTTCAGAGCACAGTTCCTGCACATTTCTCTCCTTTGCAATTTGGCTTATCATGTAGCATCCTAGGAACAGTGCTCACCCTTTCCAGATACCCTTCCTCACTGCACACAGATGCTGTAGAAGCCTGCCTTACGGGTCTCATGGTAAAGTTTTCTGAAATGTTCATTCTTTTTCATAGTCATGATTTAGAGTCAAACAGATCTGAAATCAAGCCCTGGCCCTGCAATTCACTAGCTTGGTTGCCTCATCCATGAACTGTTAGTATTATTGCTAAATCTTACCTGGCCTTCCAGCTGTGACTCAAGTTCGATAGTCTCATCTTCAGTAGGAAGACTTTTCCTTCCCTCATTCCACCAAACTTGTACGCAGGTCAGACCAAAATACGCACAGGGCACCTGCTCTGTGCCAGGCGCCATAGCAGATGTACCAGAGGGGCAACCTGGTAGAGAGCAGGTGCCCCCAGCATCCACCACGGGACCTGGCACAGAGCAGGTGCCCCCAGCATCTACCACAGGGCCTGAGACAGGTGTTACCTTATGATAGTTTCAGTTCTCTGATCCGTAACTTAGAGATAGGATGCCAGAACCTGAGGGGGTTTGTATCAAATCCAGATGTTACCTTGAAAGAACAGCTTTTATTACTCAACTGCTGGACGAGGGGTAAAGAAGTAGGATATTCTGAACACACACACACCGCAAAGACCCACACACACACCCCTCAGTGTGGAGCGCTGTTACGAGGCAGCCGGGCCAGGGGCTCGTTCCCAGCCTCTTGCCTCCAGCCTGGGATGCATCTCACTTGTGGGCTGGGATTTTTAAGAAGCAGGTGAGCTTTCCCACTATCTTCAGGCTCTCTCCCTCTCTAGTCACAGACTAAATTCAGAATATTTGGAGACTTCAGTGGACGGCAGAACCACACCATCAAAAGAGCCTAGATCCCTAAGGAAAACCAGTCATGCCTCCAAGATCAGGAGCCATCGAACCTCTTCTGTAAAGAGCCAGATAGTAAATGGGAGAGATGGGATTCAAACCCCAGCGCATCTGACCTGGATGTCTGTGCTTCCCCCCAACACACACTGTGCCACCTCCCTCTGTTATTTCATGTCACCAAATGGCAAGCCTGCAACCCTGGCTGCCAGTCCTGCCTGTGAGGTTCATTCCTCTGCAGCTCGGGGCCCCACTGGACTGGAGAAGTCCCCCGGCGGGCTCCGGCGACCTGTAGGGGCACAGCGACACTCCCAGGCCTGTTAACCACATGGGCTTCCTCTCCGAGATTAAGAGAACATTATCAACCAAGTGTCAAGTAGGAAACAAGTGGCCACGGCCACGGTGGGGTTGTGGGGAGAGGATAGGGTCATATGGGACAATCACTGAATGAGGAGGGGAAGCCACCCAGGAACCTGGCCTAGTTTAGTGTCCTCAAAGGCTGGTGCTCCCTTGGCTAAGATTTTCCCTAACAAATGTGGGAAAACAGTTTGAGGCCCACGCAGGGAAATTAAAATTGGGTTCCTGCAGCTATTTGCTGGTGCAGCTATGTGATAAGCCTGGTGGGAGAGGCTAGATTTCTCCCTGTTTCAGTTCTCTCTACCCAGCCTCTGGGAGACTTGTCCCCAAAGGTGAAAGGCATTGGAAAATGAACATACTAAGACCCAGACGATGATTTCAGAACCCAACCACCAAACCGAGGAGAGCAGACAGTGGTGGCTGGGTACCACAAGGCAGGCAGGAGGGGCCGCAAGAGGTGTAGGAGCTGAAGCCCGGGGTCCTGCTCTCTGCCTCCTGTCTTGCTCCCTGCATCGTGACAGCGATAGTTACCCCACTTTCAGGCACACAGACAACCCCCCGAGTTCACAGCACCATCTCTAAAATCAGAGGAGCTGAGCTTGACCCTGGCTCCATCAGGTACCAGCTGTATTTTAGGAAAGGTTCTTAATCTTACTGAGCCTCAGTTTTTTTCATCTTCAAATGGAGCGCATAATATGTATATTTGCAGGGCTGGTCTAAAAATGGAAGGACAAAGCAGTAAGTGAAAATTCAGGGCCTTTGCTCTTATTGTCCCCTCTGCCTTTCTGGGTGACTTCCTCCTGTACTTCCTTCAATTCTCCTTCACCTAGAGACCCTTTCTGACCACGTCTCTGAAAATACAACTCCCGTCACTCTCTGACCCCCTTCTTTCCTTGATTTTTTGGTCACAGCTTCATTGTCATCTGTTAGACATTTATTTGTTTGTCCATAATATCATCCTTTCTGACCACGTCTCTGAAAATACAACTCCCGTCACTCTCTGACCCCCTTCTTTCCTTGATTTTTTGGTCACAGCTTCATTGTCATCTGTTAGACATTTATTTGTTTGTCCATAATATCATACACACACACACACACACACACACACACACACACACACACACACGTAAGCTCCTTGAAGATAGTGCCTTTGTCTGTTCATCACTGTGTTGCCAGTGCCAAAAAAGAGTCACTGGATGAAGTCTGCGTGCAATGAATATGTTGATATAATAAAAATAGTTGGCTATATGCTCTGAGCATTATGCTGACCCAGAATGCTATTTTCTTTCCACATCCAGTTATCTGTTTGAAGGAAATGGGAAGGAAAGGAAGGCCACCAATACTTACAGAAGAGCCGTCCAATTTGGATGTTGAAGGCCAAGCAACCCTCCTGCCAATCAGCTCCGAGACCGAAGGTGCCCGCAAGAATGACGCCTGTGTGCCTGGAGCAGCCGCGCTCACTGGCCTTGGGTGAGAAGCAAGTTGAATTGATTTTTGCATATAATTCTTTTTCTTAGCTACTGAATTTAATTTTAAATTTCCTAAAAAACTGTATTCTATCAGCTCTTCTCAAACTCTGCTCCACCAAGCCCTAAGTTTCCCCAGTTGCCAGGTGGCTGCAGAGAGGGGAGAGAGGCACCTAGCATGTGGGGCTCCCACAAACCCTGCTTCAACCTCTAGGAAGTGGCAGAGTCCAGATGAGAATACCGCCCAGTCTGACCCCAGAGCCCACCATCTTTCCACTGTACCACCTCCCCGGGGGTTGGCTTTCCTAAAACTAAACCTGATCAATTAACTGAGAGCTTCTCTCATTATTCCAGCAGCTTCAATACTCAGTACCATGACCTATTCCTCAAAGCCACTCACGGACGGTCTCTTCATGAATGGAAAAATGGGAAGTGGAGGCATAGAAAAGAAATGGGAAGGGTCTCCAGTCATATGTGCAGCACAGACCCCAGTCCCAAGGCAAGCCAGAGAGAGCCCACTATAGCAGAAAAGATCCGAGGTGGATCAAACTATCTATCTGAGCTCCCAATCTCTAAATAGGAATAATGCCTGCTCTTCCTGTCTCCCGGATATTATGTGAATCAGTGAATAGTAGATAGGCAGGCTCTGAAAACTTTAAAGGTACACTCCAGGAAGACCTTCTTATTATCTTGCTTCCGTTACTGATGGTCTAGTGATTACTGCAGAATTTCAATAAAGGGAAAGCCTAGGGGACGGCAATCTCAGGGGGGCCCTGGGGATGGCCTTGAAGTTGCACTTGAATAACAAGAAAATTGATTTTGTTTATATTGTAGGTTTATTTTAAGTGTCTTGAGGGGGCTGACAGAGATGAAGGGGAGCTAAAACCCCAAACGTCCCTTGACAGCCCTACTCTGTATGAGCTTAAGCAAATCAGTTGAATTCTGTGTGCCTCAGTTTCCTCACTTGAGAAATGGATTGATTTTTTAAACCACAATGACTTGACAAGAGAGTTTTTGAACGAAAACAAAATGAGATAACAAATTGGGGAAACTGGAGAAAGGATTGGGTTATGCTGAAGTCAGGGCTCCTGGCTCTAGATTTGGTATCTCTTTGGTTGATGATGCTTTTTCCATTCACCACCTTCTGCATGCTCTTAGGATATGTGCTTGTTAGTTTCCAGCGTTGCTATAAACCAGAAGCTAAATAACCCATAATCAGGTGCTCAGAAATCTCCAGAAGAGCCACTCACCTGTCCCTGCTACTCCTCTGCTTTTTCTCTGGCTAGAACACAAAAGTCCCAAGTGCTCAGAACCTTGGGACTGGTGGCAAATGCAGGCTATTGGATCTCACTGTGTAACAGGGACCCCAAATTCAAGGATCACAGCTCCTCTGAACAAAAGGCAGAGGGCAGAGATCCACCATCAGCTGAACTGGAAAGGAAAGAAACAGGGGTTGTCACTGGCCATAAAACAACTCATATCCCACGTAGGTACCTCTAAGGCCCTAGGGGTAACTCATGGGATCAGGTCTCCACGGAGGGTTGATGCACTCAGTCAACAAAGGAAAGAAGATAATAAATCATGGAAAACTCTGCCCCACAGGGTGTGCAAAAGCTACATGGGAATCCCAATTCGTAGACTAGCTGGACAAACACCGATGGAGGATGAGGGGCCAGCCAAGGAAGGTTCCATACCAGCTAGATGCTTTGTCAGAGTTTCTGGCTCTAACTACTCTGTAATAGGGTGAAATGAAAACTCAAGAGTTCCAGATTTACCAAGGCTGCAATGAGGTCTTCCTCTGCTAGCATGGGTCGGATATCCCCCACCCACCTACCTGCCCTTTATCCCCAGGTGGGGAAAAGCTACAATGATAACAATGGATATAACTGAGTAGCCCGTTTGGTTCAGGCTATGTGCAATTCAGATGTGAAATACCCAACCTCAGTCCACAAAGACTGAGACTTCCCTGGTGGCCCAGTGGTTGAGACTCTGTGCTCCCAACACAGGCCTGGGTTCGATCCCTGGTCAGGGAACTAGATCCTACATGCCACAGCTAAGACCCGGCACAGCCAAATAAATAAATAAATATATATATATTTTTTTAAATCTGCAAGGAGTTCAGAGTCTCATAGAGGCTGTGACTAAGGGTCACTTTTATCCTGAATGTAACTATGCTCATTTGCCTTCCTTCCAAAGAACTTCTTCCCAAAAAAAAGAACTTCCTCCAGAGGATTTGATGATTATCTATGGCTGAGAAATCTTTTTCTGCATAAAGGAAATATGGCATCATTTCACTATAAAGCAAAAGGAACATCAGGGGTGGTGAGTATCCACTCTGTTGGATCATAGGAGGCAGCTGAACCAAAGTTAACAGGGCGCTGGAGATGACTATTTCTTTAACATACACGTGGGATCATTCCCCTTGATTTCACATGACTTGGGTCCAGCCTTAACGTTTCAGGTGCCAACTAAACAGTAAAGCTATCTTCCCAACTAATCAATAAAACTCCTTGATAACAGGGCCAAGTCCTATATTTTTACTGGATCTCACAAACCTAGCACAGTGTAGCTCAGTATAAAACATCATAGACTTGGATTTGAATGCCACATAAGCCTCTACATGGATGTGCTACATTGGCGAAGTCAATCTATCTGAGCCACTTTCCTCATCTCTAAAGTTAGGAAAATAATGCTACCTGACAGGGATGTGGTTAGAGATGAATGAGGCAATAAAGTAAAAGGGTCCACTTATCTAACAGCGGACATGAGATGGTTACACATAAAACTTCGGGCTGCCAAAGGGAGGATGTTTAACAGTATCATACCTGTATCTCTGCTCAATGTCAAAACCCCTTTTCAGCTCTGACCCAAGTTGACCCAATCTGACAGAGACTCCAAGAGTACAAAGCAAAACATCCTCTTCTGCACTGACATACGAGGCTGACCAAAAGAAGTTAGGAAGACCACCATGCCAGCAGGCCGAGGGCATTCAGGAGGAAACAGCCTAGAGAACCAAGGAAACAGGCAAATGTCAAATTCTGCTCTCAAACCCAGGCCCCACCAGTTCCTGTCTTTCTCCTCCTCTCCTCTCACCTTTCAGAACACTTTATTTCACTTATGTCGGTGATACTCTGCCCTGACAATGTAAACCAACCCAGCCGTGCTGGTTTTCTCAAGTTCTATCACTCTATCTGTTGTCCCAGTTTTATACCACGAAAGTCCAAACATGAGCAATTAAAGGCATCATTCTCCTCTGTGAGGGTAATAAAAGAGGCTTTGAATGATCATATTCCTTTTATTCTCCTCTTGCCTAAAGAATCAAATATCCCAGCTCAAAAACCAGGACACATAGAGGAGGAGCAGCAGAACCAACTCTCTGACAAAGGAAGAGGAACCCAGTCTAGAGTGCAAAGCTGAGGGCCTTCGCCATTCCTCTAAGAAGAAATTTGAAATCACTACTTGTAGTCGTAATTTTTGTATATCATTATGATGAAGTATGTGGCATTGTATATAGTTCTTATTTCACAATAGAGACTCAGTCTTCTCAAAATCATGTTTTTCGTCTTTAACAACATCCAGAAGCAAAGTCTGGCCTGGTATTTTTCCAGGTATTCTTTTTAATGCATTTTTATCATGAAATAATTCAAATGTGTTCAAATGTACACACAAGAAGGAACATCATACAATGATAACTTTATACCCGTTCCGCAGCTTTATCAAATATTAACCTTTGGCAGTTGTTACAGACTGAATGTTTGTGTCTCTCCAAAATTCATGTTAAACCCTAATGCCCAATGTGATGGTACTAGAAGGTGGGACTTTTGGGAGGTGATTTGGTCAGGAGGATGGAGCCCTAATGAATGGGATTAGTGCCCTTATAAAAGGGGCTCCAGAGAGCTCTCTTGCCCTCTTTCTGCCATTTGAGGATACAACAAAAATTTGGCAGTCTGCAGCCTGTAAGATGTTCTTTACCAGAACCCAACTATGCTGTCTCCCTGATCTCAGACTTCCAGCCTCCAGAACTGTGAGAAATAAATTTCTGTTGTTTGTATGTCACCTAGTCAATGGTATTCTGTTATAGCAGCCTGAACTAAGACAGCAATATTAAATTAAGATCTTTTTTTTGTAAAAATACAATTGATAGATGATTGAGAGATAGATAGATAGATAGATAGATAGATAGGTAGATAGATAGATTTTAAAAGCAGATACAGGGACTTCCCTGGTGGTCCAGTGGTTAAGAATCCACCTGCCAATGCAGGGGACACGGGTTCGAGCCCTGGTCAGGGAAGATCCCACATGCCGTGGAGTAGCTAAGCCCATGCGCCACAACTACTGAGCCTGCACTCTAGAGCCCATGAGCCACAACTAGTGAGCCCACGTGCCACAACTACTGAAGGCCACGCATCTAGAGCCCATGCTCCGCAACAAGAGAAGCCACTGCAATGAGAAGTCCGCGCACCACAACGAGGCTGTGACTAAGGGTCACTTTTATCCTGAATGTAACTATGCTCATTTGCCTTCCTTCCAAAGAACTTCTTCCCAAAAAAAAGAACTTCCTCCAGAGGATTTGATGATTATCTATGGCTGAGAAATCTTTTTCTGCATAAAGGAAATATGGCATCATTTCACTATAAAGCAAAAGGAACATCAGGGGTGGTGAGTATCCACTCTGTTGGATCATAGGAGGCAGCTGAACCAAAGTTAACAGGGCGCTGGAGATGACTATTTCTTTAACATACACGTGGGATCATTCCCCTTGATTTCACATGACTTGGGTCCAGCCTTAACGTTTCAGGTGCCAACTAAACAGTAAAGCTATCTTCCCAACTAATCAATAAAACTCCTTGATAACAGGGCCAAGTCCTATATTTTTACTGGATCTCACAAACCTAGCACAGTGTAGCTCAGTATAAAACATCATAGACTTGGATTTGAATGCCACATAAGCCTCTACATGGATGTGCTACATTGGCGAAGTCAATCTATCTGAGCCACTTTCCTCATCTCTAAAGTTAGGAAAATAATGCTACCTGACAGGGATGTGGTTAGAGATGAATGAGGCAATAAAGTAAAAGGGTCCACTTATCTAACAGCGGACATGAGATGGTTACACATAAAACTTCGGGCTGCCAAAGGGAGGATGTTTAACAGTATCATACCTGTATCTCTGCTCAATGTCAAAACCCCTTTTCAGCTCTGACCCAAGTTGACCCAATCTGACAGAGACTCCAAGAGTACAAAGCAAAACATCCTCTTCTGCACTGACATACGAGGCTGACCAAAAGAAGTTAGGAAGACCACCATGCCAGCAGGCCGAGGGCATTCAGGAGGAAACAGCCTAGAGAACCAAGGAAACAGGCAAATGTCAAATTCTGCTCTCAAACCCAGGCCCCACCAGTTCCTGTCTTTCTCCTCCTCTCCTCTCACCTTTCAGAACACTTTATTTCACTTATGCCGGTAATACTCTGCCCTGACAATGTAAACCAACCCAGCCGTGCTGGTTTTCTCAAGTTCTATCACTCTATCTGTTGTCCCAGTTTTATACCACGAAAGTCCAAACATGAGCAATTAAAGGCATCATTCTCCTCTGTGAGGGTAATAAAAGAGGCTTTGAATGATCATATTCCTTTTATTCTCCTCTTGCCTAAAGAATCAAATATCCCAGCTCAAAAACCAGGACACATAGAGGAGGAGCAGCAGAACCAACTCTCTGACAAAGGAAGAGGAACCCAGTCTAGAGTGCAAAGCTGAGGGCCTTCGCCATTCCTCTAAGAAGAAATTTGAAATCACTACTTGTAGTCGTAATTTTTGTATATCATTATGATGAAGTATGTGGCATTGTATATAGTTCTTATTTCACAATAGAGACTCAGTCTTCTCAAAATCATGTTTTTCGTCCTTAACAACATCCAGAAGCAAAGTCTGGCCTGGTATTTTTCCAGGTATTCTTTTTAATGCATTTTTATCATGAAATAATTCAAATGTGTTCAAATGTACACACAAGAAGGAACATCATACAATGATAACTTTATACCCGTTCCGCAGCTTTATCAAATATTAACCTTTGGCAGTTGTTACAGACTGAATGTTTGTGTCTCTCCAAAATTCATGTTAAACCCTAATGCCCAATGTGATGGTACTAGAAGGTGGGACTTTTGGGAGGTGATTTGGTCAGGAGGATGGAGCCCTAATGAATGGGATTAGTGCCCTTATAAAAGGGGCTCCAGAGAGCTCTCTTGCCCTCTTTCTGCCATTTGAGGATACAACAAAAATTTGGCAGTCTGCAGCCTGTAAGATGTTCTTTACCAGAACCCAACTATGCTGTCTCCCTGATCTCAGACTTCCAGCCTCCAGAACTGTGAGAAATAAATTTCTGTTGTTTGTATGTCACCTAGTCAATGGTATTCTGTTATAGCAGCCTGAACTAAGACAGCAATATTAAATTAAGATCTTTTTTTTGTAAAAATACAATTGATAGATGATTGAGGAAGCCAAATGTTAGCAGAGAAATGGTAACTATAAGAGAATACACTAGAATTTATGGAAAAGAAAAATAATATGTATGCAATTTAAAATATCATTGGATGATCTTAAAAGCTGGTCGGGGGTTTCCCTGGTGGTGCAGTGGTGAATCTGCCTGCCTATGCAGGGGACACGGGTTTGAGCCCTGGTCTGGGAAGATCCCACATGCCATGGAACAGGTAAGCCCCTGTGCTAAAACTACTGAGCCTGCACTCTACAGCCTGCGAGCCACACCTACTGAGTTCATGTGCCACAACTACTGAAGCCTGCGCACCCAGAGCCCATGCTCCACAACAAGAGAAGCCACTGCAATGAGAAGTCCGCGCACCACAACGAAGAGTAGCCCCCACTCACCGCAGCTACAGAAAACCCATGCACAGCAACAAGACCTAATGCAGCCAAAATCAGTCAATCAATCAATGAGAATCCACCTTCGAATGCAGGGGATGCGGGTTCGAACCCTGGTCGGGGAACTAATACCCCACATGCAGCAGGGCAACTAAGCCCACACACCGCAACTACTGAGCTCTCATGCCTCAACTAGAGAGCCCGTGTGCCACAACTACAGAGCCCACACGCTCTGGACCCCGCGGGCCACAACTAGAGAGAAGCCTGTGTACCACAACGAAGAGCCTGCATGCCACAACTAAGACCCGATGCAGCCAAAAAATAAAATAAAATAAATAAATAAATAAAATGAAGATACAGTTGAGGCCCTCTGTTTATCCATTTTCAATCCCATCATTCTCACTCCCTCCTTAGAATTAACCAATATCATAAATTCAGCATTATCCTGCTCATGCATAATTTATACCATTTGTTATCCATAAACATTATATTATTTTGTTTTGCATTTCTTTAAAATGTATATAGATGGTATCAAACTCCATAGATCACTTTGTAATTTGCTTTTTTCATAGAATGTGTTTTTTCATTTTTTATGTTATATTTACATCTCTAGTTTCATTCATCTTAATTTCTATGTATATTCTGTTTTACTAAAAAAGCATAATTTACTCTTCATTCTCTTGCTGGTGGGCATTTGTTTCTGATTTTTTGCTCTTCCTAACGATAAACATTCTTGTGCACATCTTGTTGTGCACACCTTCAAAAGGCTGTCTGAGGGAGTGGTTCTCAAAGTGTGGTCCCACCAGCAGCAGCAGCACCTGAGAACATGTTAGACGAAAATCCTCAGTCTCTTTCCCAGACACACTGGATTAGAAACTCTGGAAGTGGGGCCCAGTGATGGGTGCATTAACAAGCCCACCAGGTGATTCTGAGACAAGCTGAAGTTTGAGAAGTGCTGCTCTAGGGTGTATACCTAAATGAGCAGTGCTGCTCTAGGGTGTATACCTAAATGAGCACCTCCCATTTCACTGAATAATGCCAAATTGCTCTCTAAAGGGATTGCCCCAGCTCTATTCCCACCAGCAGTGTTTGAGACTTACTTAACAATATTTCTAATACAAAGCCAACACTGGGTGATACAGCCTCTTACAGTTTTGACCAACAGAGGGTTAGACATCACATCAAATGCTTATTGACAACATGGACTTCCTCTCCTGTGCATTGCATTCCTTCATTTTTCTGTTGAGTAGTTTAATAATTTGTAGAAATTCTGTGTATTTTCTAAACATCCATACTTTGTTATACAGTATTTTCCCAGTGTTTTAACTTTGTGCAGCATCTTTAAGTTTTACGTAGTAAAATATACTTATCTTCCCCTGTACAGTTTGTGCTATTGTACCTTGACTAAAATGTATTCTAAAAATGTCTAGGTTTTGCTTTCTACACTGAGGTCTTTAACACAACTGGATTTAATTTTTGTCATGCTGCAAAGCAGAGATTTAATTTTTTTCTCATGTTGATAACATCCTTCCTCATTAATTGATAATATCACTTCTGTCATATATTCAGAGGGATATTCAAAATATTTAACAACCTCGTGGGTGACAACCAAGCTTTTTTTCTTAATATTACTTATTTATATATCTTCCCTTTTTTTTTGATGAGTCTTGCTAGTGATTTACCTATTACATTATATTCCTTTTTTCTTTTTTCAAAGAACAAGCTTTCGGTTCTGTGTCCTCTCTAATTATCTATTTCATTAATTTCTTCTCTTGTATTTATTATTTCCCTTCTTCTACCTTTACAAGTTACTTCATTGCTCTTTATTTTTTGGTTGACTACAACACATTTATTTTCATTTTTATCATTTATAATAAATGCAATTAAGCTACATATTTCCCACTAGACACAACTTTAGCTACATCAAACAATTTTTTTATTTTAGTAAATTATTATTGCTCAGCTGTAAATATTTTTTATTATGGCATTTATTTCATCTTTACTCAGAGTTATTCAGAGTTGCATTCTTAAGTTTCCCATTAAGTGGAAAAAAAGAAAGTAGGAGTGTGTTAAACTACTTTTTATCATTCAAATTATTTCTAATTTAATTATGTATTAAGATATTGTGGTCATTATGGTATGAATTATTTAAAAGTTATTGAGATTTCCTTCTTGGCCTCATGGTCAAATTTTACAAAGATTCTATCTATACTTGAAAAAAATACATGCGCACTTGTGTGCAAAGTTTTTAGATACATATGCATACATTTTAGATCACACTTGCTAATTTTGTTATTCAAAGCTGCTATATCATTTCTAATCTTTGTCTGCTTGCTTTATGAGTTGTGTCAATTCCCTACTGTTGTTTTCTGACGTTCTCCTTAGAATTTTTCAATGTTTGCTTTATTTATTATGTTACATTATATGAAATTTTATTAGGGATATAAAAGTTCATAACTGTTTTATCTTCCTGGTGTGTGGTTACATTTATTATTTTGTGGTTTCTCTCTTTATCCCTATGAATGTTTTTTGCCTTTAGATCTATTTTGTCTTACATTAATTTTGCTACACTAACTTGTTTGTTAATATTTATGTTACACATCTTTTTCCACTCTTTTATTTGCACCCTGTGTGTGTGGGTGTGTGTGGGGCTGGGTGTGTGTGTATCACTCTGTCTCTTGTAGGAAGCATAGAGTTTCATTTGTTTTTATCTATTTGATTGCTTCTGTCTTTCAATAGATGAATTTAACCCATTTCCATTTTTGGTAATTTAGTAGTTTAGACAACTATATTATCTTATTTTGTGTTTTCTATTACCATTCTTGGCTTCTTTTTCTTCTTTCCTATCTTCTTTTGTTTGATAATGTTTATTCTCTTCTGATTTGGAAGATATCAATATGTCTTATTTTAATGACTACTCTGAATTTTGGAACCTGCATTCTTAACTATAAATGTTCTGATAAAGTCTACATCTCTCTACCCAGCCTCTGGGAGACTTGTCCCCAAAGGTGAAAGGCATTGGAAAATGAACATACTAAGACCCAGACGATGATTTCAGAACCCAACCACCAAACCGAGGAGAGCAGACAGTGGTGGCTGGGTACCACAAGGCAGGCAGGAGGGGCCGCAAGAGGTGTAGGAGCTGAAGCCCGGGGTCCTGCTCTCTGCCTCCTGTCTTGCTCCCTGCATCGTGACAGCGATAGTTACCCCACTTTCAGGCACACAGACAACCCCCCGAGTTCACAGCACCATCTCTAAAATCAGAGGAGCTGAGCTTGACCCTGGCTCCATCAGGTACCAGCTGTATTTTAGGAAAGGTTCTTAATCTTACTGAGCCTCAGTTTTTTTCATCTTCAAATGGAGCGCATAATATGTATATTTGCAGGGCTGGTCTAAAAATGGAAGGACAAAGCAGTAAGTGAAAATTCAGGGCCTTTGCTCTTATTGTCCCCTCTGCCTTTCTGGGTGACTTCCTCCTGTACTTCCTTCAATTCTCCTTCACCTAGAGACCCTTTCTGACCACGTCTCTGAAAATACAACTCCCGTCACTCTCTGACCCCCTTCTTTCCTTGATTTTTTGGTCACAGCTTCATTGTCATCTGTTAGACATTTATTTGTTTGTCCATAATATCATACACACACACACACACACACACACACACCCACACACACACACACGTAAGCTCCTTGAAGATAGTGCCTTTGTCTGTTCATCACTGTGTTGCCAGTGCCAAAAAAGAGTCACTGGATGAAGTCTGCGTGCAATGAATATGTTGATATAATAAAAATAGTTGGCTATATGCTCTGAGCATTATGCTGACCCAGAATGCTATTTTCTTTCCACATCCAGTTATCTGTTTGAAGGAAATGGGAAGGAAAGGAAGGCCACCAATACTTACAGAAGAGCCGTCCAATTTGGATGTTGAAGGCCAAGCAACCCTCCTGCCAATCAGCTCCGAGACCGAAGGTGCCCGCAAGAATGACGCCTGTGTGCCTGGAGCAGCCGCGCTCACTGGCCTTGGGTGAGAAGCAAGTTGAATTGATTTTTGCATATAATTCTTTTTCTTAGCTACTGAATTTAATTTTAAATTTCCTAAAAAACTGTATTCTATCAGCTCTTCTCAAACTCTGCTCCACCAAGCCCTAAGTTTCCCCAGTTGCCAGGTGGCTGCAGAGAGGGGAGAGAGGCACCTAGCATGTGGGGCTCCCACAAACCCTGCTTCAACCTCTAGGAAGTGGCAGAGTCCAGATGAGAATACCGCCCAGTCTGACCCCAGAGCCCACCATCTTTCCACTGTACCACCTCCCCGGGGGTTGGCTTTCCTAAAACTAAACCTGATCAATTAACTGAGAGCTTCTCTCATTATTCCAGCAGCTTCAATACTCAGTACCATGACCTATTCCTCAAAGCCACTCACGGACGGTCTCTTCATGAATGGAAAAATGGGAAGTGGAGGCATAGAAAAGAAATGGGAAGGGTCTCCAGTCATATGTGCAGCACAGACCCCAGTCCCAAGGCAAGCCAGAGAGAGCCCACTATAGCAGAAAAGATCCGAGGTGGATCAAACTATCTATCTGAGCTCCCAATCTCTAAATAGGAATAATGCCTGCTCTTCCTGTCTCCCGGATATTATGTGAATCAGTGAATAGTAGATAGGCAGGCTCTGAAAACTTTAAAGGTACACTCCAGGAAGACCTTCTTATTATCTTGCTTCCGTTACTGATGGTCTAGTGATTACTGCAGAATTTCAATAAAGGGAAAGCCTAGGGGACGGCAATCTCAGGGGGGCCCTGGGGATGGCCTTGAAGTTGCACTTGAATAACAAGAAAATTGATTTTGTTTATATTGTAGGTTTATTTTAAGTGTCTTGAGGGGGCTGACAGAGATGAAGGGGAGCTAAAACCCCAAACGTCCCTTGACAGCCCTACTCTGTATGAGCTTAAGCAAATCAGTTGAATTCTGTGTGCCTCAGTTTCCTCACTTGAGAAATGGATTGATTTTTTAAACCACAATGACTTGACAAGAGAGTTTTTGAACGAAAACAAAATGAGATAACAAATTGGGGAAACTGGAGAAAGGATTGGGTTATGCTGAAGTCAGGGCTCCTGGCTCTAGATTTGGTATCTCTTTGGTTGATGATGCTTTTTCCATTCACCACCTTCTGCATGCTCTTAGGATATGTGCTTGTTAGTTTCCAGCGTTGCTATAAACCAGAAGCTAAATAACCCATAATCAGGTGCTCAGAAATCTCCAGAAGAGCCACTCACCTGTCCCTGCTACTCCTCTGCTTTTTCTCTGGCTAGAACACAAAAGTCCCAAGTGCTCAGAACCTTGGGACTGGTGGCAAATGCAGGCTATTGGATCTCACTGTGTAACAGGGACCCCAAATTCAAGGATCACAGCTCCTCTGAACAAAAGGCAGAGGGCAGAGATCCACCATCAGCTGAACTGGAAAGGAAAGAAACAGGGGTTGTCACTGGCCATAAAACAACTCATATCCCACGTAGGTACCTCTAAGGCCCTAGGGGTAACTCATGGGATCAGGTCTCCACGGAGGGTTGATGCACTCAGTCAACAAAGGAAAGAAGATAATAAATCATGGAAAACTCTGCCCCACAGGGTGTGCAAAAGCTACATGGGAATCCCAATTCGTAGACTAGCTGGACAAACACCGATGGAGGATGAGGGGCCAGCCAAGGAAGGTTCCATACCAGCTAGATGCTTTGTCAGAGTTTCTGGCTCTAACTACTCTGTAATAGGGTGAAATGAAAACTCAAGAGTTCCAGATTTACCAAGGCTGCAATGAGGTCTTCCTCTGCTAGCATGGGTCGGATATCCCCCACCCACCTACCTGCCCTTTATCCCCAGGTGGGGAAAAGCTACAATGATAACAATGGATATAACTGAGTAGCCCGTTTGGTTCAGGCTATGTGCAATTCAGATGTGAAATACCCAACCTCAGTCCACAAAGACTGAGACTTCCCTGGTGGCCCAGTGGTTGAGACTCTGTGCTCCCAACACAGGCCTGGGTTCGATCCCTGGTCAGGGAACTAGATCCTACATGCCACAGCTAAGACCCGGCACAGCCAAATAAATAAATAAATATATATATATTTTTTTAAATCTGCAAGGAGTTCAGAGTCTCATAGAGGCTGTGACTAAGGGTCACTTTTATCCTGAATGTAACTATGCTCATTTGCCTTCCTTCCAAAGAACTTCTTCCCAAAAAAAAGAACTTCCTCCAGAGGATTTGATGATTATCTATGGCTGAGAAATCTTTTTCTGCATAAAGGAAATATGGCATCATTTCACTATAAAGCAAAAGGAACATCAGGGGTGGTGAGTATCCACTCTGTTGGATCATAGGAGGCAGCTGAACCAAAGTTAACAGGGCGCTGGAGATGACTATTTCTTTAACATACACGTGGGATCATTCCCCTTGATTTCACATGACTTGGGTCCAGCCTTAACGTTTCAGGTGCCAACTAAACAGTAAAGCTATCTTCCCAACTAATCAATAAAACTCCTTGATAACAGGGCCAAGTCCTATATTTTTACTGGATCTCACAAACCTAGCACAGTGTAGCTCAGTATAAAACATCATAGACTTGGATTTGAATGCCACATAAGCCTCTACATGGATGTGCTACATTGGCGAAGTCAATCTATCTGAGCCACTTTCCTCATCTCTAAAGTTAGGAAAATAATGCTACCTGACAGGGATGTGGTTAGAGATGAATGAGGCAATAAAGTAAAAGGGTCCACTTATCTAACAGCGGACATGAGATGGTTACACATAAAACTTCGGGCTGCCAAAGGGAGGATGTTTAACAGTATCATACCTGTATCTCTGCTCAATGTCAAAACCCCTTTTCAGCTCTGACCCAAGTTGACCCAATCTGACAGAGACTCCAAGAGTACAAAGCAAAACATCCTCTTCTGCACTGACATACGAGGCTGACCAAAAGAAGTTAGGAAGACCACCATGCCAGCAGGCCGAGGGCATTCAGGAGGAAACAGCCTAGAGAACCAAGGAAACAGGCAAATGTCAAATTCTGCTCTCAAACCCAGGCCCCACCAGTTCCTGTCTTTCTCCTCCTCTCCTCTCACCTTTCAGAACACTTTATTTCACTTATGCCGGTAATACTCTGCCCTGACAATGTAAACCAACCCAGCCGTGCTGGTTTTCTCAAGTTCTATCACTCTATCTGTTGTCCCAGTTTTATACCACGAAAGTCCAAACATGAGCAATTAAAGGCATCATTCTCCTCTGTGAGGGTAATAAAAGAGGCTTTGAATGATCATATTCCTTTTATTCTCCTCTTGCCTAAAGAATCAAATATCCCAGCTCAAAAACCAGGACACATAGAGGAGGAGCAGCAGAACCAACTCTCTGACAAAGGAAGAGGAACCCAGTCTAGAGTGCAAAGCTGAGGGCCTTCGCCATTCCTCTAAGAAGAAATTTGAAATCACTACTTGTAGTCGTAATTTTTGTATATCATTATGATGAAGTATGTGGCATTGTATATAGTTCTTATTTCACAATAGAGACTCAGTCTTCTCAAAATCATGTTTTTCGTCCTTAACAACATCCAGAAGCAAAGTCTGGCCTGGTATTTTTCCAGGTATTCTTTTTAATGCATTTTTATCATGAAATAATTCAAATGTGTTCAAATGTACACACAAGAAGGAACATCATACAATGATAACTTTATACCCGTTCCGCAGCTTTATCAAATATTAACCTTTGGCAGTTGTTACAGACTGAATGTTTGTGTCTCTCCAAAATTCATGTTAAACCCTAATGCCCAATGTGATGGTACTAGAAGGTGGGACTTTTGGGAGGTGATTTGGTCAGGAGGATGGAGCCCTAATGAATGGGATTAGTGCCCTTATAAAAGGGGCTCCAGAGAGCTCTCTTGCCCTCTTTCTGCCATTTGAGGATACAACAAAAATTTGGCAGTCTGCAGCCTGTAAGATGTTCTTTACCAGAACCCAACTATGCTGTCTCCCTGATCTCAGACTTCCAGCCTCCAGAACTGTGAGAAATAAATTTCTGTTGTTTGTATGTCACCTAGTCAATGGTATTCTGTTATAGCAGCCTGAACTAAGACAGCAATATTAAATTAAGATCTTTTTTTTGTAAAAATACAATTGATAGATGATTGAGAGATAGATAGATAGATAGATAGATAGATAGATAGATAGATAGATAGATAGATTTTAAAAGCAGATACAGGGACTTCCCTGGTGGTCCAGTGGTTAAGAATCCACCTGCCAATGCAGGGGACACGGGTTCGAGCCCTGGTCAGGGAAGATCCCACATGCCGTGGAGTAGCTAAGCCCATGCGCCACAACTACTGAGCCTGCACTCTAGAGCCCATGAGCCACAACTAGTGAGCCCACGTGCCACAACTACTGAAGGCCACGCATCTAGAGCCCATGCTCCGCAACAAGAGAAGCCACTGCAATGAGAAGTCCGCGCACCACAACGAAGAGTAGCCCCCACTCACCGCAGCTACAGAAAACCCATGCACAGCAACAAGACCTAATGCAGCCAAAATCAGTCAATCAATCAATGAGAATCCACCTTCGAATGCAGGGGATGCGGGTTCGAACCCTGGTCGGGGAACTAATACCCCACATGCAGCAGGGCAACTAAGCCCACACACCGCAACTACTGAGCTCTCATGCCTCAACTAGAGAGCCCGTGTGCCACAACTACAGAGCCCACACGCTCTGGACCCCGCGGGCCACAACTAGAGAGAAGCCTGTGTACCACAACGAAGAGCCTGCATGCCACAACTAAGACCCGATGCAGCCAAAAAATAAAATAAAATAAATAAATAAATAAAATGAAGATACAGTTGAGGCCCTCTGTTTATCCATTTTCAATCCCATCATTCTCACTCCCTCCTTAGAATTAACCAATATCATAAATTCAGCATTATCCTGCTCATGCATAATTTATACCATTTGTTATCCATAAACATTATATTATTTTGTTTTGCATTTCTTTAAAATGTATATAGATGGTATCAAACTCCATAGATCACTTTGTAATTTGCTTTTTTCATAGAATGTGTTTTTTCATTTTTTATGTTATATTTACATCTCTAGTTTCATTCATCTTAATTTCTATGTATATTCTGTTTTACTAAAAAAGCATAATTTACTCTTCATTCTCTTGCTGGTGGGCATTTGTTTCTGATTTTTTGCTCTTCCTAACGATAAACATTCTTGTGCACATCTTGTTGTGCACACCTTCAAAAGGCTGTCTGAGGGAGTGGTTCTCAAAGTGTGGTCCCACCAGCAGCAGCAGCACCTGAGAACATGTTAGACGAAAATCCTCAGTCTCTTTCCCAGACACACTGGATTAGAAACTCTGGAAGTGGGGCCCAGTGATGGGTGCATTAACAAGCCCACCAGGTGATTCTGAGACAAGCTGAAGTTTGAGAAGTGCTGCTCTAGGGTGTATACCTAAATGAGCAGTGCTGCTCTAGGGTGTATACCTAAATGAGCAGTGCTGCTCTAGGGTGTATACCTAAATGAGCAGTGCTGCTCTAGGGTGTATACCTAAATGAGCAGTGCTGCTCTAGGGTGTATACCTAAATGAGCAGTGCTGCTCTAGGGTGTATACCTAAATGAGCAGTGCTGCTCTAGGGTGTATACCTAAATGAGCAGTGCTGCTCTAGGGTGTATACCTAAATGAGCAGTGCTGCTCTAGGGTGTATACCTAAATGAGCAGTGCTGCTCTAGGGTGTATACCTAAATGAGCAGTGCTGCTCTAGGGTGTATACCTAAATGAGCACCTCCCATTTCACTGAATAATGCCAAATTGCTCTCTAAAGGGATTGCCCCAGCTCTATTCCCACCAGCAGTGTTTGAGACTTACTTAACAATATTTCTAATACAAAGCCAACACTGGGTGATACAGCCTCTTACAGTTTTGACCAACAGAGGGTTAGACATCACATCAAATGCTTATTGACAACATGGACTTCCTCTCCTGTGCATTGCATTCCTTCATTTTTCTGTTGAGTAGTTTAATAATTTGTAGAAATTCTGTGTATTTTCTAAACATCCATACTTTGTTATACAGTATTTTCCCAGTGTTTTAACTTTGTGCAGCATCTTTAAGTTTTACGTAGTAAAATATACTTATCTTCCCCTGTACAGTTTGTGCTATTGTACCTTGACTAAAATGTATTCTAAAAATGTCTAGGTTTTGCTTTCTACACTGAGGTCTTTAACACAACTGGATTTAATTTTTGTCATGCTGCAAAGCAGAGATTTAATTTTTTTCTCATGTTGATAACATCCTTCCTCATTAATTGATAATATCACTTCTGTCATATATTCAGAGGGATATTCAAAATATTTAACAACCTCGTGGGTGACAACCAAGCTTTTTTTCTTAATATTACTTATTTATATATCTTCCCTTTTTTTTTGATGAGTCTTGCTAGTGATTTACCTATTACATTATATTCCTTTTTTCTTTTTTCAAAGAACAAGCTTTCGGTTCTATGTCCTCTCTAATTATCTATTTCATTAATTTCTTCTCTTGTATTTATTATTTCCCTTCTTCTACCTTCACAAGTTACTACATTGCTCTTTTATCATTCAAATTATTTCTAATTTAATTATGTATTAAGATATTGTGGTCATTATGGTATGAATTATTTAAAAGTTATTGAGATTTCCTTCTTGGCCTCATGGTCAAATTTTACAAAGATTCTATCTATACTTGAAAAAAATACATGCGCACTTGTGTGCAAAGTTTTTAGATACATATGCATACATTTTAGATCACACTTGCTAATTTTGTTATTCAAAGCTGCTATATCATTTCTAATCTTTGTCTGCTTGCTTTATGAGTTGTGTCAATTCCCTACTGTTGTTTTCTGACGTTCTCCTTAGAATTTTTCAATGTTTGCTTTATTTATTATGTTACATTATATGAAATTTTATTAGGGATATAAAAGTTCATAACTGTTTTATCTTCCTGGTGTGTGGTTACATTTATTATTTTGTGGTTTCTCTCTTTATCCCTATGAATGTTTTTTGCCTTTAGATCTATTTTGTCTTACATTAATTTTGCTACACTAACTTGTTTGTTAATATTTATGTTACACATCTTTTTCCACTCTTTTATTTGCACCCTGTGTGTGTGGGTGTGTGTGGGGCTGGGTGTGTGTGTATCACTCTGTCTCTTGTAGGAAGCATAGAGTTTCATTTGTTTTTATCTATTTGATTGCTTCTGTCTTTCAATAGATGAATTTAACCCATTTCCATTTTTGGTAATTTAGTAGTTTAGACAACTATATTATCTTATTTTGTGTTTTCTATTACCATTCTTGGCTTCTTTTTCTTCTTTCCTATCTTCTTTTGTTTGATAATGTTTATTCTCTTCTGATTTGGAAGATATCAATATGTCTTATTTTAATGACTACTCTGAATTTTGGAACCTGCATTCTTAACTATAAATGTTCTGATAAAGTCTACAATTATTTAATTCCTCCCAACTTCAATAAATCCTTAATGTACTTTACATATCTCCTGCTTTGACTATCTCCCTCACCTTGTTATTACTGTTTTATGAAACAAAAAAATAATCTTAGACTCTAATCATTAATTAAAATTTTCAACACATTTCATCAATCTCTGTGCTCTCTAGAACAACTTATTTGATTTAGGGGTGGGTGGGAAGAAGAGCTATTTAGAGGATACTAGCTTCTTGCAATCCACATTTTCCTTCTGTTACCACTTTTCTATTTCTGAAGCAAAGTTTAATAGTCTTTTAGTAAGGATCTGTGTGTAGTAACGTATTTAGTATTTGTATGTCTAAAAATGTTTTTTTTAACCCTCCTCCTTGAATAAAATTTAGCTGGTTGTAAAATTCTCGATTGACAGTTTTTTCCTTCAGCACTTTAAAGTTATTACTCCATTATCTTCCAACATCTATTATTAACAATAAGAAGTTTGCTGTCAGTCTGTCATTCTTCTATATATATAAAATCCTTCTTGATGTTTTTATCTCTCTGCTCTTTGTATTGCATTCTGAGCAGGTTCCTATATTCTATCTTCCAATTCTCTAATTCTTTCTTTTCCTCTGTCTGGTGCAGAGCGCATCTCATTCATTACATTTTTTAAATTTGCTTTTAAATAAGTAATACATTTATATGGTTCAAAACCAAAGGTTACACAAGGGTAAACAATGAGAAGTTACCCTCCTACTTCTTCCTCCTTCCCACCACTCAGTTCCTCTTCTTGGAAGCAACCAATGTTTTCCATTACTTTTATTGTTTCTGGTATACTCTATTCATATATGTGGAAATGCACACACACACATGCACACACAGAGAGAGAGTCATTTTTCTCTCTTTTATACACACATATTGGCATATTATGCATCCTTTTCTCTATTTTGCCTTTGTTCACTTGAGACAATATTGTGAGGAATGTTTCATATCAGTACATAATGAGCTTCATTACCTACTAAAGGGCTTCATAGTGTTTCATTTTATGGATGAACATGATTAATTCACAAGCCCCCGTAAAGGTTGTTTCCACTCTTTTGCCATTAAAATAATTCTGTAGGGCTTCCCTGGTGGCGCAGTGGTTGGGAGTCTGCCTGCTGATGCGGGGGACGTGGGTTCATGCTCCGATCCGGGGGGATACAGCGTGCTGTGGAGTGGCTGGGTCCATGGGCCGTGGCCGCTGGGCCTGTGCATCCGGGGCCTGTGCTCCGCCGCGTGAGAAGTTACCCTCCTACTTCTTCCTCCTTCCCACCACTCAGTTCCTCTTCTTGGAAGCAACCAATGTTTTCCATTACTTTTATTGTTTCTGGTATACTCTATTCATATATGTGGAAATGCACACACACACATGCACACAGAGAGAGAGAGTCATTTTTCTCTCTTTTATACACACATATTGGCATATTATGCATCCTTTTCTCTATTTTGCCTTTGTTCACTTGAGACAATATTGTGAGGAATGTTTCATATCAGTACATAATGAGCTTCATTACCTACTAAAGGGCTTCATAGTGTTTCATTTTATGGATGAACATGATTAATTCACAAGCCCCCGTAAAGGTTGTTTCCACTCTTTTGCCATTAAAATAATTCTGTAGGGCTTCCCTGGTGGCACAGTGGTTGGGAGTCTGCCTGCTGATGCGGGGGACGTGGGTTCATGCCCCGATCCGGGGGGATACCGCGTGCCGTGGAGTGGCTGGGTCCATGGGCCGTGGCCGCTGGGCCTGTGCATCCGGGGCCTGTGCTCCGCGGCGGGGGAGGCCGCAGCGGTGAGAGGCCCGCATACCACAAACAAACAAAAAAAAATTTTTAATTAAAATTAAAATTAAAAAAATTATAATAAGGGAGCCTGATTCCTCCAGCTCCGTTTTTTTTTCTCAAGATTGCTTTGGCTATTCGGGATCTTTTGTGTCTCCATACAAATTTTAAGATTTTTTGTTCTAGTTCTGTGAAAAATGCCACAGGTAATTTGATAGGGATTGCACTGAATCTGTAGATTGCTTTGGGTAGTATAGTCATTTTCACAATATTGATTCTTCCAATCCAAGAACATGGTGTATCTCTCCATCTGCTTTTTTTATTTCATTAAAGTTTGAATAGTTAACACATGTATGTAATATAAAATTCAAAAAGTAAATTGTTTGAATATTTAATTGTTTATTAAATTATTTGTGTACATCATTTTGAACATGTGAGGTTTTATCCTTAGGCTATACGCCCACAGGTAAAATTATTGCTTCTAGATATGTGCATTTATAATTCTGTGCATTTGAATTAAGTTTTTAGGGAATGTTTTATTTTTATTTCATTAAAGTTTGAATAGTTAACACATGTATATAATACAAAATTCAAAAAGAACAAAATAGTAAATACCAGGTTATTATACATCCTTCTACAGTCATTGCATGCATGTGTAGGCCTATATGTATGTATAGGAAGATTTCTCTTATTCAGGCCAATTAATATTGTCTTCTGCATTGAAGTCCATGGAGATCAGAAGGCTCTTGCCATACTGTTGATCAAAAGACACACTAGACTTTAGTGTAATCATTCCCATTAGGGCATACTTCTTTTTTGTCTTATCATTCAGTCTAAGCCATATAGACTCATCACTGTGGATATTATCAGTAAAAGTGAAGGTTCCTTTGGCTTTGAGATAGGCATTGTGCTTGGTCACAAATTTTCAGGCCAGCTCCAATCCAGTCTGCTTTTCTCACTGTGCCTGGTACCTAGTAATCTCTCTCAGATCTACCCTTGGGTTCCCGATCACTATGACTTTAAGAGTTGCCTTCACTTCTCCTCTCAGTTGGTTTCCCATGTCTCATTTAGTTCCTTTTCTTGGTTTACACCCTTCATTTTGTGGAGCATGTCTTTCCATAGCTTTCTAAAAAAATGGTATACTAAGTGTCCATCGACAGATGAGTGGATAAAGAAGTTGTGGCACATATATACAATGGAATATTACTCAGCCATAAAAAGAAATGAAATTGAGTTATTTGTAGTGAGGTGGATGGACCTAGAGTCTGTCATACAGAGTGAAGTAAGTCAGAGGAATAAAGACACAGACCTACTAGAGAATGGTCTTGAGGACATGGGGAGGAGAAAGGGTACGCTGGGACAAAGTGAGAGTGTGGTAGTGTATATTTGGACATATATACACTACCAAATGTAAAATAGATAGTTAGTGGGAAGCAGTCGCATAGCACAGGGAGATCAGCTCAGTGCTTTGTGACCAGCTAGAAGGGTGGGATAGGGAGGGTGGGAGGGAGGGAGACGCAAGAGGGAAGAGATATGGGGATATATGTATATGTAAAACTGATTCACTTTGTTATAAAGAAGAAACTAGCACACCATTGTAAAGCAATTATACTCCAATAAAAATGTTTTTAAAATAAATAAATTAATTAAAAAATGGTTCATGAAAGTATATTTTTTGATATTTGGGGTGTCTTTCCTTTTTTGAGCTTCTGAAAACCCATGATATGCCATTCTACTGGGCATTTGGTGAGCCCTTTCAATATCCAAATTCATGTCCTTTAATCTGGGAAATTTTCCTGAATTATTGTATTCATTTTTCCCCATCCATTTCCTTTGTTCTCTTCCTCTAGAGCTAATATCATTCATACATTAAATTTCCTGGTCTTGTCCTTCAATTTTTATCTTTTCTCTCTTATTTTCCTCTCTATGTATTTTTGTTCTAATTTCTAGGCAATTCTTTAATTTATCTTCCAGCACTTTCATTGAGTGTTTTTCATTTCTGCCATCATGTTTCTAATTTCCAAACGTTCTTTAAAATTTTTTTCTGAATTTTTTACACATTCTGTTTCATAAATACACTATCTTTTTCTCTCTCTAGCAATATTAATTTTGCATTTTTTTGTTTGTTTGCTTCCCCATTCCTCTACATAGTCTCCACTTCCTCCAAGTTGCTTCTTTCTGTCTGTTCATTGTGTTTTCTATGTTCCACCTTGGAGGCTTCCCTCAAGTTTCAAGTAATCTTAGATTATCTCCTCAGGATTAAGGGTAAACAGGATTAAAAAGCAGTCTGGAAGTTCTGGGCAGATGAGTATGACTTAGGAGGTTTTCTCTATGGCAGCAGTTCCCAACCTTTTTGGCACCAGGGACCAGTTTCATGGAAGATAATTTGTCCACGGACGGGGGTGGGGGGATGGTTCAGGCAGTAATGTGAGCGATGGGCAGTGGCAGATGAAGCTTCTCTTGCTCGCCCGCCACTCACCTCCTGCTGTGTGGCCCGGTTCCTAACAGGCCTCGGGACCACTACTGGTCTGTTGCCTGGGAGTTGGGGACCCCTGCTCTATGGTGATCTGAGTAAGCCACTTCTTGGGGGAACACCCCCACCCCATGTCTATGTCTTTAGGACTTTCCTCTTGGACTGATTCTATTCCTCATAGAAGAATCTTCCAAACTCCTTCCAGAGGGTCCAGTTCTGGCCACCAGCATTTTGAGAGCCAAGAAGAAAGGGCCTGGTAGTCTCAGCATTCCATAGTCTTTACCCATATGGTCACTTAATATCCCTGCTTTCAGTATGGTAGCCCCTCTCTCAACAATGCCTGATATACATGGACACACAGGCTCTGTTTCATCATTTCACAATATTCTTTGGATGAGAGAGGTGCAGTTGTCTAGCACTGTGGGTGGGAGAGGAGATCGAGGTATAATTGATTCTCAAACAACTTTCACTCAGTCCTTTTGGTTTAGCCTCTACTTTTGGTCAGGCCCAGAGGTTTCTGGAATTGCTAGTTGTTGAGACTTAGAGGGTTCTCAGGATGAATTGGGGGTTTTGTCAGCTTTCTGAGACCATAATGACTTACAGGTCTGGCTGGCTTACTAACCAGTGACCACTAATTCATCTCCTCTCCAGATTCCAAAATACTTTTGCCAGTGTCTCTTCACCTATTCTCCCCATTCCTGTTGGTTTGTTTCTTTTTTCTTTCTTTAATCGCTTTACTGTAATTTTAGTGTGCTTTAGAAAGGTAGTGAATTTAGATATATATAACCAAACAGTCATCATAACTCAAAGCCCCACATGACTATTTTTTCATGTTCAAATATTCTAACTGGTTCTTTTTCATATCTCCCCTTTCTTTTTTTCAGCCTATTTTTTTATTATTTTAATGGAAGTTTTTATTTCTTTGAAAAAATCAATATATTTACTTTTAAGCCTTGTCTGATCATTCTGTAAAATCAGTTTCATCAGAAGTGAACCCATGTTCTGACTCTTGGTTTGTTGGCTACTTTTCTTAGTATTCGCTTTTATTCATCAATTTTTTTTATTTGGTTTATAGTCTCATTTGGAATATGAGGTGGTATGTTTGTTTCAATTCTCTCTCGCATGCTCTCTCTTGCTCTCTCTCACTCTCTCTTTCTCTACCTCTCTCTCTTTCCTTCTCCTTTACCTGTATATTCAATTGTCCTGTTTAGCAGCTTTGGAGGTCCTCAATCCAAATCTAGTACGGACAGTTAGAGGGGACTGTCCTGCAGAGCCACTGGGCTGCGGCTGATCCAGGCTAGGTCAGGGAGAAGCTTGATTCAGCTCCTGGTCACAAGGCTATGTCTCTTCCTTCTCCTCTTCCGGCCTGGAGCTGGAAATGAGCCACTGCTCCTTCAGCATTTGGCTGCAGGTTTATTTCTAGCTTCCTCCCATGAGGGTGGAGGATGAGAAATGAATATCACCCTAGCCCTGGGCATTAGTCAGTGAGCCTGACTCTGCTTCCCCATCTCACAGGGGATGCTCTTGACTCATTTACCACCCCTAACTGCCTCTGCATTCAAAACCCGCAAGTCCACCCACCCCTTCAGTCCTGATCACAGTTTGTGCTTCTGTGACAGCTTGGATCTTCAGAAATGCTTGTCTGATATTTAAGGCCTGACTATGCCTTCTTCAGTTTTCTTTTTTTGTTTGTTTGTTTTATCCAGCACTTGCTATGTTTGTGGAGCAGAGGGGATTCTTAAAGCCTGAACTCCATCTTGATCTAGCTGTCAGTAGATATTCTTAAAGTTAGATATTTGGGGCTTCCCTGGTGGCGCAGTGGTTGGGAACCCGCCTGCCAGTGCAGGGGACAAGGGTTCGAGCCCTGGTCGGGGAAGATCCCACATGCCACGGAGCAACTAAGCCTGTGCGCCACAGCTGCTGAGCCTGCGCTCTACAGTCTGCGAGCCACGGCTGCTGGGCCCGCGTGCCACAGCTACTGAGGCCCACGCACCTAGAGCCAATGCTCCACAATGGGAGAGGCCACTGCAGTGAGAAGCCCGCGCACCTCAGCGAAAAGTAGCCCCCGCTCGCCGCAACTAGAGAAAGCCCACGCACAGCAACAAAGACCCAATGCAACCAAAAGTGAATAATACAAAAATTAATTAATTTTTTTTTAAAAAAAGGAAAGAAACCATTAAAAAAAAAAGTTAGATATTTGGATTGTATAAATCTTCAGTGTGGTCAAACTTCTGATGCCCAGCATGGCCAGACCAGGTCCGTTGTGGTACTGAATGCCACCTTAGCCAGGCTTAATTTTGTCTCCATCTGTGGCATATTACTGAAGCACCAGACGTGTAAGAGGCTGTCAAGACTATATATGAACTGAATCTATTCTGAATCTTCAGAATTCAAACAGTAATAAAGTTAAATGAAATTGAAGTAAAGATTTGGAGTCACTCATTTTTTAAAAATCTATTCCTATGATACACAACTATAGAGCCCCACGGGGCTGTAGGAAGGATGAAATGAGTGGTCTGCGTAGGGCACTTAGTACACCGTCTAGCATGTCTTAAGTCTATTAGGATACACCTGGTGTTAGAATGCACTGCAAAGGCGCCAGAGGATCCAGTGGGTATAGAGGTCTTTAGAGGATCAACAGGAAGAGAGAAACAAAAGGGAACAGGAAATAACTCTCCAGCCAACAGGGGAAAGGATTAAAAACAGAAAAAGATGATTATCACCAATGAAATGAAGTTTTCCTCCCTCTAGTAACCCTCAACCTGTACACAACAAATAAGAAATTATTAACATAAATACACAGGTTTTATAAATCCAGAGGAACTACAGGAAGACAACGTAACTCCTAGGACCTCTGGAATGTATTAATACATTCTGTGAGGGCTGGGATTTATAGCTTTGTGTTGTTCATAGCTTTCCACCTAGGACATAGTGAGCATTTAATAATTGTGGAATGAATGTATAGATTAAAGGTGCTCAGAAATGATTTGCTGTAGCAGGTCCCAATGCAAGTATGTGTGAGAACGAATTTATATTGTGGAGACAGAGAGGGAGCAAATCAGTCAAGGGTATAATTCTCTCAGCCTCCAAGAGTCAGTGTAACTTGAGTGCAAATAGAGAATCAAACCAGATAAATGTGTGTCCAACGTTGGCCATGGGAAGGACCAGAGTCAGAGCCTTCAAAGACATCCCTTCCCAGCAGGAAAATGGTGAAGTCGTCACAAGGTAGCCCACCCCACAGGAATTCACACGTGAGTAAAGTATCACTGATGAAATATTTGGGGTGTTCGTGTGTGTGTATGTGTGTGTGTGTGATATAATAGTCTCTGTCAAATAAATGTATTAACTCAGTTGTATGGGAAGCATGCTTGACCTGAATTTCAGGTATTCCTAGAAGTCCCAGGAAAGGAGAATATGACCCGGAACAGCCTTTAATAACAATTATGAAGGGATTCAAAAATAAATTGCATAGATTACAGGGTGATTTGTATAATCCCCATGTACTCAGGATATAGCTGGTGTCCCAGTTCCAAGGTTCTTTAGAGGTGAGTGGCTGAGAGGATGAATGCCACTTACCACACGTGTGTCATTGGGGACATCACTTCCCCTTCTCTGGTGCTCAGGTTCTTTATCTATAAAATGAGACCTTGTCTATCAGGAATATGTTGGTTGCAAATAACAGAAAAACCAACTCAAGCTCTCTTAATCAAGAATTCCAATTTATAAATCAGAGAGAGAAAGACAAATACTGTATGATATCACTTATATATGGAATCTAAAAAATACAACATACTAGTGAATATACCCCAAAAAAAAGAAGCAGACTCACAGATATAGAAAACAAACTAGTGATTCCCAGTGGGAAGAGGGGAGGGGGGAGGGGCACGATGGCAGTGGGGATTAAGAGGTACAAACTATTGTGTATAAAATAAGCTACAAGGATACATTGTACAACACAGGGAATACAGTCAATATTTTATAATAACTATAAATGGAGTATAACATTTAAAAATTGTGAATTACTATATTGTACACCTGTAACTTATATAATATTGTACAGCAACTACACTTCAATTTACAAAAAAGAATAACAATTTATGGGCTTGTATAACTGAAGAGTTCCCAGGGTCAACTTTCTCCGTCTCCCTGTTCTATCCACTTCTGCGCTGGCTTCACTCTCAACAAGCCCTCTCCACTTGGTGGCAGAGGGATTGCCAGCAGCTCCAGATTTATAACCTCACACACAAGTCCAGTGGAAAAGAGAGTTCACCTCTCCCACAATCTAAGTGGACGTCATGAAATAGCATCTCACTGACTCCAAAGGGGTCAGGTCACCACCGTGGCCAGAGAGACGTGATATTCTTATTGCCCTCATCTGAACATGCCTGCTCACCCCAGCTCTCCCCACCAAGATGCTACCAAACCGTCCCACCCATAATCCCACATGGCATTATGTGTTAGAGCAAAGCCTTGGGGTTCAAAAGCTTCTAACAGAAATTTGTGATAGATCAGAGGGGAAGCAGAGAGGATTCCCAGGCTGTCTCTTAGAAAGGGTGTTGTAATTGATTAGCAATGCCTGCTAAAGAGCTCAAGCCCAGGCGGTGATTCACAAGTAACATACATTTGCCATCCCTAGGAGAGGCCATCCAGACCTTCATTCCCAGGACCGGAAGACAGGACACCAATTGTGCTTTTATAACCCCAGAGACTTGTAGGACTTTAATGTTCATTAACAGTATGTAGAATAAATGTTAGTAAGTGGATAATCCTGAGCATAGTACTACATCTTTTCCGCCCTTCCTTTTTCTTATGTGTAAGAGACTTAGTAGCACTTCCTTAAGAGTTGTTATGAGGAGTCCATGGGATTATGTATGTACAGTGATCAGCATATAGTGGAAACTCATTAAGGTACACTAACACCTCCATCAGAGTTGCTGCTCTAAGACATTAATCAAGAATATTTCCTAGTGCCTACTATATACTCAGCATCTGGGACTCAGGGGGGATGGGGGTGTGAAATATGAAGAAGAGGGGATACAGGTTGTAACCTTAGAGACTGCCAGATCATGGGCCCTCTCCACAGCAGCAACTTCTCACTTCAACATGACTGTGGAAGTCAGGAGAGGGCAGCAAAGAGCTATAGGACTAGAAGGAGCCCACACATCATGGGAAGATGACCCTTCATCTCTGATAGGGTCTACCCCCACAGGAACACAGGATGAGGTCTGAAACAAAGCCAGGAATCAGGACCCTCACGCTGGCATCCTGGTTCAGCCACTTACTTGCTGTGTGACCTTAGACAAGGCACATAACCTCTCCAGTCTTCACTTCTCAGTCTCTAAAATGAGGATAATTAAGGGTCCTGGCTGTTGTAAAGATTAAAAGACTAGGAAGAGTTGCTGAATTCTACAGTAGAGTTGTCTCAGGGCAAAAGTGGAGACCACACACGCCCTAAATCAGAAGCAGGAGACAAGAAGAGAGCTCACTTTGGGAACTACATTTTAAAACTTGTTAATAATAAAGCGTATGTCATAACCACATATAAATACAATTCCATGATGGTACATATACTCCCTTTGACCCTCACACACATGCATCCTGAAAAGTGACTGAGTCAGGGTCATGCTTTTTGTTCACCAAATCCCATCTGTTTTCCTCCTTCCTTGGCCACATGGAAGATTAGTTCTGGCCAATAATACGTGAGAAAAAGAGATGTCTGTCACTCCCAGGCTGAAGCAGTGGAAAGCCCTTAAGTGACCCTCCAGTTTTTCTCCTCTTCTGCCATGGAACCAGAAACATCAATTAGCCTCAGCCCTCCTTCTGAGTGAAAAAGTGTCTCGGAGAATCCAATACTGTCAACTGTGTCAAACACTGCCAACAGTAAGATAAAAACTGAATTCACCATTGGATTTAGTAACACAGGGGCTATTAAAAAGCTTGAAATGAGCTGTTTTTAGTGAACGCGGGCTGGAATGGGTTCAAGGAAGAATGGGAGAAAAATTAAAGACAATGAGTAAGGATAACTATCTAGAGAAATGTGACTGTTAACTGATATAAAAAACAGGGAAATAGCTGGAGGGGGAAGTGAGGTCAAAAGAGAGTTGGGTGTATCCTAATGCATATACATGGAATCTAGAAAAATGATACTGATGAACCTAGTAGCAAGGCAGGAATAAAGACGCAGACCTAGAGAACAGACTTGAGGACACAGTGGGGGAAGGGGAGTCTGGGACGAAGTGAGAGAGTGGCACTGACATATATACACTACCAAATGTAAAATAGATAGCTAGTGGGAAGCAGCCGCATAGCACAGGGAGATCAGCTTGGTGCTTTGTGACCACCTAGAGGGGTGGGATAGGGAGGGTGGGAGGGAGACGCAAGAGGGAGGGGATATGGGGATATATGTATACATATATCTGATTCACTTTGTTATACAGCAGAAATTAACAAAACATTGTAAAGCAATTATACTCCAATAAAGATGTAAAAATTAATTAATTAATTAATTAAAAATAGGACACTAAGCAGAGAACATGTTCAAAAGAGAAACAAAGGCAGTGAACATGATTTCTTCCACCCCTTAAATGAGCTGGTTTATAAGTAACTCATAAGTTCCCATCAAAATGGGATTTAAAATTTTCCAACGCTACTGATAAAGTGAGCAACATAATGCAGAACTCTTGAAAAAGAGAGGGCTGGGGTTTTTTTTTTCAGTTAGAAGAAATAACCAAATGTTTGTATGCTATTTGCATGTTTGTTTATCCTTAAATCTATAGTGAAAAACTCGATGTCCATTTCCAACCCTTGGTTCCCAGACCTTCTATTCCCTCAGAGAGGAAAAGAACATGATAAGCTCATGATGGCTTCAAAGAAGATACCACAGTCCACATGACTAAGCTGCAAGGATGCAGCTGTCTCCCAGCCCTCACTGTGAACACCACACCAAGAGACCAACAGATTACAGATGAGGTGGTATGCAGCGCATCACCCCGTTAGCATACTGCTTTCAATTACTTTTTATTATCAAAGGACTTCATTGTGCAGTTTAAAGAGTCAATCAGTACCATGACGCTTATAACAGAAAAAGCTTCCCTGCTCTAAATCCTCCCTGTGTCCAGTCTCCACACCCCAAAGCAATCGCTTTCAACTCCATTTGTTTCTTATCCTGTTTACTGTCATATTTCTAGATCACATGCCTATGGGGTTTTTTTCATATTTTCATTTCAAGACTTAACTTTTGACTACATAAGATGGCAAACAAGGATTTCGTTCTTTTAACCCACACACCACATCCATATCCCTATTTCCCTTCTACATTATTCTTTCAATAAAGTTATGTCAAGATTTTTTGTTAAATTAATATTTAAGGCTTACATTGTTGGTTATAAAAATGTAACTCTTAGCTGAGTCATTGGACATGTTATGATCACATACCCTTTCTTATATGACTTTTTGTTTTTCCTGAGTTAATATTGCCTTAGTTTTTCATTTGTGTAGTTTTTTATATACCTACAATTGACACAAACTCAAACTATCCCCAAACTATTTCCAAACCGAACAAAAAATCCATCTCCATACAAACACTTCAGGTAAACCATGAGTTCAGTGTACTTCTCAGAGACACATCTGTTGGGGCCCTGCATACTCCTGCTCCTCTCTGGACTGGTTGTCCTTTCGATCTGATGAATAGGTGTCATCCTAAGATTACCTTCAGAATGGGTGTTTTTCCCCCTCCTCTCTGGATTCGCTGTTTGCTATATCTGGGATCTTCTTCTCTCTTGGTTTATTTCTTAATTTTGCCACTTTCTCTGTAGCTTCCTGAGACAGGTTGTATGAGAGGTATATTTTTATGACCTGGCATATCTGAGCAATTCTTTATTTTACCACCACTTCAGTTTAATACTTGTCTAAGTGTAGAATTGGAGGTTGGATATCACCTTCTCTTAGTCTTTGAACGCTTTACCCCACTGTCTTCTGGTTTCCAGTTTTGCGGTTGAGAAGTCCAATGCCATTCTGATACTCATTTTTTATTTGTGGCTTCTTTTACTCTCTGAAAACTTTATAGGATCTTATTATTATCCCTGCAATATGAAATTTCATGATTGTGTGCCTTGAGACTACTCTGCTGCATTTACTTTCCTGGACTCAGTGAACTTGAATTCTAAAAACATCTTTTGGTTCTGGCAATTTTTCTTTATCATTTTTGTGCCAACCTTTACCCTTCCAATTTTTCTGTTCTTTCTTTTTGGAATTTCTATCAGTTAGATGTTAAAACTCTTTGCCTCATCTTCCAATTTTACTCTGTTTTTTTAATTATTTTTCATTGGTTTATTCTATATTGGAGAATATGTTCTCCAGTTTATTTTTCAAATCTCCTATTGAACTTTTAAATTTTCTTATCATGCTATTAATATTCCAGTATCTTTTTTGCTCTTCACTGCTCCTTTTCTTACAGTACCCTGTTCTTATTTATGAAAACAGTTTTTATCCATTCAATCAACAGTATTGGTTGAGCACCAACCTTGTGCCAGTCATGAGCACTGATGATAGAAAAATGAACAAGACAGAGTTCCCGCTCTCATAGAGCTTACTATTCAACTAGGAGTAACAGAGAGTAAACGACTAATAGATATATGATATCAGGAGGTACTGGAGCTATTTTTTTAAAAGATTTAAACAAGAAATAGAAATAGAAAGTGATGGGGAGTAGCCTCCTCTTGCATCTCTCATATGATATTAATTATAATGTTTTGAAACTGACGTCTAACCTCTGGATCCTGTTTCCCCCAGGTTCCTTTTCTGTTTGTTGACTTTTGTCTTTTATTCTAGTGTCTTTTTCCCAAAATCTTTGGCTGTCCACTCATATTTAACAGGGAGGCACAGCTCGGCATCCTTGGGCTTCTTGGCTTATAGGCATTAGCAAAGGGCAGTTTAGAGGGGTGCTGGCCTTTGGGGTTGGGGGATCAAGGTAGCCCTCTTCCCCTAGTTGGTGGTCTCCCCAGAGAGGACCTCCCTGTGTCCCTGCCGAGCCTGGCCTCCAGCATTCTGGGAGCTAAATGGGTATGAGCAAAAGCTAGGAAACTCCCTTGTAGATTTTCATTAATCCCCATTTGCAGTCTGGTACTCGACTACTGCCCTCAATTCGACATAGTATCCCCAAATCCAAAAGCTCTGTGGTTCAACATCTACAGAGAAAAAACTTGCTCCCAATCTTTTGGGGGCAAGGTAAGGAATCTGGGGTGCAACCCCTCTTCTTTCGGACTTTCCATTGTCTTCCGGTTTTTAGTCCCAGCCTACCCCTGCCTCCAGAAACACCTAGGTCCCCAGCTCCTGGGTCTTTAAGGACTTCTGCAGTGAGACTCAACTAATGTCTTGTTAGCTTCTCCCTGACCCTTTGTAAGGGCTTAAGAATTAGCTTTCTTTTTCTCTCAACTGCTCTGCTCACCTCCCGTGCTCTCTTTATCGTTATGGATTCATACTGTTTATTTTTCTTTTGCTGACATTTTAGTGGAGTCATGGAAGGAAACATACATAAAAGTGTATTCTCAATCCCCCATTTTTAATTAGAATAATTCCTTTGTGGCAATCACTCCAAAATTACTGCTGATAAAATAAAAAATAACAATTTCTGATTTATTGTGAGTGTGTGTTAGTCTGAGTTCACTGCCAGGCAAAGCAGGGAAAATCTGATCCATCACTGAGGGAATCGACCCTGTGGGATGGGGTCTTCTGATTAACTGTCAAAAATAACTCAGAGACAACTGGCCTAAGCCTTGAGGGTTTCATCATATGTAAGTATCCAGCAAACCAGCTTCATGAGCGTGTGCTACCACATTCTGAACTGATAAGACAGGACCTCGTGCTCAGAGCACCCCATGCTTGGTTTAAAATTCCACGGTCATCATCTTGAAACCCAAAAACAAGAGGCCCTGCATTTTCATCTTGCCTGGGCCCCACAAATCATGTAGCCAGTCCTGGATATGCTTGAGATATAGGAACCTCGTGAAGACAGTCTTACCAACCAAAGGCAGCAGCAAGATGTGTAAAGGCAAAAGTCACAAAGTTCACAGGAAAGAAGATTGTCTGATTTAAGCAATTCACAGCCTTGTCAGTTCAGGACTGACCAGTAGTGGAGCTCAGCTCAGGCCAATTATTAAACCTGTAAGTCCATTTTTAGCATTTTAGGAACTGTGTTAACTCAACAGTTCATTAGGTTGGACATAAATAAGACATCTGGGTCCCACACAGACAGAAAACAATCACAAATTCACCATCAAGGCTGTTTCTCTGCTGATTCCGATCAATTTTCTGAGAAGCAGTTGCTCTGGTTTCTTTTTCTGTGGCCTGACCCCTTGTTATCTATCTGTCTAGTGACTTCTCACACTCTCTAGACTCAGGGTCTCACAAGGACACCTCCATATGCACATGCGCAAGGCCCAGCAAAAATTTTCTCCATCGCTGCTCAATATTGATTCCCCTCTTCCTTACTTACAGAAAACTGATAGGTGTGTGTGTGTGTGTGTGTGTGTGTGTGTGTGTGTGTGTGTGTATGGCAGCAATATGCCCAACTCGAAACTTTGTGTCCCAGCCTCTCTATGGGCAGCCCTGAGCTCCAGCCAATGTATCTCAAGTAGATAAATCTATGGATTTCAATCCCTTGGCTATGGATTTCCCAGGAATGTTTTATTTTCTTGGCATAAGGGTTACCCTTTCTTTTGCATCTTGTCCTCTTTTCTTCTGCCTGTAGCTCTTAAGTGATAGTTGGAGCCACAAAAAACCACTCCACACAGAATTTCTTTTTCTCTTTCTGACTTACTTCACTCTCTATGACAGTCTCTAGGTCCATCCACCTCACTACAAATAACTCAGTTTCGTACCTTTTTATGGCTGAGTAATATTCCACTGTATATATGTGCCACATCTTCTTTATCCATTCATCTCCTGATGGCCAGAAATACTGTATGCTAACACATATATATGGAATCTAAGAAAAAAAAAGGTCATGAAGAACCTAGGGGCAAGATGGGAATAAAGACACAGACCTACTAGAGAATGGACTTGAGGATATGGGGAGGGGGAAGGGTAAGCTGGGACGAAGTGAGAGAGTGGCATGGACATATATACACTACCAAACGTGAAATAGATAGCTAGTGGGAAGCAGCCGCATAGCACAGGGAGATCAGCCTGGTGCTTTGCGACCACCTAGAGAGGTGGGATAGGGAGGGTGGGAGGGAGGGAGATGCAAGAGGTAAGAGATATGGGAACATAAGTATATGTATAACTGATTCACTTTGTTATACAGCAGAAACTAACACACCGTTGTAAAGCAATTATACTCCAATAAAGATGTTAAAAAAAAAAAAAACCCTCCACAAACATTTAGTTACTGAGTACTTGCTTTGTGCCAGGCACTCTTCCAAGCTGCACAGAACCAGCAATAACAAAACAAATATCTCTGCCCTGTGATGTATACGCTCTAGTGGACCATCCTGCAACTCAAAGGAAAGCAAAGAGACTCATGTGGGCCTCAGCTCTGACAGTCTAAGCAGCTGAACTAAAGACAGGAACTTACTGGAGAAAAATGAATTTTATTCAACCCCTTAGAGCTAGCTAGTTGGTAAAGGAATATTAGAAATAGCTTTGACTGGAGAAATTAGAGTTGTGATTTATTTTGGATATGTAATATGTGATTTATTTTAGAACCACAATTAAAAATTAAGTTAAATTTTTAAATATATACGTGCATATATGTTTATAATTTATACATGTATGTGTGCATATATATGTGTGTGTGTATATATATATATATATATGGTTTTTTTTTAGAAAGAGAGAAAGAAAAATAGACAAAGCAAATGAGGGAAAATGTTATCATAAATTGGAGTGAAAGGGAATTCCCTGGCAGTCCAGTGGTTAAGACTCCATGCTTTCATTGCCAAGGGCACAGGTTCGATCCCTGGTCAGGGAACTAAGATCCCACATGTTGCACAGTGTAGCCAAAAAAAAAAAAATTTGAGTGAAGGATATGAGGGTGTTTGTTTTATTATTCTCTCAATTTTTCTACATAAGAAGGGGAAGGGAATCTGTGATTTCCTTGGATCATGTAGGAAGGTTCCTGGCATTCCTATGAATAATGGTTTTTTTTTTTTTAATTAAGGCAAGCCCATCAGTCCACGTGGGAAGGGGATGCTTGAACTCCCAGGCCCCTTGGGTCCATTTCTCTCCATTTTGTAGACGAGTTTGCCAATCCTGTTGTGAGAAGTACCTGCTTCGGAGCAAGCCTTTCAAGCCAGTGCTGGCCAGTCTGCCTGACCAACAAGACAGAGCCCCCTTCCGAAGTCCAGACCAGCTGTTTGTGCCTGCTCACAAGGAAAGGGCTGTACTGCTGCTGGCATTTGGTCTGAGATGCTCACAGCTCCATTCACCCAAAATAATTTGACGCTCACGTCACTTTTGTTGGCAACAACAAGCCACCAACTGTGGAATGTGTGCCTCTCAAATCCAAAGAAGCGTACCATGATGTAATGCAGGGTGAAAGAAGCAAGTTGTGGGACAGTATTTCAGGACGATCCCACATGTGCTAGAAAGAAAAGAGGGACAGACAGGGAGAGAGAAGGGTAGGGAAAGAGAGGAGAGGAAAAGACAGGAAAGGAAAGGGAAGGGAAGGAAAGAGAAAAGAAAAACAGCTAAAAGAAAAGCTTTTATTTGGATGTATATACTCATTATGTATATACACATACCTAGAAAAACCTGAAAATAAATACATTAACAGTGGTAATCCATAGAGTGTATTTGAGGGTAAAGATTAAAACTGACTTTTTTTCCTAGTTTTTCTTGTCTATTGTATAAATTTTCTGAATTAATCTATCTTAATTTGTATTTTTTTTCCTAATGAGAAAAAATTAAGGAAAGGACTATTTAATGGGGAGGGGCTCTCCCCTCCAAGAAAAAGGGCTGCTGCTACCCTTTTTATTTACTTTGAAGTAAATAAAAACAAAGTGCAGTTGAGAGCAAAGGTCAGCAAACTATTGGCCAAGGGGCGGGGTGGGGGAGGGCAGGTAGCTAAGGCCTGACTCCTGTTTTTGTAAGTAAAGTATCAGAACACAGCCTCCTCCATTCATTTACATATTGTCAGGGCCGCCTTTGTGCTACAAACACAAGAGCTGCATCCACAGAGATTCTACGGCCCACAAGGTCCAAAATATTTACTATCCGGACCTTTACAGAAGTTTGCCAATCCCTGGTCTAGATTCATATTTCCTCTGGAATGGCAGAATACATTAGAACACTGACCCCAAAATTCAGACTCTGAAAGGGAAGGGTAAATTGAAAATTATTTTGTGAACTTGAAGGTTTAAATCAGCAAGTGTCACCTCATCATAAAGGCCTTCCTCATTCACTCAATGTCAGTAGCCCCTAACACAGCCCTATCTGGCATTCATGTCCATTTTCTTCAAAGAATTTGTCACCGTCCGATATTTGTTTGTTTGTGTTTTCCTTTCTCATCATAATATAAGAGCCATGAGAACAGCAATCTTCTCAGCCTTGTTTGTTGCTATATCCCCAGTGCCCAGAACACTGCCTGGCACATAGTAAGTGCTCAGTAAACATGGAGTGAATGAATGAGTGAATGAGTGAGTGAATCACAATTCAGTGGCAAAATTTTCATATCAGAATGAAGAGAGATAAAGCCACAGTCAGTGGCAACAAGAACCAGAGTCCAACAAATAAAAAGAAAGAGCAGTCAATCTTTGAACCATCCATGAACATATGTTAAAGATATGAACACTAATGCTTAGCAATGATGTATGTGTGACTCTTCCATTTTTCAGTTGAATTCAAGACTAATATGGAGAAGAATGTCTGCCTGAGAGGAAAAAGTGCAATGAAAGGCAACCGTTTCGGGGTGGAGCAGGGTTGCATTATTATGGTTTCTGTGTCTGAGGCAAGGCCAAGGTGAAAAGGTAAGAAGATATGGGATAAACACCCAAGGATGCTCCCTTTGGGGTTTGGGAGAAGTCAGCGACTTGGAAGTGGCAGAGGGTCCGAAATGGAATTTCCACACTTTCTATTATTTGTTTTGAACCATAAAGCTATCAGGTGGGACCCAGAAAATTCCCAAGCACAATCCTTTCCCCTAAATACACACAGTGCACAGAGGCGGGTGAACAAGAAAACAGTGTCCAAGAGGGGCCATGGAACCCCCAGTCCTGAGGAGGTAGGTGGCTCTCTTTTGCTTTACTCCATTTATCCCTCTGAGCCAAGTACATACTCAGATGCCCGGAGGTGGGTTACCAGTTAAACCCTTCCCCACACCTTATCTCCCTTCTAAGAGGAATGGACCCTAAAGAGGTTCCTCCATTTTCCAGGCAGAGGAATACATGGGAAGATGAGAGACTGGGGAGTTTGAAAGGGACTAGATTGTCTTGCTTAAGAACACAGAGAAAAGAGATGAAAGAAATGTGAAAACCTTTCCCCCTTGGAAGGAAAACATATATGACTTAAGGGGATTGTTATTGAGTTTTGTCATAGATCAAAACTACTTCCCCAGGATTCACAGAGCTTTTCAGTCTCCCCAAGGCATTTTCAGTAGAATTGACATTATTCATTAATCCTTTGTCACATTGGATCTGCTTTCTGGGAAACAATAACAAAGTTCCCGCGTCAAGGTGGATGTAGGGTCAAGAACAGAGGCTACTGACGGTGCCCAGAATAGTTACAAGAATAGCCTATTGTACCCTGCCGCCCTGGGGTTCTTATCTCTGCCTAGACAAAATGCAGAAAAATGTGCAACCTTGAAAGACAGAGGCTCATTCACTCTCCCAGGTGAAACCAAAAAACTTTGTACTGTTTTAGAAACAAATTAATTCCCAATTGGCTTGCAGACTCTGAAGGAAGACAACAATCCATTCAAAGGTAAATTACTCCTTTGTACAAATAACACAACTTGAATACCAAGACTAGTGTGGACCCACATACCCATTTAAAATTGCTCCAAACTTTGTACAATATGCCCCTGTTCTCTCAGTTGCACAGTCTAATTATTTGTCTAAAACAACCTGCACCTCTAATCCCAGGATCCTGTGTTTTTCATTAACCATTTCGGGACAGCTTCTTCCCCAGGCAGATACGCTTCACCTAATTAATTTCACCTTTAATCAGAAAACGGAAAAGTTATACACCCAAACTTACAGTTTACAATTTTAAAGGAATCTGATTCAGAAATTCTTATTTTTATCATCTCTACGTCTTTGTTTTTTCCTGCAGAATCGACATCTCTCATCTATAGCTTTTCCCGGTGGGTAATGTGATATTGTAGAACATCTCAGTTACTGATTTGAACCTTCTGGAAATTCACAAAATAAATGTACAGATTTACCTTTTCCCTCAGAGCCTGAACCCCCTAATCTTTCTATTCAGATTCGGCAGCCTCCATTTCAGAGATTCATCTGGATTCTGACCAGACTTTGCCAATATTTGCAACAAGTGTTCAGCAGTCACCTCCTTCTCCCTCACTGAAGTCAGCTGGCCTTTTGCCTTCCTTACTATTTGTTGTTGGAATTGAGAGGAGTGGAGTAGGAGGGGGCCAGAGTACATATATGAGAGCTGAAAAAAATTCAGACATACACAAGAGTATGAAGTGAAAGCCCCACCCCTATCCCCCTGCCCTGGGATAACCATTTTAACATTTGGACATATATCTTTTCAGACCTTTAGGTATGTATAGTTTCTGCATACACACACACACACACACACACACACACACACACACACACAGGAACATATTGGACATCTGGTTATGCGAGTTGTTTTTTTCTTTTTTTACTTGCTCTATATATTCATTCATTCCTCACACATTTAATGAGCATCTATTCTGTGCCATCTAGGCTGTGGGAACACATCAGTGAACAAAACAGACAACAATTCCTGTCCTTGTGGAGAATGCAGACCAGAAAAAAAAAGTATGTGCTATTGCAGATGGTAATAAATGCTATAAAAAAAGAGAGAGAGGGAAGGAGGATAGGGAGTTGAGTATTGCTATTTAAACAAGATCAGAAAGGGTCTCTCTAATAAGATGACATTTGAGCAATAACCTGGGATTCGAGTCAGAGAAGGAAACTGGGGTGGCTGGAGAAGAATGGGCAAGAGGGAGATACAAGAAACCACATGGCGTGGGTGTCAGGAAGTTATCGGATAAGGCCTGTAGACCACAGTAGGAGCCTTGACCTTCATTCTGAATGAGATGGGGACCCAAGTGTAGGTTCTAAGCAAAGGAATACTCCTTTTTTGTCATTGGCCCTTCCTACCCATTTCCTTCCCCTAACACCCACATCCCACCTTAAAAATTAAGAAAAGTATTCACATGTTATCACTACACCATCCACCAGCCCGCCTATGACTGTCAGCCACAGCCCCAGGCCTCTCCCCTCATTCTGTAAAGATCATTAGCTCTTGGCTCAAGATTACTGTTTTGGTGACTCAGAGGGTCTCAATCCTGGCTGCACATTTGAACCACCTAAGTAGCTTTAAAATAATAAAAATAAAAAATACCGGGCTTCCTTGGTGGCACAGTGGTTAAGAATCCGCCTGCCAATGCAGGGGACACGGGTTCAAGCCCTGGTCCGGGAAGATCCCACATGCCACAGAGCAACTAAGCCCGTGCACCACAACTACTGAGCCTGCGCTCTAGAGCCCGCGAGCCACAACCACTGAAGCCCACACGCCTAGAGCCCGTGCTCTGCAACAGGAGAAGCCATCGCAATGAGAAGCCTGTGCCCCGCAACAAAGACCCAACGCAGCCAAAAAAATAATAAATTAGGGCTTCCCTGGTGGCGCAGTGGTTGAGAGCCTGCCTGCCGATGCAGGGGATACGGGTTCGCGCCCCGGTCCGGGAAGATCCCACATGCCGCGGAGCGGCTGGGCCCGTGAGCCATGGCCGCTGAGCCTGCGCGTCCGGAGCCTGTGCTCCGCAACGGGAGAGGCCGCAGCAGTGAGAGGCCCGCGTACCGCAAAAAAAAAAAAACAAACCTGTAATAGGATCTAACCCACAGAGATACTGCTTAATTTGGTCCAGGGAGACCAAGGCTTCAATTTTTTTTAATTCCCTAGATGATTATAATATGCAGCAAAGGTTGAGAACAACATCATAACTGATCCTTCTAATATCCTGGCCATCCGGCTCCTGACCTCCTTCTTCTATCCCATTATTCTTAGCTGTTCATTGGCATGATCATGCCATAGACTTTGACACTACCAATAAAAACCCCTCCATAATCTCAGTTTTAAGCCTTCCACTCTCTAGCCAACACTTCCCATCTTTTTAGCCTATACTTCCGAGCAGTCCAATTCTAATAACCCCCTAAGACCTGGAGTTCACCGTCCTACCACATTTACAAGGTCTCTCAACCTCCATATGGCCTCACTTCCCTCCTCACCCAGTTTAGGTTCTATGGTCAGTCATTACCATTACCCTCTGCAGATACCCTTAACTCCCTGTCCCATTATCACTCCATCTGTCCCTCCATAGAAATGATCAGAACTGATGAATAAGCCAGTCTCCCCTGATTATCCACCAATTTCCAAAGGGTGGGAATTCTTCATCCTTACCTTCATGGCTCCTTCAATCAGTTGTAGGAAATTCAAAAAATTACAAGATGACTTCCTTTGCTCTATATTCATAATATTTTTACTCAGACCTCCAGGTCACAGATTTTCTCTATTCAATGCCATATGGCCATTCAGCTAAATCTCCAGTGGGGCTTTACTTGCTGATTCAAGAAATTATCCTAATAGAGACCTAGACTTAATGACTTTCAAAAGAATCTCTAATTTTCTATATGGTCTAATTGCTATGGGCTTATGCCATCACTGAAAAACAAGGGAATTTTTAAAGCATTGTTAAAAACATCAGGTTGTTTGTGTCCATCTCCCAGTCCCATTGCGGCTCCAAACATGTAGAATAAAGCTGAATCCTTAGGGTTACTGTTTCCTAACCTTATCAGAGACACGGAGCAATTTCAGATGCATAATTTAATCCTAATACACAGTTGTATACACTTGCCCCTCTCCCACCCATTATAATTACCTGCAAAATGCCAACAAAACACTGATCTGAGACCTTTAGTCACAGTTGGGATTCCTCACCCACATCTAGGGTTCCTTCCACCTGTAAATATAGGAATGAAGCCCATGTGAACTTTATTTCAGCGTCTCTGATATCTACCAAACTTACAAAAACTGAACAGGAAGAGTAAGAACATATAAAGTCCTATAACTTATCAAGAAACTGAAAAATCTTCCCACAAAGAAGACTCCATACCCAGGATGGCTTCACAAGTGAAAATTTCCAGACACTTAAGGAAACAATGAGAGAGATCATCTCCCAACTCTTTTACAAGGCAGCAAAACCTGAATCCATCATGTCACAAAAACATAGAAGAAAGGAAAATTATAGGTGATAATAGATGCACAAATCAAATTAAATCCAGTGATGTATAAAAGGGTTATACATCTCAATTTTGTGTTCCTGGATTAATTCCTGTATTTATTCCGGGAATATAAAAAGATTCCTTTAATATTAGAATATCAAAGTAATTGACCACATTTTCAGAATACATAAAGGAAAATTATACGATCAACTCAATAAATGTAGAACAATGTACTTGATAAAATGTAATGCTTATTTGTGAGTTTTTTCTTAAATTGTAACAAGCTAGTAATAAAAAGGCATTTCCTTAATCTGATAAAGCATATCTACCAGAACAAAAAACAAACCACAGCAAACATCATACTTAATGATGAAATATTGAAGGCATTCCTCCTGAGATCAGGAACAAGATAAGGATGCCCACTCACACCATTATATTAAACATTGTGCTGGAGATCCAAGACACTGTAATAAATATTAAAATACACAATCATTATTTGTGGATGTGGTGGCGTACATTGAAATCCCAAAGGAATCTACAGGTAAACTACTGTGAATTGAGCAAGGTCACTGTATACAAGAACAACATTCAAAACTTAATTGAGGGCTTCCCTGGTGGCGCAATGGTTGAGAGTCCGCCTGCCGATGCAGAGGACGCGGGTTCGTGCCCCGGTCCGGGAGGATCCCACATGCCGCGGAGCGGCTGGGCCCGTGAGCCATGGCCGCTGGGCCTGCGCGTCCGGAGCCTGTGCTCCGCAACGGGAGAGGCCACAACGGTGACAGGCCCACGTACCACAAAAAAAAAAAAAAAACACTTAATTGAATTTCTATATGTTAGCAATAGAAACAATAAGAAAATGAAATTGTTAACCGTTGCAAATTAAAGACTTAAAATACCTAGAAATAAATCTAACCAAAAAATGTGTATGATCCCTAAGAGAAAACTACAACATATGACTTAGATATATTAAAGAAAACCTAAATACCCTATGCTCATGGATACACTATGCTCGTGGATACACTATGCTCATGGATACACTATGCTCATGGATACACTATGCTCATGGATACACTATGCTCATGTTCAATATATTCAGTATTGGAAGGATATCAGGTTTCCCCAAATTCATCTATTGAGTCAATATAATTCCAATCCAAATCCCAGCAGAATTTTGTGGAAAGAGACAAGCACATTTTAAATTTTATATAGACTTCATTAAAAATGAAGAACATCTATTCTTCAAAAGACATCATTAAGAAAGTGAAAAAGTCAGGAGACCTAAATTGACACTTCTCCAAAGAAGAGATACAGATGGCCAGCAGGCACATGAGAAGACGCTCAACATTGCTAATTATTATTAGAGAAATGCAAATCAAAACTACATTAAGGTATCACCTCACACCAGTCATAATGGCCATCATCAAAAAGTCTACAAATAATAAACGCTAGAGAGGGTGTGGAGAAAAGGGAACCCTCCGGCACTGTTGGTGGGAATGTAAATTGGGGCAGCCACTATGGAGATTCCTTTAAAAAAACTAAAAATAGAGCTAGCTACCATATGATCCAGCAATCCCACTCCTGGACATGTATCCAGACAAATCTATAATTCGAAAAACTACATGCACCCCAATGTTCAGAGTAGCACTATTTACAATAGCCAAGACATAGAAGCAACCTAAGGGTCCATCAACAGATGAATGGATAAGGAAGATGTGATATATATATATAATGGAATATTACTCAGCCAGAAAAAAAGAATGAAATAATGCCATCTGTGGCAACATGGATGGACCTAGAGATTATCATACTAAATGAAGTTAGACAGAGAAAAACAAATATCATATGATATCACTTATATGTGGAATCTAAAAAAATGATACAAATAAACTTATTTACACAACAGAAATAGACTCACAGACATAAAAAACAAACTTGTGGTTACCAATGGGGAAAGGGTGCAGGGGGAGGGGGAGGGATAAATAAGGAATTTGGGATTAACAGACATCACACTACTATATATAAAATAGATAAACAACAAGGACCTACGGTATAGCACAGGGAATTATATTCAATATCTTATAATAATCTGTAATGGAAAGAATAGATAGATAGATAGATAGATAATAAATATGCATAACTGAATCACTTTGCTGAAACTAACATAATATTGTAAATCAACTATATTTTTTTTTAAAAAAAAAAAAGCTCCAGTAAAAATTCTGGGCATCAAAGCCCACGTGAGCTTCTCTGTTTGGCAACACTCTTGTCACCCATCAATGTCCAGAGAGCAATGTGTCCTGAGGACTACAGATGCTTTGCATTTGGAGCCCTCTCAGACTCTGCCCTCTGTATCCCTTCCCTTGGCCAATTTTAATCTGTATCCTTTCACTGTAATACACCATAACCCTGAGTATAAGTTTTCAGTGTGTTCTGTGAGTTCTGTAAAGAATGATCTAATCTGAGGGTAGTTTGGGGAACCCCTCGAATTTGCAGTTGGTACAGATGTGAGGGTGGTTCGTACGGACTCTTCTCTCTAACTTTGTAGCTGGACCCTAAGCCCTGGAGGTTGGTGTCAGAAGTCTTGGACAGTCTTGTGTGAAAACTGTGTCCTCTTCCTGTGTAGTTGACTAAACTCCTGCAGTTGTCCTAAATTCCTCAGAGAAAGGAGCACGGACACAGAAAGAGGTGAGGAATTGGGGCGAATAATTAATCTACTTTGAGCCTTTGCTTTTATACTTGAAAGCGATTATACGTGGGCAAGATATCATACAGGGGTAGGAAGAAAATTCTATCAGAGTAGGTTGAAGGTCATGATTAGAAGAAAAATAAAACCATTCTGTTTTTCAGCCTGTTCAGGTTATTCAGTAAAACTTCAGAGGGCCATTGTATGCCCCTGTGCAGTGTAATGCAGCAATGAATGAGATGTCTGAGAAAGACGGGGATGATATCTGATAGTAGGCCAGAGAGTCAGGATTCACAGGACACACGGGACTCCAGCCTTGCAGATGGGATTTGTTGGGTTTCTCCAGGGTGCATCCCATGCCTTCTCTCTTTTTTTTTTCTCCCCCTTTTTTTTTGGAGGTGCCTTGTGGCTTGCGGAGTCTTAGTTCCCCAACCAGGGATCGAACCTGGGCCCATAGCAGTGAAAACACGGAGTCCTAACCACTCCTCCCATGCCTTCTCCACACCCTCCACAAAGCTCTCTATTGCAGGGCTCCATCCCAGCTTCAGGAGTCCAGAGACTGGATTTCCTTCACACGAACAAGCTATCTGCCAAAAAACTCTGTTTTGCATAATAATTTCCCAGTGGAGCAGGAGACTAAGGGTCTCCAATGGCTTAGCAGAGGGGCCAGCCCCTTACATCTTCACCTTGGAGAGCATCCCCACGTAACCCATTCTTATCGGCTCTTCCAAGTCCTCAGACTGCCTCAGGAAACCCAGATGTAGAGAAAGAAGCAGGCTTCTCAGACTCAGCACAAAGAATTCAGTAGAATGAGAAGCTAAGATTCTGAGCACCAGGCTAGAGGTGGATGGAAAAATTGAGAGCCAACAGAGAGAGACCTGCCAGCCATGGCAAAACGGTCCCCCAAACAAACTTGGGGCAGAGAGCCCAGGGTTCACTTCTGATCTCTCTCTCTCTCTCTCTCAACTCCGTGCCCTTTTCTTCATGTGCAAAGCTGCCTCATCCCCACCCCCCTTACATAAAACTACTGATGAGACACAACCTGCTAGGGCTTATGGGATGGAATTAAAGTGGACTTGCTCTGTGGGAAGTTACCTGATGCAACGGCAGCCTCCTAGGGCACAGCCAGGGAGGTCACAGAACAGAAAGGCTCATGGACCGAATTAAGATGCTCAAATCAAATGGTTTATTAAATCAGTAACAGAAATACAGGGAGAATCAAGGGGAAAGAGACAAATTTAGGAAATGATTCAAGCAGGGTGAAAGAACTACACTACCTGAATCCTGTGTTACACAGTGTGTGTGTGTGTGTGTGTGTGTGTGTGTGTGTGTGTGTGTGTCTCCATCTCTCACCCTGTCTCTCTCTCTCTCCTCTCTCTCTCTCTCTCTCTCTGCCACATCCGTTTTCCTGCCGACATATGCTCATGAGAACATTGAGTTGAGGGTAAACAAAGGGTGTCAGAGGACGGAAGGTGCCTGGAGCCAACAGGTGTCCCATCAGAAAAACACAGGGTCACGTGAGCCTCGCCCATAGCTCTAGCTCCCCAGTGACTTGCTAAGCAACGGTGCCTTTTCTCTCCATGTCCTGGGCAGTAAACAAGCGGAACCAAAAATGGGCATCACCCAATGGTGCCAATTTAAAAGCTCATGCATATTGAGTGTTTTGTGAAACTGCCTCACTGCTTCGTAAATATGTACTGCTTCTTGGTCCCTTCATGCCTTCCTGTAAATATTCATCACACGCGTTCTCTACTTCCTTTCTTGCAAGCTCCTTTGAAGTACGTTGGTAGATGCCAGGGGCCTGGGGGTGGGGGGATGGGGCGTTAGTGTTCAATGGGGACGGAGTCTCAGCTTAGGAAGGGGAAAAATTCAGGAGATGGATGATGGTGAGAGTTGCACAAAAATGTGACCGTACTTGGCGCCACTGAACTGTACAGTTAAACGTGGTTAAAATAGTATGATTTATATTATGTGACTTTTATTACCACGATAAAAGACGTTTTAATAAAAGTTAAAAAATAAAGCAGAGTCCTCTCCATACCTTGGCCTATGGTCCATTGAACGGCAGGTGGGTGACAGGTGCATCCTCCAGGTACCAGGGCCACATGAAGTTGCAGAATAACCTCGTGGGTTAGAGGCCTGAGGGAAGAGGGAAATAAGTTTTCGTTGAGTGTTGACTCTGTGCTAAGCTGTCGTGAGCCTTTTTTTTTTTTTTTTTTCTTTTTTTGCGGTACGCGGGCCTCTCACTGTCGTGGCCTCTCCCGTCGCGGAGCGCAGGCTCCGGACGCGCAGGCTCGGCGGCCATGGCTCACGGGCCCAGCCGCTCCGCGGCACGTGGGATCCTCCCGGACCGGGGCACGAACCCGCGTCCCCCGCATCGGCAGGCGGACTCTCAACCACTGCGCCACCAGGGAAGCCCGTGAGCCTTTTATTTAACAGCTCATTTAAATGTCGCAGAGATTCTAAGAGGGCAATGCTGCTGCTCTCCCCACTTGTGGCTGGGGAAGCTGAGGCACTGAGCACCTGAGTGAGTCTCGAGCCAACAGGAGAGGATGATTCCAAACGCGAAAGGTCAGAGGCGGTGAGCAAAGGGTGAGAGAACGGGTCTTGTCACTGGCGATTCCATCCTGAAGGTCTCTCTAACCCCTCCATGGATTGTATGCTGAGGCCTCTGGACTTTTGACAGATTGACTGTTGCTATGGTTAACAGCAGCGGCTGGCAAACGTTTTCTGTAAAGGTCCAGATAGTAAATATTTTAGGCTTTGTGGGCTGTGTGATGTCTGTTGCAGCTCTGTCCTTGTAACAGGAAAGCAGCCATAGACAGTATGTGAATGAATGGGTTTAGCTGTGTTGGCTGTGTTCCAATAAAACTTTATTTACAAAGAAAAGAGAAGCCGCTGCTAACTAGCTGGACAGCAACATTATCAAGGACAGTGGGGCTGTGGCACAGAGTATGATGGTGAATTTGCTCGTGCCTCTCCTGAAAAACATTTTGGATTATTTCGCTAAACGAGACCAGTACTATCAAGTCATTCCAAGATGACTGAACTCCTAGAGGCTGGGAGCTGTGGCGGAAGCAAAGGTAAAATTCTAGAAGAGCCTGGCTTCGGTCCTAACTATGCCACTTACCAGCTATCACCTTGGGCTAGTCATATCACGTCCCTGAGCCTCTGTTTTTCCCTTCCATAATATGTGGACGATAATGTTTGCTTTTCAGACCTCTGAGGATTTGTATGGAGACAAAATGAAGTGACATACGTGCAAGCTCTTGCTAAACTATACCAATGGTAGTTATTAATATTACCCGTGATTTGCTGTGGGATCAGAAAAAAAGTTAGTGAGCCTTATTGGGTCTCAGATTTGTCTTATGAGAAAGAGGAAGAGATCACTAACAACCTCTCTGCTGTTTATGAGAGAAAAAAAATAATTGCCTCAAACCCCTAGGAATATGGTGTTGTATGAGCGCTCTCTGATGAATTTCTGGGCAGTGGTCTCTCTCTGGAGTCTCACACTCATTAAGCTTAAGGTAGAGGCCCTCAGGGAAGAGACTTGGTAAAGGAAGAGGGCCAACCCTGTGCCAGGAGCCCCAGAGGTTCCCAGACCTCATGCACCAAAAGGATCTCCATCTCCAGGTATCCTTCTCTGTGCGTCCTCCACTACCAATCACTGGTTTCCTGTTCAGCCCCTGGGACAATCTAAAATGAGGCAATTCTCGTAAATTGATACAGCCACTATGGAGAACATATGGCGGTTCCTCAAAAAAACAAAAATAGAACTACCATATGACCCAGCAATCCCACTACTGGGCATATACCCAGAGAAAAACATAATTCAAAAAGAGTCATGTACCACAAGGTTCATTGCAGCTCTATTTACAACAGCCAGGACATGGAAGCAACCTAAGTGTCCATCGACAGATGAATGGATAAAGAAAAAAAAAAAAAAAAAAAAAAAGGTTCTGAAGAACCTAGGGGCAGGACAGGAATAAAGACACAGACGTAGAGAATGGACCTGAGGACAAGGGGAGGGGGAAGGGTAAGCTGGGACGAAGTGACAGAGTGGCACTGACATATATACACTACCAAATGTTAAATAGATAGCTAGTGGGAAGCAGCCGCATAGCACAGGGAGATCAGCTCCGTGCTCTGTGACCACCTAGAGGGGTGGGATAGGGAGGGTGGGAGGGAGACGCAAGAGGGAGGAGATATGGGGACATATGTATATGTACAGCTGATTCACTCTGTTATACAGCAGAAACTAACACACCATTATAAAGCAATGATACTCCAATAAAGATGTTTAAAACAAATAAAATAAGGCAATTCTCACAGGCCCAGGTGGAAAGACCAGGTAAGAGCTCATCCAGAAGGTTTCAGAGGAAGGAGAGATCCAAAGGTCCACCAGGACTGTCTGAGAACACCCGGCCCTGGAGCTGGGATCACGTAGGGGGGGGGGAGAGGGGGGGGGGGAGGGAGATGCAAGAGGGAGGGGATATGGGGATATATGTATATGTACAGCTGATTCACTCTGTTATACAGCAGAAACTAACACACCATTATAAAGCAATGATACTCCAATAAAGATGTTTAAAACAAATAAAATAAGGCAATTCTCACAGGCCCAGGTGGAAAGACCAGGTAAGAGCTCATCCAGAAGGTTTCAGAGGAAGGAGAGATCCAAAGGTCCACCAGGACTGTCTGAGAACACCCGGCCCTGGAGCTGGTTGGATGCAGCCAACAGCACAGGGAGGGAAAGTCACTGCCGGTGGTCTCTGGAAGCTGGATTCAGGGGGAGATTGTCCCTGCTCCTCCACAGGCCAGTGTGCTCACAGATGACCCCCACCTCTTCTGCTGTGCTTCCCTTCTCCCCAGTTACCCTCAAGCCCCCATTTAGAATTAATAACAAGCACTGAGTGCAGGTGTTCCTCGATTGACAGTAAGGTTAGTCCCAATGAACCCAGCGTGAGTTGAAAATATCATTAGTTGAAAATGCATGTAATACACCCACCCTACTGAACATCACAGCTTAGCCCCGCCTTCCTTAAATGTGCTCAGAACACTTACAGTAGCCTACATTTGGGCAAGATCATCTAACACAAAGCCTATTTTATAATAGAGTGTTGAATAGCTCACGTAATGTATTGAACACCGTACTGAAAGTGAAAAACTGAACGGTTGTCTGGGTACAGAATGGTTGTAAGTGTATCGGTTGTTTTGTGATTTGCTGCCACTGCCCAGAATCAGGAGAAAGCATCTTACAGCACATTACTAGCCTGGGAAAAGATCAAAATTCAAAACTCAAAGTATGGTTTCTGCTGAATGTGTATTGCTCTTGCACCATCATAAAGTTCAAAAATCTTAAGTCAAAAAAGAAAAAAAATCTTAAGTCAAATCATCATAAGTCAGGAACCGTCAGTATTACTCTCTGCCAAACACACTGACAAGAGCTTCAAATGCGTCATCTTATTTAATCCTCACAGCAACCCTAAGGGTAGGTACTATTATCTCCACTTTGCAGAAGACAAAGCTGAATGAGGTTAAATCACTTGCCCAGGGTCACAAAACGAGTAAGGCCTGGTGCTGGGATTCACCTCCAGATCTGGCCAATCCCAAGGCCCAGGTTCTTAACTGCTAGGCAATAATGCTTCCCAGAAACAAGCCACCAGCCCCAGGCTCCAGCAGTGGACTGAAGAAACCCTTCTGAAAGGCAATGAAAGGTTCACCTATTTGGTAGTGCATTTGCAATAGCTGGGGGTGGGTGAGGGGAGAATGGCGTAGAATCTCTCTGTCCCCCAGCTCTTCTAGGCCACTTAGATGTCCGCCATTACTCCGTGAAGCTGGATTCTTGACGCCAGACATTCAAAGTCTGCATGTCCTCCTGGGCTCTAGGCCTCTGCACCCATAGGTTGTCCTCTGACATCCCATCAGTGAGGCAACCCCTAGGCTTGGTTTTTAAGTTCAATACTTCTCTTCCACTCACTTATATAAAAATGTATCTTAAAAAAAAAAAAAAGCTACTTCAATCAACTGCTAATTGCTCTTCTTTGGACACATATACAAACCAGGAAAATCCCATAAGGAAGACAGTGAATTTTCCTCCCGTGCAAGGTAGGAGACCTTCCCAGGGCCAGGGTTCTCTCTGACATCTTTTCATCCAGGCTAGAAGGAGAATGTCTAGTTCTCAGGGGCTTTCCCCTTCAGCAAATCCTCTGCCTTCATGACAGTCCCTTCATCAGCCCTCCCAAGTCACTTTCAGATGTTCCCACCAAATGTGTGGTCACTTTCTGAATCCGCCTCAACACAGAATCTTACAAATGGGGACCAGGACGCGCCTCACCTCTGTCGTTCTCCACGAGCATCCAACTCACGCAAGAGCTAGATCCATTCAGGTTGCTAGTCAGACTGTCTCAAACTCTAACAAGAATAGGAATCAACTGTGAATCTTGTTAAAATGCAGATCTGATTCAGTAGGAGGGCTGGGAGGAACCAGATTCTGCGTTTCTAAGGAGCACCCTGTGATGCTACAGGTGTGCCAGCTCTCTTTGGTACCCAGGTGCTAAAGATCAGTGACCACAGCTTGTGAACATCTGTGCCATCTGGCCAGGAGGGAAAAATAAATGAAGCAAGAGAAAACCAGGCAGGGTCCCTTTGAGAACCACAAATTTTCTTCTCCCCCGAAAAGGAAATGTAGGAAAGTCCAACAAGGCTGCAAGTTCTCTGCATGAAAACCAAGTCAGAGGCTGCACACTAATATTTTTATTGGAGGTTTCATGGCTCTGGATTCCAGATTGTTTTAACCCAAAGTTGCTTTAAGATAGGCGCTGTTGGTAACTGTAAAAGAGAAGCAATAACTTAAATATCCCTCATTAGGAGACTTCTTAAAAGAGACGTTCATGAAATATCTTTCGGGGGAAAAAATGGGCAGCATTTAGTCACTGACATTGAAAGATCTCCAAAATAGGTTGTTTTAAAAGAAAAACAAGATTCAGAACAATGTTTATAGTTTGCTACCATTTGTATCTTTTAAAAGAGAAAGGAGAGTATATACGTACACGTATTGCTCATGTAGGCAATGACTAACAACAGAAAAATACACAGGAAACTGGTAGCTTCTGAGGAAGAGGGGTGAGTGACTGGGGAACCAGAAGGGACAGGATGGGAGGACTTATTTTCACTGTAGTCCCTTCTGAATTTTGTCCCATAGAAACACAGTTCCATTCAAAAACAAAACCAAAAACTAAAATTGAAAGACAATCCCCTTGTTCTTTTTTCTGTACCTCCATCCACCCAAAAATTCAATGAAATTGATTCACGCAACATTTTCGTGTACCCTCTCGGTGAGTCCACAGCTGAGTTAGTTCTCAGAACAAGGATCAGAGTAGCATTGCCTTGTGTCATTGCTGGGGAGACCACGAAAGGTGTGTGCTCAGAGTCTGGATGCTCTGGGGGTCCTGATTTCCCTTGTGGAAACCAAGAGACCTGCCACTGAGGTCAAGAACTGACAGTCTGAGTCCTCTGCAGGTGGCAGAAATTCTGCACACCTGGATCACCCTCGGAGGCTGGGTGAACGGTGAGAGTTTAGGATCCTCCTGTAACTGGACGGCTGAGCTAGAATCTGTGACTGGAAACTTCAGGTGGGAGAACAATTACTTCCTTTAAACAGTCTTCTTGTAAGGACCTCATACTATACTTAGGACATGTTCTGTTCTCCCGAGTTATTTCTGGTTTAGACATCTGATTTAGGCTGGCTGAACTATTGTGTTTCACTGTTCTTCTCTGGTTACCCTATATTATCTCTTGATTCTCATTAAGTCATTTCCCTAGCTTGCGCTATTTACTTTCCTTCCTGAGGCTGTGATTCCCTACCCAATGAAGAGGGGATTAAGCCAGTTGCTCTCTCTATAGTCATCCAGCTTCAAATATCAGTTCATCCATTTGGGACCTCAGGCAGGTTACTCATCTATCAAATGAGGTCAGGATGGAGGGGAGCACCTAGCCTGGAGAATAGCACGGAGCAGAGGCTCAACAAATATTTGTTTCCTCCATCATAATATTTCTTCCTCCTTCCACCATCACCCAGGATTATTATAAGCACCTCATTCTTTTCAAAGCACCTCTGTTTTTACCACCTCTGAATCCCAAAAGCCCAGGCAAGACTTGTCCTTTGCACTTTGCAGATGATTACATGGGACCCAGCTTTCTCCAAGTGACTTGCCAGTGTCACATCACCAAGTGTGGAACTGGAACCATACCCCCATCGAGTAGCTCCCGGGAGAACTCCCGGAACGCCACTCCTCAGAGAATCAGGTTCTCAGTCCTGTGGCTCCTTCCTGTTTCTCCCCGTCAGTACATTCAAATCCACAAGTATTTCAGCTCCCACAGTGTGCTGTGTTCCAGGCAACTTTTTTTTTTTACAGGCAACTTTTTTTAATGTCCAGATCTTTTGTACATGGAAAGGATTATCTAAAACCGTTTATTAATTGATTATATCTTAATCTGTAAATTTATTTTTTGTGGATTTGTGATCTTTACTGGTTGATAAGTCTAAAAAGTTGACCACCAACTGGAGTCACACAGTCTCCAAACATTGTGTGACTAAAATGAGCTGATACCTGAAACTCCTTGGTGGATTAACATCATCATAATAATAAAATTGAATAAGCATGTACATTGTCCGATGGTGAGAAATTGGCCTCATGGAATTGGGACCCTGAGATTCTCATTTTTTTTCCACTCTTTATTTTTCAAGTATTTTTCTACTGAGTTGTAAATTTGGAATTTAGTTTTTCTTAGGCCATTAAATGCAATTTCTAGTTTTTCTTAGGCCATTAAATGCAATTTCTAAATATAATAAATTTAATTATATATCTAGTAATGTTTGTTAAAATTTAAAACAGTCAGGGCTTCCCTGGTGGTGCAGTGGTTAAGAATTCTCCTGCCAATGCAGGGGACACAGGTTCAAGCCCTGGTCCGGGAAGATCCCACATGCCGCGGAGCAACTAAGCCCGTGCACCACAACTACTGAGCCCGCGAGCCACAAGTACTGAGCCCACGCACCACAACTACCGAAGCCCGTGTGCCTAGAGCCTGTGCTCCACAACAAGAGAAGCCACCACAATGAGAAGCAACTGCACCACAACAAATAGCCCCGCTTGCCGCAACTGGAGAAAACCTGTGCTCAGCAGCAAAGACCCAACACCGCCAAAGGTAAATAAATTAATTAATTAAAAAAAAAATTTTAAACAATCACACTTGATCTTTGGTTAATGCTTCCTTCACCCAAAAATCTAACAGATTAAATTCCCCCAAATAACTTAAGTGCTGTTTACAATCAAATTCTCTTAAATAATTCAAAGTAAAGTCACAGAAAAAAACCCTATAGGAGCAAATTCTCCTAAATACTTAAACACTATTTATAAAACATGATTAATTAAATGCTCTTAAACTTTTTAAACTACATCACAAATTTAATGTACCTGACTTCCAAGCCCTTCAAGTGCCTTCATAAACATTTAAACAACTCCTGAAAATTACTAAATCAAAATGTTTATTTTTGGTAAATCAAATGTTCTGCATTTTAGCAGAGTCTAATCAAACATAGATTTAGTTAATTCAGTTTAGCTAATCATTCTCCATATTTCAAGTCTAATTAAGTAGATACTCTTGTTTCAAGCACCTTAAATCGTATGCAGATGCATATGTATATATTCAATATGTATTCAAGTTCATATTAAATAGTAAAATTGTCACATAAACTTGTCATCTTATAAATAGATCCTAAACACAATTAACAATGCAGGGTGCAAAGCATACACCCATCTGAAAAGACTCATCCTGAGGCTCCCACAGCAACTGGAGTTACAAATGATTGTCCAAGATTCAAGATGAGCGTTGTGGAGTCAGTGATTTGGGCTAAGACTTCAAGACTGGAAGAGGGGAACATGGGTCTTCCTCCCTCGAGTTTTCAGCTCATCCTTCATGATAACCAGCTCCTGTAGTCAGGTTCTGCTGCTATAACAAGGTACCGCAGGCCCCAGCTTCCAGTGGTATTGAGTTTCACAACCCAGTGCATCATCTTTCAATTCTACTCTTACCTAATTCTTTTTTTTTTCAACACTTTAGTTTAAAAGAATTTAGACTTACAGAGGAGATATAAACATAGTACAGAGAGTTCCTGTCTACCCTTCATCCATCTTTCTCTACATGACCACAGTACAACTGTTGAAAATAAGAAATTAAAATTGGTGCAATACTGTTAACTAAACTATAGGTTTTATTTAGATTTCATCAGTTTTTCCACTAATGTCCCTTTTTGTTGTTGCTCCAGTCTCTAAATCCAGGATACCACATTGTATTGAGTTGTTAAATTTTCTTAGTCTCCTCCAATCTGTGACAGTTTCTCGGTCATTCTTGTCATTTTTGCTGTTGACAGTTTTGAGGTATACTGGTCAAGTATTTTGTGGAATGTTTCCCGATTTGGGTTTGTCTGATGTTTTCTCATGATTAGGTTGAAGCTATGGATTTCTTACCCAATTCTTATCATAAACATTCTCCAATGTTTGTCACCTGATTTGGGCAAGTGGAATTCCAAACTCACCCATCTGGTTATTAACTATCCTCTTTGCAGCCTGATTTGCCTTGCTAAGACTCTGTATGTTCTTTTTTTTTTTTTTTTTTTTTTGGCCATGCCACGTGGCATGCGGGATCTTAGTTCCCTAATGAGGGATCAAACCCATGCCCCCAGCAGTGGAAGTGCAGAGTCTTAACCACTGGACCGCCAGGGAAGTCTATTGAGGGCCAACTATGTGCCGGTCACTGGAGATACAGCAATGAACAGAATTGACAAAAATGCCTGGCTTCACGGTTCGTACATCCTAATGTCAGGGTAGAGATCATAAACTAATCAGTCATGTGTATATAGCATTTTAGAAGAGAATCTGTCCTACGAGGAAAAACAGATCAAACCGAGAAGAGGAATGGTGAGTGCTGGAGTAGGAGAGAGTTTCCTTTAAATAGGGTGCTTAGGGAGGGCTGCACAAGCAGGTGACATTTGAGTCACAGCTTAAAGGAGTAGAGAGAAGGAGCCATGTGGCAGCTAACTGAAGCAAAGCGAGGGTAGGGGCCAGTTAGCACAGAGGTCCTGCATCATGCCTGGCATGTCCTAAGAGGAGTAAGGAGAGACGTGTAGCTAGAGCAGGGTTAGGGAGGGTGGGAAGAGAAGGAGAAGAGGACAGAGAGGTCAAGAGAGTGTCAGAGCAGTGGCCAACCTAGCAGAGTGGGCTTTGAGGGCCTTCGTGAGGGTTCTGACTTTCAGGTGTTAACAGAATCACCCTGGCTACTCCTCATAAGAAAGAAACAAGACACCAGCTAAGGCCAGTTTCAATAACCCAAGCCAGATAGGATGGTGCCTCTCAAAAAAGGGTGAGAAGTCAGTATACGTTTTGAAGGTAGAGCCAAAATGATTTGCTGAGGGATTCGATGAGGGGTCGGGGGGAGAAAGGTCAAAAATGGCTAGAAGGTTTTGGCCAAAACAACTGAAAGGATTGAGTTGACATTACCTGAATGGGAAGACTTTCTTATCTAATTATAATTCATTTCTATTCATTCATTGACATGAGGCACTGTGATAGATATCAGGGCACAAATTATTGAGATATTAAGTAACTCTCCTCCTACTAGGAGTAAAAAGATGCAGTAGGAAAGATGGATGGGCATTTTTTTTAATTTTTATTGGAGTATAGTTGATTGACAATATTGTGTTAGTTTCTGATGTACAGCAAAGTGAATCAGTTATATATATGTATATATATATATATATATCCACTCTTTTTTAGATTCTTTTCCCATATAGGTCATTGCAGAGTATTGAGTAGAATTCCCTGTGCTATACAGTAGGTCCTATCTGTTACCTATTTTATATAGAGTAGTGTGTATATGTCAATCCCAATCTTGCAATTTATCCCTCCCTTTCCCCCCGGTAACCATAAGTTTGTTTTCTACATCTGTGACTCTATTTCTGTTTTGTAAGTAAGTTCATTTGTATCATTTTCTTTTAGATTCCACATATAAGCAATATCATATGGTATTTGTCCTTCTCTGACTTACTTCACTTGGTATGATAATCTCTAGGTCCATCCATGTTGCTACGAAAGGCATTATTTCATTCTTTTTTATGGCTGAGTAATATTGGATGGGCTTTATGTTAAAATATGGTGCTATTAATTCAACTAAAGGAGTATTTGTGAAATTCAGGGGAGAGAGGAAGGGAACAGACCTCTAAACTGGATTTGGAGAGACCCAAGGACATTCCAAGAAGAAAATGTTGAATTTGTGAAGACATAGACATTTGCAATAACATTGTATGTTTGTAGAAGTAAGTTTTTCAGAATTGCTAGAGGGTAAACTGAGAGCAGGGTAGCATGGAGGTGTTTCAAAGAGAACATCTGGCAGGTTAAAGAATTTAGACATTATCCTAAGAGAGACAGGGAACACTTAGCACACAAGCATGATTGTGACATCATGGGATTGCTGTGAGATTTGGAGAGCAATCTGCCACTCAGAGATGGATGTGACTTTTCATTTGTAGTAGATGTTAAAGGCTACCTCTTTTTTTTTTTTTTAAGGCTACCTCTTTGATGAGAATGTTATTGTTTCTCCATTCTTGTTTCTCCTCCTCTTCTTCATTGCCATGCGAGAAACACACCAGTTCAATGGCCTGGGGTCAGAATCACACCACAGTGAAGGGGTTCATCCTGCTGGGCCTCACAAACAGGGCAGACCAAAAACAACTCAACTCCTCTTTGCCATCTTCCTGCTGATCTACTCTGTGACTCTGGTGGGCAACCTGGGCCTGATAGATGTGATCCACACCAGCGCCAGCCTCCACACCCCCATGTACTTCCTCCTGAGTGTGCTTTCCTTCCTTGACATCTGCAGTGCCTCCGTGTTCACTCCCAGTCTGCTGATCAACTTCCTCACCACTGACCAATCCATCTCCTTCGTGGGCTGTGTGGTCCAGATGGCCCTCATTATCCTCCATGGCACAGGGGAGTGTCTGCTTCTGGCCATGATGGCCTATGACCAATTCGTGGCCATCTGCCACCCTCTCCTCTACCACACCATCATGTCCAAGCGTTTGTGTGTCCGGCTGGTGGTGGTCACCTATGCTGCTGGGGTGTTCCTTTCAGCTGTTCAGACAGGGAATGCCTTCATCTTGCCCTACTGTGGTCCCAACATCATTGATCACTACTTCTGTGACATCCCCCCCCCCCGCCATGTTCCAACTGGCCTGCTTAGAGACAACCATGGCCAATGTCATCTTGTTCGTCTTTTCTGCCTTGGTCACCGTCCCCACAATCTCAGTCATCTTGGTCTCGAATGCCTACATCCTGGTCACAGTCTGCAGGATGAGGTCCTTGGAGGCCCAGTGCAAGGCCTTCTCCACCTGTGCCTCCCACCTCACTGCCCTCTCCCTTTTCTATGGGTCTGTGTTCCTTGTATATGTCCAACCCAACCCTGAAACTGCCTTAGCCTGTAACAAGATCCTCTCTGGGTTCTACACCATTGTGATCCCCATGCTGAACCCACTGGTCTACAGCCTAAAGAATAAAGATGTCAAGGCCTCTGCACAAGTTAGGGTTCTTAAGCTAAGCAGAAAAGTAATTTGTTAGAAAAGTATCTGGTAGCCCATAAGATAGAAGAGAAGCCTAGAGAACCCAGCCAGGACAAGAACCAAGAGAGGCAAGGCACAGCTAAGAGCCTCTGCCACGAGAGTAGTCTGTGCAGGATAGCACCATAGGAAGCGTCACCTTTGGGCACTCTCCATGGCTGCAGCTAGCACTGCTGCCCCAAGCTTTCAACACAACTCAACTGCTGGACACAGCCACCTGCACTAGCCACCACGCCTCGCTCTATAGCATCCAACTGTGTATCATCTCTAACTGATCCTAGACCTTCCCATCATTCCCTGAAGTTCAAGTCCTAAGCAGGAGCATTCACCTGTCTGGCAACGTAGCTATTCTACATCTCTTGATATATTAACTGCATCCAGCATGGATGTCCTACATCCACTGAGCTCCTACATCCAGCATGGATATCCTACATCCACTGAGCTCCTACATCCACATTTCTGTTGTACAAAGCCCTGGGAGGTGGAAATAAGACCTCCTTTCACTTCAGAAGTGGGAGCTAGATTCTATATTCTTCCCGTCTTGAGAGTTCCCAAATATAGAAAGGATCATTGAACGCCAAACAGTGAAAATGACATTTTTCAACAGGAGAAACCTTCCCTACAAGGCTCTACAGGGAATGTTGCCCTTCTGAATACATGATATTGGAGAAATAATCCATGTGGTGTTTGAGTATAGGAAGGAGATAATAGTCACTTGACTTTGTGGGAGAGAGTGGAGGCTCCAATTAGCCAGAGCCCAAAATGTGCTCTAAAGCAGTAATGAGCTATTATTTCTATGTAAATGGCCAATTAAACAAAATTAAAGGCTGAAAGACCATACAACTTTCTTCAGTCAAAATCAAATTACCTTTATGTTTTTAGACAAAACCCTACTTTTTTTTTGCGGTACGCGGGCCTCTCACTGCTGTGGCCTCTCCCGTTGCGGAGCACAGGCTCCGGGCGCGCAGGCTCAGCGGCCGTGGTTCACGGGCCCAGCCGCTCCGCGGCATGTGGGATCTTCCCGGACCGGGGCACGAACCCGTGTCCCCTGCATCGGCAGGCGGACTCTCAACCACTGCGCCACCAGAGGAGCCCAAAACCCTACTTCTATTGTAACAGAAATCAGTCTTACTAATTGAAGAGTGGGGAAAAGGAGGTGGAATTTATTGTGAAACCCAGATGTCAACTGAGGTTCAGTATCTTTGGGGGATTCAGATAAAATTGGCTTGAACCCTGATCCATGTGCGGTAGTGTCCCCACATCCCTGCCAACCTGGGAATCCTAGGTAACAGGAGATGGGCTGTAAATGTGTTTTATGCTTTGCCTGGTTACCTCTAACTCTGAGTTCCTTAATCCACTGAATTACTTCAGTTTATGAATCAGCCAGGGAGGGAGAAAAAGCATGGGATTAAGAATGTGGATGATATAAATGGGGAAGAAGGAAAAACAAAACCTGACCATCTTAGGTCCTGATGGGGAAGAAGAAAGGGGCGTATAGGCAGGTTGGGTTAAGGGCAATACAGCTGGGCTTGAGGCCTGCCAAGAAGACAAAGAAGCAATTGCATCTCTGTCAGATAAATCATTCACCTATAACTTCACAGATGTCAAAGTGACACTTTTCCTAGAAAACTAATTAATCCATGGGTGAACCTGTTGATCAATGTTTAGTGATGATATTGGAACCACCTCCTGGCTTTATGTACAGGTTTGAGGTCATTTTTCTTAACATACTGTACTAGGCTTCTCCAGAGAAGCAGAACCAACAGGATATATATGGATAGATAGATATAAGAGGAGATTTATTATAGGAATTGGCTCATGCAGTTTTGGAGGCTGAGATCCGCAATCTGCCATCTGCAAGCTGGAGAACTAGGAAAGACAGTGCTGTAATTCAGTCTGAACAAAAGCCTAAAAACCAGGGGGCTATCGATGTAAGTTGTGGTGAGGTTCTGAAGGCTCGGGAACCAAGAACAGCAATATCTGAGATCAGGAGAAGATGGAGGTCCCAGTTCAAATAAAAACAGCAAAGTCACCCCTCCTTGGCCTTCTTGTTTTATTCAGGCCCTCTACCGACTGCGTGGTGCCCACACACATGGTGAGGATCATGTTCTTTACTCAGTCTACCAATTCAAATGCTAATCTCCTCTGGAAAGCCCTCACAGACACACCGAGAAATGTTTTACAACTATCTGTGCATCCTTTTGTCCAGCCAAGTTGACACATAAAATTAACCATCACACATACTAAGGCTAGAGCAGGCTCCAGCCGGTCCCCTACCACCTCCGCAATACTCCATCTCAGACTCAGGAAGTTAGGAACTGCAGTCTTTTCATGAAAATAAGCCATTTGCTTAATGAGAGAGTTTTCTTTAAATAATAATTTCCCTTAGGGCCAAGGAGACGCAGAGGACCAGGAAACAGAGAAGGGGAGGTGCCAACCCCTCCTTCACTGCCCTGGTAAACTCAGACCCTGGTTCCTAACTTCACCAATTCCTGAGCACACGTTGCCAGCAGCCCTAGGCAACCTAGTCACAGACTAAGAAGTGAACAGGTTCCCCAGAAATTGATAGGTGAGTAGCCTAAGCAGAATGGAGGGAAGACAAGGCAGAGGTGTGAGCACAGGAGCAGCTGGCGACATGGCAAGGCTTCCCCAGAGAGACAAGGCATCCAATTCCTTTAGCCCCCCACATACTGCCCTCTCCAAATGGAACCCAGCCCTCTCCTCCCCTCTCCCTTCACCTAAAACCCTCTGGCATAGAACCCAATAGGAGTCATGGGAATGTAGGTTGGAAATTAAGTCAAAGTGTTACCTCTCTCAAGAGCATTTGAATTAAATTTTTATTTACACATCTTTAGAGCACCCAGAGCCCAGCCAGTACCTGAAGATCTAGAACTTTCCATTGGGTGGAAGTGAAGCCAAAGGTAGGGGCAGATCAAGCCACAGGTGCTAAAAGGAAGACCAGTCTGTGGTCCCAGAGAGGCAGCCAAAGCACTGGGCTGCAATGGATCACAGTCCAAACAAACAGTCAGTGTTGAATGAGTGTTTACTGTTACCAATGACTGGCTCCATCACCTGAGAAAAATTGGTCAGCCTTGCTGGGCCTCAGGTCTGTCCTATGTAGAATAGAGATGAGCCCTAAAATGTCCTGTTTACAGATGGAAAGGGGGATAAATCACTTTGAATCTCCTGGATGTTCATCTTGTTCTCAAGGGTCTCAAACTCATTTAAACTAACCCTAAAAGTCTTTGGGGGAGGGATGTTGTAATGAAGTGGGGAGTCGGCCCTGGCACTGGGATCTTCAGTGGAAAACTCAAGCTCTCCAGCGGCTGATAACGTCACTCACCAAGTGTAATGTCTCTCCAGACATCACTTCCAAGGACAACTTGGGGCAGGATGGAAGGAGCCAAAATTAGATAAGACAGGGGCCTTCCCTTGGAGAAAGAATCCAAGACAGTCTAAGGACATCTCCACCTGGAGCTGGCCAGAGGAAACTAGTATCTCAAGGAGAGGGAGATGGACAGATATCCTTCAGAAGATTCATGGATCCCGCTAGGGTGTGGCCACCCTGCCTTCTCCACAGGATCCTGAATGCTGTCCACACCCCCCGCACCAGTGTCATAGACCCCGTTTCATCCTTACCCTCTCCGGGACCTCAGAGAAACTGGCCAGTCCCAAGAAGCTGAGTTAGATGGGAAGCAAGCCTGGCTCAGAGGCAGTGTGTGGATAAGCTCTGTAAAGATGAATTTGCTCCATGGAGGGGTACCAGTCAATCTCAGACCCCATTCTTCTACTCTAAGATGCTCATAAAGAATGATGTTTGATAATTTGAGAGACTGAAGTTTCAAGGCTGGCCCTCCAGAGTCATTATCACCCCGAAAACTCTATGCCCAATAAACACTGTATCTGAAGCAGGACCTCAGGGTCTGAACGGTGCGGCTTCCCTTGGGTGTTACTATTGCATCCAACAGACAGTTTGCTGTTCTACTCACATGGGCTTTGAAGCTCAAAACTGCAATTCTTTATAAAAATGACCCAATCCCTCAATTTACAAAGTTGTCAGTAAACAAGTGATGTGAGCAAAAGTGGCAGGCTCTCAAATTGTGCCCTAGAAGACCAAAGCAGAAGGAAGACCAGAGACAGACTTGACGACTTACGGGCAGGATGAGATGTTTAAAATTTCTTAGCGGTTCCTATCTGCCATCGCTGCCTTCATGCCTCTCCCCCGTCTGACTTCCACGGTCACAAGAGCTGGGCTCAGACATTCAGCCCAAGTGGGGGTCGCTGCCCTGGCAGCCCCAGCACTGAAGTCTCCACAGTGGAGCTCCTGGGGGAAGCCAGAATTTTCACTCAGTGTGATCATCACAACCCATGGTTAAAGCCAACTCACTTGCCACGCTCACCCCTCATTTCCTCTTCCCCAGGCTTAGCTGTCACTGAGAAATCACATGCTCCTAAATACAACCCAGACCTATTGGGTAATTAACCTACCTCCTTAGCCACCCAATCACCCTCCCAAATTTCCTTCTTTCTCTTTCCCTATGAACCAGAGATCCTGAGACAGAAGACTGTAGATTCACGAGAGCATAAGGTGAAACAGAAGTTACGTGGGTAATGGAATCAGACAGGACTAGTGTCTGAATCTGGTTTTGCCATGTACAATCTAGCTTAATTTGTAAACAAGAAAGTTGTGTAAAGATTAAATACTTGTATGGCAAAAGGCTTAGCATATAGCATGGTTTATAGTAGATGATCACTTGGTACCAGCTTCCCCACTTCTTCTAGGATTATTCATTCTGGGCATTAAAAGGCCATTGGCTGCTGGTATCAGTGATGTGGTCATGCAAAATGGCATCTTCGTTTTGCTCTTCTGTGGCTCCAGCATCGTTCATCAGTACTTCTGCGACCTCTGCCTCTCTGCCTAACCTCCAACTTACCTGTGCTGACACTGCCAAGGCTGAGGCCATCCTCTTCCATTGTTCTGCTTACCCTCTCCATTGTCGCTGTCACCCTAGTCAGGATCAGGAGGATGCATCCCCTGAAAGCCCAAAGCAAAGCTCGCTCCATCCGTCACTTTCATCTTACCGTCATCTCCCTCTTCAACGGCACCATCGTGTTCATATATGCTCAGCCAAGCTCTCGAAGTCTCAAGACAATGGGCTAAACCCTGCGGTCCTGTAGCAGGACAGAGCCAAGACAAGTAATCAGATCTTGCAGAGCATAGTAACTCTAAACCAAGGATGAGTCAAAGGCCAATTACCAGGAGAAGAAGGATAAGATTTCAAAACCCAGGTCAAGATAAGAAAGGCAGGTCTTCCCTGGTGGCGCAGTGGTTGAGAGTCCGCCTGCCGAGGCAGGGGACACGGGTTCGCGCCCCGGTCCGGGAAGATCCCACATGCCGCGGAGCGGCTGGGCCCGTGAGCCATGGCCGCTGGGCCTGCGCGTCCGGAGCCTGTGCTCCGCAACGGGAGAGGCCGCAACAGTGAGAGGCCCGCCTACCGCAAAAAAAAAAAAAAAGATAAGAAAGGCAGCATCATGAGTGAAATCAGGGTCAGACACAGAGTTAGACCAATAGGTGGTACCCTTGGGGGCAAGACAAACATCAGATTCCTTGTCCTTAAGGCCATTGGAAGTCAAACCTAACTTGTGAGGACCCAGACTCAGAAAGGGGTATTTCAGATCCCTCCAGACTCCTGCTTATGTACAAAATTTGTTTGGAGTTAAGCTTCTTTTAAAGACCCATCCGCTCCTATTCTGGCACCTGACCTTGACCTCTCCTCCACATCTCTATTGTCCCTGATAAGAGACAGTGGCCAAAGACAGCACTTCAGAGGCTGCAGTGAAGCATACTCTGTTCCAGCACCTGTTTCCTCACCAGCCTGTTTTTTTCATGAGCTCTCCACTCCCAGGACAGCATACAAACACAAGCACATTTGTCACTGGGACAGTGCTGAATTATTCCCACAGAGTTAACATTCCTACAAACTCTGCTCACCGCTGTTATCTGGCTGTGTATCTCGCTTCCCCAACTAAACTGCAGGCTCTCTGAAGCAGGAACCAAAGCTCATATTTCATTTCATCCCCCACTGAGCCTAGCACAGTGCTGGGTAGTTAATCAGGGCACATTAATTAAGGCATATGTATTTATATATATTTCACCTCTTCCTCTTTGGATTTTCGGGTTTTAGACAGCAGAAGATAAAAAGAATACCAGTTGTTGTTATTCTATAAGGCTCGGGACTTTATGAAACACTCTGCTCCCTGAAGGAGGCGTTTGCCCAATAATGATCATTAATAGCTAATATTTATTGAACATATATTATGTGCCAAGAATTCTGGGAGGCACCACACACACATTATTTCATTTAACCCTCATAACAATTCTGAGTAGGTTATTTATGCCTATTTCACATATGAGAAAACTGAGAGTCCAAGAAATCTAGGGTCAAATATAGTTCAATGGCAGATCCAGGTCCAGCTGATTCCAAAGCCTATGCTCTACTCGAATGTCTAAAACCCCTTGGGTTTTTGCAGAAAATTATACAAGTTTACATTTCTAGTGCTTCCAAAAAATCCAGAGAACTTCTCCCTATTTCCCACCAAGGCCCAGCTTTTCTATTAATCCCATAGCGTCTTGACTCCTACCAGGAGTTTTCAGTTCCTACAGAGCACCTGAAGAGCCACTTGGAAGAGGAAAAAAGAAATGGGATAGAAGGGGCAGGAAAAACTAGAAAATGAAAGGGCCCTCGGTGCCACTGCTCTGGCCCCACTCCTTTTGCCATGAAAGAAAGCCCCAATTTCCTAAGCCAGTTACCTCTCCGTCATCCCCTTCCTGAGTTCCATCTTAATGCTAGTGTAGAGTTTCTTTGTGAGTCACAGCAAATAGTGAAGCCACTTTTTCTTCCAAGGCAAGTCCAGGCTGGTTTCAAGAGTGAACAAGCAGTGATTCACTGACCTCAATTTTTCCTTGTGCAAAAGGAAGTATTTAGAAAATATGATCTAAGGAAGGTCACTTCCGGTCCTGATATTCACATGAAATCTGAACCCACTTGACAGTACCAATGAACCTATGTATTGATAAAACATATACTGATGGGGTAACCTGCCTTACAGGTAATGTAACTCTGCTTTTCTTCTCAATTATCAGGTGGCCAAAACAGGAAGCAAAATGCTCCCAAGTCACCCTGGGTAAAGAATGGATTGTCAATTGATAACTCTTTGAAACACCACCAGAAAACCTGTTCCTCGACCAAAGCTAAGTTGATTAGACTTTATTATAATAAGAGAGATTACAGAATCTTAGTAGTTCTCAATAGGAGGAAATCAATGGAAAATATTTATAGATTTTGGGGGTCTGGATTCAAGTGGTTTAAGGTGGATCTTCCACATCAAGGAGCAGATCAGGACTCGACAAAGTCTGTGACATTATAGTTTAGGATTGACAGATACAAGGGGGAAGGGCCTGAAAGCAAATCTTGGTAAGTAAACTACTGTTTGTTGAGAAAATTGTTTACCCAAGTGAGTGATCTATTGTCTTAATAGGAGAGATGTGTGCCTAGAGAAGCAAACTATCCGTTCAGATAAATTGGCCTGCAGGAATTTCATGAAGCAAACAGTGAAGTGATTTATTGGTTTACAATCATATGTTCCTAGGCCTGAATTTCTGGGAACAATTAGCTAAGTCATGTCGCCAAACAGGAAGTCTCAGCTCTCGGTCTCAATAGTTAAACTATGTGGATATAGATGATCTCCAAGCTCAAGTTCAATTTATTTTTTTTTAAACTACCATGAGACTCTATTCTGTTCCCATGGAAACTGATCTTCACCTCACTTCCTCCCACCAGTGACATTAAGCCTGGGCTATAATGCTGTGTGTTTCTCCCATCTCACCCCACAAAGTGAGCAGAGATAGTTAATAGAGAAATAGTTTCAGCTGACGAAGTGCTCATATCACTTGTCAATCAGGCTTGAAAGAATGGGGTTGTATAGAACCTGCTACTAACAACTAGAACCTTCTCATGTTAAAAAAATGAATTGTCATAAATGAGTCATGGGGACTTAAAGCACAGCATGGTGACTACAGTTAATGATACTGTCTTGCATGGCTTTTACTGCTCACATTCTATCCTCTCTTAGCTTCAACTACCAGCTTTACTTTGTACACCAGAGACCTTGGAGTTCTCCCTGACACTACTCTCCTCCTCACACTGGCATCTTCAGCCCATCACCAAATCCTGACATATTTACAGCCAAACATCACTCGAATCCATATACCTCTGTCTTGTCTCCACTACCCTCCACCCCTCTAGTTTAAGCTATGAATCCCCCTGGATGACTTCAACATCCTCCCAACAAATCTCCCCCATCTATTGACCCTCCTCCAATCATTTCCCCACAACTGAATTTAGAGTGATCTTATCAAAAAGCAAATATGGCCATATCATCTCCCTGGTTAAAATTTTTTTATGGCATCCCAGAAAAAAAAAAAAAATTCTTAACATAGTCTCGGGTACTAGATAATAACAGTGTAGGCTCTAAACCTGACCACCTGAATTCAAACCCCAGTTCTGCCACTTATAGCTGAGCCTTTGGGCAAGTCCCTTAACTTCTTTGTGCTTTGGTTTCCTCATATGTAAAATAGAGATTGCAGTCGTACATCTCATAAGGTTGTTGAGAGGATTCAATGAAATTAATGGTGTTTAGAACAGTGCTTGATACACAGAAAGCACTCAATACATGTTACAAAGCACTGCCTGCCTCCTGGCCTCAGCTTGCACGCTCTCCCTCTTTGCCCTCTACCAACACTGGTCCTTCATTCAGCTCTTATTTCTCTCTAGGCTCGCTCAGACCTCAGGGCCTTTGCATAGGTTGTCCCCACTCTTCTCTCCTATGAAAAAATTCTTCCTGGGGAAAATCATCCTTGGTCTTCTTGTCAGAGTTTTAGGCTTATAGCACTAAGTACCTCCATGTTGGAGTTATTGTTCCAGTTGCAATTTTCAATAATTTGTGTGATTATTTCTAAATTCCACAAGAGTGGGCACTATGTCTGTTCACTCCTTACCACTGGCTCCTTACTTCCCACTCTGTGCGTAGCACACAGTGGATGCACAATAAACATATTCTGAATGGCTGAATATGTCCGTCAACTCTTAAGCCTCCATCTCCTACACAGAACTTTCTCCTAAGCTTCAAGATGGTAGAGCAACCTGTCTCCTGGACCTGTGTATTGGACTCTCCCAAATGCTATCAAAAATGGAACTTACCACATTCCTCCTCAAACCTGTTACCTGTTAGAGTGAATGACACCATTGTTCACCCCATTACCCAAACGAGGACCCTGGATGTCATCCTTGACTGCCCTTCAGCCCACATATCCAATTAATGAGCAAGTACTGATAAACCCATCTCCCAGCTATTTCCTTAATCATTTCACTCTCTCTTTGAGCAAGGATCTCATCTACATTGGTCACCCTTGTGTCTCCAGTCCTAATAATGGGACTTGATTATTTGTGAGTCAATAAATAACACTATCCCAGCCAAGGCCACTGTGATCAGCTGCCTAATGTAGCTCCCTGCCTCCTGTCTAACTTCCCTTGAATTCATTTTAACACCTTAGGCTGACCATGTCACCATCCTGCTTAAACTCCTCCAGCAGCTCTCCACTTATAGGACTCTGCTCTCAAGGCCAGTCCTCCAGAAGCTGAGCAGTATTTCCTCATGGTTAACAATGACCAGTACTGGTTAATAAATGTTTATTGTATTTACTTATTTATTTATTTTGGCCACGCCCCGTGGCATGCGGGGTCTTAATTCCCTGACCAGGGATCAAACCTGCACCCCCTGCAGTGGAAGCATGACGTTCTAACCACTGGACCACCAGGGAATTCCCAGTAAATGTTTATTTTTAATTGGCAAGGAATAAATAGTACCTGGACTAACCCTGGGGGTCTGAAAACTCCAGTTTCTTCATCCGTTCACGAAAGCTCTTTCTATCAAAAGAAATTTATTTATTGGGAATTCCCTGGTGGTCCAGTGGTTAGGACTCCTCGCTTTCACTGCTGAGGGCACGGGTTCTATCCCTGGTCAGGGAACTAAGATCCCACAAGCCGTGCAGCATGGCCAAAATTTAAAAAAAAAAAAATTGTTTATGAAATTAGTTGAGACTCCAACTACTGATCACTGTACTTTACACACAAATATCAAGCAATTAAAGTTATAGCCAAAAGTGGCAAGTTCCTGTACCCAAGGAAAGAGCAGAGGTGTCAGAGAGAGAAGTGGAGCCCATCCTTGGCTCTGTAAGGTATCCATGGGAACAAGAGATCTTCAGAAACTCTCAGGGACTTTCTCATCTTGAGATGACCTCCACCTTCAAGAGCCGCCCCTCTTCTAAGCTTGATACGCCTTCTCTTTTCTTTCATGTCAGGACACTTCATTCTCATTCATGTACTCTCATTGCCATGGCAGCCCCTCATCAACATCTTAGCAGAGGAACTGGAGGAGGCTGTCCTTCTGCTTTCTCATCCAGGAATTTATTACTGTGAATCCAGGTCCTCCAGGGTTCAATCATACCCATTGTTTCAGCCAACTCACCCCTTAACTCTATCAGTGTGCTAGAGATGAGTGAGCCCAGGTCATGGAATTATTGAAGAGACAGGCCACGCAAAGCACCCCTGCCAGCTTCCTTCTGGTTTTCTCTGTGCTGAGGTCTTTAAGGACCACAATAACTAACATCTCTCCTCTCTATGTTAATTCTGAACCAATTAAGAGAGATGAGGTAGAAGCAAGGCAGAGAGCAAAATACCACCTGCATCACTGATGCAACTTGGTACTGCAGAACATGACTCATCCTTGTAAGTGGTCTTCTTAAAAATTAGACAGACAATGACCTAGTTTTAAGGTCTACATTACGGAGAAATAGAGCAGAGCAGAACCTGTGCTTCCAATGAGCAAAGCAGAACTACACACATTCAGTGCCTTATCCCAAACCCATTGATCACAAAAGGCATCCCTCCTCCAGGAGAAGAGGGGGTCAGGTGTATTACACAATGGATATCCCTCTTTAAGAAAGGAAACATCATGAGCAGAGAAGAAGCATTCCCACTGGTGCTCTCCATAGGTAAAATCTGTACATACTTTTTATATTTCAAGAGGCCGAGTTGCCAATAGATACTGATAGCACAAAGCCATATTACCAGCTTTGATCAGACGCCACTTATTTCTAGCTATCCTGAGATACTCTAAGAGGCCCTGCCTTATTCCTCCTTTGTTCCCAGCCTCATCCAGACGATACAGAATTCCAAACATTTAATGACCAGAATGCCATGGGCACCAATCAGAACAGATGCTGCAACAATCAGAACCTACACTCAACCAATCAGAACTGATGTCCAACCAATGATGTCCAACCAATGACAGCAGGTCCTGGCCAGTATCCCATACAAGGGCTTCCCCTCAGAACAGCAGCCTTGGTTATCTGAAAACCCAAAAAGCGAGGATGCTTAGAGGCAAATTCTTGGGAGCGTGACAACAGCTGAGAAAACTTAGATAAGTGTGAGGGCCCCTCTGGGGAGGTTAGGGATGTAGGCGTGTGAACACTGACCTGTGCTCTCTGGTGAAAGAGCTCACCTCCAGTTCTGCCTTCAGAACCACGCCCTGCACTGGACCCCAATACCACAAATCTGGCATATCCTACTACCTTCAGTTATTTAAGCTAAAACACAAGACTTTGGTTCTTTGGTCATGGTTTTGTCAAATGAGTTTTCATATTTAATGTAGCTGCCTATTCTCCCATACAAATATTTTTCTTAGTTAGTGGTAAATAATAAATGACTTTAATTTATTGCGTTTAATTTTCTCCCCTTGGATTATTAGCTCTGTCAATAGAGAGAGATCTGAAAGCCCAGTCTCAGGGATTTCCCTGGCGGTCCAGTGGTTAAGACTCTGCACTTCCACTGCTCCCTGGTCAGAGAAATAAGATCTCACATGCCATGGGGCACGGCAAAAAAAAAAAAAAAAAAAAGCCCAGTCTTCTGACAGCTGCTCAGGAGGCCTGTATCAATAGCCAGGAGTGTCCCCAGCTGGGTGTATTAGTGTCCTAGGGCTGCTGTAACAAAGTACCACAAATTGTGTGACTTAAAACAAGAAAAATACACTTCCTTGTAGTTCTGGAGGCTACAAGTTCAAAATTAAGGTGTCGGCAGAGATGTGCTCCCTCAGAAGCTTCAAGGGGTGGATCTTTCCTTGTCTCTTCTGGCTTCCAGAAGCCTCAGACATCCTTGGCTTGTGGCAGCATCACTCCAATCTCTGCTTCTGTCTTCACATGGCCACCTTGCATCTGTATCTGTGTCTTCACATGGCATTCTCCTGTATCATCTCCTGTATCTCCATTTTCTTTTCTTATAAGAACACCAGTCATATTGGATTGAGGGCTCACCCTAATCGAATATGATTCAACTTGATTACTTCTGCAAAGACCCTATTTACAAATAAGGTAACATTCACAGGTACCAGGGGTTAGGACTTCAACAAATCTTCCTGAGAGATACAATTCAACCTACAACACTGGGAGAAATCACTGCTCTACTGAGTCACCTTATATTAATGATGACATTAGGCCTGATTTCCATGTCCCTGGACTTGGGGACTAGTACTGTTGGAGCCTTTGACCCCAAATAAATTACAAATTAACACTTTCATGTATTTCCTCTCTGGACCAACATACCGGCCTCCAACACTCACTAGTGATACCAGTTCTCCGTGGAACAGGAAATTTGGGGAATAGAAAATTATTATAACTAATAGACATATGATTATTACTTGGACTGAGTTCTAATCCCACGCTCTTTATGTACTAGCTCTTTTACCTTGGACAAATTGATACTCTCAATATAAATGGACATAATGTTTTTTTATGTTCTATACATTTTTACCATTTATTTTATTGAAGTATAGTTGATTTACAATGTTGCATTAATTTCTGCTACATAGCAAAGTGATTCAGTTATACGTATATATACATTCTTTTTCATACTCTTTTCCATTATAGTTTATCACAGGATATTGAATATAGTTCCCTGTGCTCTACAGTAGGACCCTGTTGATTATTCATAGTTTGCATCTGCTAACCCCAAACTCCCAATCCATCCCTCCCCCTGCCCCATCCCCCTTGGCAACCATAAGTCTGTTCTCTATGTCTGTGAGTCTGTTTCTGTTTCGTAGATAAGTTCATTTGTCATATTTTAGATTCCACATATAAGTGATATCATATATTATCTATCTGTCTCTGTCTGATTTACTTCACTTAGTGTGATAATCTCTAGGTCCATCCATGTTTCTGCAAATGGCACTATTTCATTCTTTTTTATGGCTAACATTCCATTGGATATATGTACCACATCTTCTTTATCCATTCCTCTGTCGATGGACATTTAGGTTGTTTCCATGTCTTGGCTATTGTGAATAGTTAAATGGGCATAATATTTCAATGAGAAAGTATTATGAAGTTTCAATAGCTGTTAAGGAAATGAGTTAGCACATGACCCACAGTACGTGATCAATTCATGCCAGAGTCCCCTCCCCAGTTCCTCTAGCACTGCCCATTCTGGGGGAATTAAAAGAGCTTCAGACACTGACCCCAGGGTCTGCCTCTAGGGCACAAGCATGTCTTACTTGGTGTCTCTGCAGTAACAGGGGCACCACAGCAAAGAACTGCACCCGCGTCACCTGGTTCCTCCTGCTGGGGCTCACAGAGCAGGCAGGGCTCAAGGGCATCCTCTCTGCACTCTTTCTGTTCATCTACTCAGTTACCCTCACAGGCAACCTGGCCATGATCACCCTGATCCACGCAGACCCGCAGCTCCGCACGCCCATGTACTTCTTGCTGAGTATCCTCTGCTTCATAGACTCCTCCTTCTCCGCGTTAAACACCCCCAGGCTGCTGGAGAGCTTCCTCACCTCAAGCCAGTCCACCTCCTTTGCAGGCTGCGTGGTCCAGATGACCCTCATGACTCTCCACGGTACTGCTGAGTGTTTGCTCCTGGCCATTATGGCATATGACCGATTTGCTGCCATCTACCACCCTCTCCTCTACCACACCGTCATGTCCCAACATCTGTGTGTCCAACTGGTGGCAGCCACCTATACGGCTTCTGTTGCCAATTCAGCTTTACTGACTGGGTACATCTTCAAGCTGCTCTACTGTGGCCCCAATATCATTAACCACTATGTCTGTGACATCCCCCTTGTGCTACAACTTGCCTGTGCAGACGTTGCCAAAGCTGAAGCCATTGTCTTCTCATCTTCTGCCTTGATTATCCTCTTTACCATCACCATTATCCTGGTCTCCTATGCCGACATCCTGGTGACTATCTGCAGGATGCGTTCCCTCAACGCTCAGAGCAAAGAACTCTCCACCTGTGCCTCCCACCTCGCAGTCATCTGCCTCTTCTACGGCACCATCACCTTCACGTATGCTCAGCCAAGCTCTCACAGTTCCATGGAACAGAACAAGGTCGTGTCTGTCTTCTACACAGTGATCATCCCCATGCTGAACCCTCTGATCTACAGCCTGAGGAATAAAGATGTGAAGCCTGCTCTAAAGAGGAGATGCCTTGACATGCTGCCTTCCTAACAGGGAGTGGAACATTCTATCCTAAGCCATAACATGGTAGAGACAACATAAAACCTGAATAATATTAACACTTGGATAGAAGGAATTATGTGCCAGCACTATTTTAAATACCTTTCATATATCAATCCATTTAATCTTCTCAACAAGAGGTTGAAATAAATACTATTATTGTCCCTTAGGAATCTGAGGCACAGAGAGGCTGAGTAACTGGCCCAAGGTCACACAGCTAATAAGCATAGTCAGAATTTGAATCCAGGCAGTCTGGCTCCAGAGACCATGTTCTCAACCAATACATTATATTGCCTTTTTCTGATAAGCGCATCTTACAAGCAGACAATGGGCACAGTTTTTCCTAAATTCCATATGTCATAAGGAAGGGCTAGATCATGGAATTATAAGGTGGTATGGGCAGAATATGGACTTTGGCACACCTGAGTCATGCTGCCTCTGAGTGATTCTCTCTTTAGGCAACTGTGTGATGTCAAGTCAAGGTACACAACCCCCTGACCCTCAGTTTTCCCAAGTGAAATGGGGCACGAACACCCATCTCAACTGGTTATCATAAGGTTCCCATGAAGATAAAATGGACTTACATGGGACCTGGCACAAACAATTATTCAGACCATTGGGTTCTTTTCTTCCCTGGGGAAATCTCTCCATAAAACCAAATTCTTGTACATCAATGTTTTTTAAGTGTGAGACGATATCAGATAAACTAAAAGGTCCTACTGTATAGCACAGGGAACTATATTCAATATCTTATAATAAATCATAATGAAAAAGAATATGGAGAGGGCAGACAGCAGAAGCAAGAAGAACTACAAGCCTGTAGCCTGCAGAATGAAAACCACAATCACAGAAATATAGACAAAATGAAAAGGCAGAGGATAATGTCCCAGATGAAGGAACAAGATAAAATCCCAGAAAAACAACTAAATGAAGTGGAGATAGACAACCTCCATGAAAAGAATTCAGAATAATGATAGTGAAGATGATCCAGGACCTCAGAAAAAGAATGGAGGCGAAGATCGAGAAGATGCAAGAAATGTTTAACAAAGACCAAGAAGAATTAAAGAACAAACAAACAGAGATGAACACAGATCATGAAGAAATCAAAGAGGAAATCAAAAAATACCTAGAGATAAATGACAATGAAAACACGATGATCCAAAACCTATGGGATGCAGCAAAAGCAGTTCTAAGAGGGAAGTTTATAGCAATACAACCTTA
>NC_041229.1:98779006-98780002 GCF_002837175.3 Physeter macrocephalus | reverse complement strand
CACATTAAAAGGATCATACACCATGATCAAGTGGGATTTATCATAGGGATGCAATGATTATTCAATATACGCAAATCAATCAATGTGATACACCATATTAACAAATTGAAGGAGAAAAACCATATGATCATCTCAATAGATGCAGAAAAAGCTTTTGACAAAATTCAACACCCATTTATGATAAAAACTCTCCAGAAAGTGGGCATAGAGTAAACCTACCTCAACCTAATAAAGGCCATATACGACAAACCCACAGCAAACATCATTCTCAGTGGTGAAAAATTGGAAGTATTTCCTCTAAGATCAGGAACAAGACAAGGATGTCCACTCTCACCACTATTATTCAACATAGTTTTGGAAGCCCTAGCCACAGCAGTCAGAGAAGAAAAAGATATAAAAGGAATACAGATTAGAAAGGAAGAAGTAAAACTGTCGCTGTTTGCAAGAGGAATCAGACTCCCTGACTTCAGACTATACTACAAAGCTACAGTAATCAAGACAATGTGGTACTGGCACAAAAACAGAAATATAGATCAATGGAACAAGATAGAAAGCCCAGAGATAAACTCACGCACGTATGGTCAACTAATCTATGACAAACGAGGCAAGGATATACAGTGGAGAAAAGACAGTCTCTTCAATAAGTGGTGCTGGGAAAACTGGACAGCTACATGTAAAAGAATGAAATTAGAACAATCCCTAACACCATACACAAAAATAAACTCAAAATGGATTAAAGACCTAAATGTAAGACCAAACACTGTAAAACTCTTACAGGAAAACATAGGAAGAACACCCTTTGACATAAATCACATCAAGATCTTTGTTGACCCACCTCCTAGAGTAATGGAAATAAAAGCAAAAATAAACAAATGGGACCTAATGAAACTTAAAAGCTTTTGCACAGCAAAGGAAACTATAAACAAGACAAAAAGACAACCCTCAGAATGGGAGAAAATATTTGCAAATGAATCAACAGACAAAGGATTAATCTCC
>NC_041229.1:98763918-98778895 GCF_002837175.3 Physeter macrocephalus | reverse complement strand
AAAAAAACAAACAACCCAATCCAAAAATGGGCAGAAGACCTAAATAGACATTTCTCCAAAGAAGACATACAGATGGCCAAGAAGCACATGAAAAGCTGCTCAACATCACTAATTATTAGAGAAATGCAAATCAAAACTACAATGAGGTATCACCTCACACCAGTTAGAATGGGCATCGTCAGAAAATCTACAAACAGCAAATGCTGGAGAGGGTGTGGAGAAAAGGGAACCCTCTTGCACTGTTGGCAGGAACGTAAATTGATACAGCCACTATGAGAACAGTATGGATGTTCCTTAAAAAACTAAAAATAGAATTACCATATGACCCAGCAATCCCACTACTGGGCAAATACCCAGAGAAAACCATAATTCAAAAAGACACATGCACCCCAATGTTCATTGCAGCACTATTTACAATAGCCAGGTCATGGTAGCAACCTAAATGTCCATCGACAGATGAATGGATAAAGAAGATGTGATACATATATACAATGGAATATTACTCAGCCATACAAAGGAACGAAATTGCGTCATTTGTAGATATGTGGATGCACCTAGAGACTGTCATACAGAGTGAAGTTAGAAAGAGAAAAACAAATTTCGTATATTAACACATATATGTGGAATCTAGAAAAATGGTACAGATGAATCAGTTTGCAAGGCAGAAACAGAGACAAAGATATAGAAAACAAATGTATGGACTCCAAGGGGGGAAAGCGGGGCTGGGGGTGTGGGATGAATTGGGAGGTTGGGGTTGACATATATGCACTAATACATATAAAACAGATAACTAATAAGAACCTGCTGTATAGCACAGGGAACTCCACTTCGCTGTACAGTAGAAACTAACACAACATGGTAAAACAACTACACCCCAATTTAAAAAACGAAAGAAGGAAATTGAATATGAAAAAGAATACATATATACATATGTATAATTGAATCACTTTGCTGTACACTAGAAACTAACACAACATTGTAAATCAACTATACTTCAATTACAAAAAAAGAGTGAGACCATATCATGTAGCTATGATATTAAATAGCAGTTAACTGAATCATGGAATAGTTATTCCTTTTCCAGTTTTCCTTTTTAACTCTTGTGATTATGTCAAAATTGAAGTCTCTACTTGGTACTAGTTTGACTTTAAACCTTCCTTAATCTAGTCTCCCTTTTTAAGAACAAGCCTTAACACTTCACAGTAACTAGCTAGCATTTAATAATACTATGTTGCTTTTATTTTTACTTTTTATTATGATCCTGATAAAAAGTATTTTTAAGAAAAAATTATTTAGAATAGTCCAATTTTTAGAAAAATCACAGTACAGGTGATACACAAGGCAAAATGTCACGAAGGAGGTAGACAAATGACTTTAGAAACACTGGTATAGGTAATACATATTTTTGAAAATATTTTCACATTCATTCTTTTATTTGATCTTCACCAAATATTGTAAGATAAGTAAGGTATTATTCCCCCCATTTTACAGATAATCAAAAAATAATAACAAATCTGAGAGGTTGAACTGACTAGCTCTGAGTCTCACTGGAAGACCATAAAATAGCTTAGAGCACAGAACGCAGGCTACTTGAATTGTAATGGAATCCCCCAAACACACTTCTCAACTTCATTTCAGAAAACATGAAAGTTCTTGACCTTTTTTGGCTTTAGGAGTTTTCCTCCTTTGGTGTTCCTGTTTAGTTTTTTCTGATAGGATCTCCCTTGCCCTCAAATATCCCTCCTCTGCCTCAAACCTCTGGAAAACACACACTGGGCTAAATACCCCCTCTTCCAGAAAGCCCAATGAATCTGCTAAGAATTGCCATCCACTGCTAGCAACAGAGATCTGACTCTAACAGTTTAAACTTCTAAGGTTTCTTATGATGCCTTCTGCCTATAGGAGTCAGAGAAGCTTTCCAGAAGAGGTTAAGTTGAAGCCAGGACTAGATTGATAACAAAGAGATTTTTCAGGCTGACAAAGGGATCAGAGAGAACAAATCCCCATGTGTCCTGAATTGTGATGGAATCCCATTTCTTTAAAAAAAAAGGCTCGGACTTCCCTGGTGGGGCAGTGGTTAAGAATCTGCCTGCCAATGCAGGGGACACGGGTTCGAGCCCTGGTCTGGGAAGATCCCACATGCTGCGGAGCAACTAAGCCCGTGTGCCACAACTACTGAGCCTGTGCTCTAGAGCCCAGGAGCCACAACTACTGAGCCCATGTGCCACAACTACTGAAGCCTGCACGCCTAGAGCCCATGCTCCACAAGAGAAGCCACCGCAATGAGAAGCCCATGCACCGCAATGAAGAGTAGCCACCATTAGCCACCAGAGAAACCCTTCGTGCAACAACAAAGACCCAATGCAGCCAAAAATAAATAAATTAATTTATTAAAGAAAAAAAAGGTTAGAAATTGTTCAGACTGATATGGACACTCCATGAAGATCCAGGTGCCAGCATCTTTCTGCCCCAGCATCTTTCATGCATAATTTCTGTTATGCGCCGAATTATCTCCCCACCCCAAAATTGATATGTTGAAACCTTAACCCCCGGTACCTCAGAACATAACTGTATTTGGATACAGGGTCCTTAATACAATCGGACTGATGTCTTTATAAGAAAAGGAAATTTGGACGCACGAAGAGATACCTGGGATGTGCACACACAGAGAAAAGACCATGTGAGGACACAGCAAGAAGGTGGTCACCTTCAAAACAAGGAGAGAGGCCTCTGAAGAAACCAAACCTTCCAACACCTTGATCTTGGACTTCTGGCCTCCGTAACTCTGGAAAAAATTAGTATCTGTTGTCTAAGTTACACAGTCTTTGGTATTTTGTCGAGCACTAATATGGCTTCTATATTCAAAGCTGCCCCTTAGCCTAATATGACTGCTGAAGCTCTAGCCATCACTTTACTGATTGAAGAAGAAAGCTGGAGGAATAGGGGACATTACCAGCTGTCTATCCCCTTTTTGTAGCCTTTTCAATAACAGCCAAGCACAGCCAATGGCCTCTCATTTGCCAGAACTTGGTCACACGGGAGTCATATGACTTGACTAAGCAAGGGAGGCTGGGAAATATGGTTATTAGCGGGGCACATGGCCACCTTGACAATCTTGGGATCCAGTTTTTAAAAAAGAAGGGGAGAATGAACACTGGACAGGCATCCAGTACTCTTGATGCCTAACCAGCGTTCATTCCGTTACTGCCTACTGCCTAGAGCAGAGGATGGCAGAGGACTGATGGTTCACCCATGACCCCAACACGCCCTGCCAACTGGTTGTGTGTGGGCAGCATATAGTAAGTTTAAAGTTTTTAGCCAACATAAAAAATTTTGATACAATCACATTTTTTAAATCCCTATTGCCACTTTCTCTGGGAAGAAGCATTGAATTGGAGCACTCCACCAGTCTTATTCTCAGCATAGTTATAATCATCTGGTGCTGAGTCAGAGATGCCCTTTTAAACAGGACACAGATTCTCCAGTTCTCCCCACCCCATCTCTGTTCTTGGAGTGTCTGTTGCCTTTTTATCATGCCCTGAGCTTTTTCATAATAGTAGAGAAAATGTATTATATTCACATCTCTAGCAAAAGTAAGAAAAGAAAAGAAGGGCTTAGAGATCTACATGTTTCAAGACAAGTAGCCAGTGCCTAGGATAATGCCTGGTGCATGGAAGAAGCTCGGTCAATACTCCTTGAATGAAGGAAGATAATATCTATTTTTTGGATGTGAAGAATGTCCCCATAGGTGTAAGATTAACACCCCCCCACCCCCAAGAAAAAGTGTGTCCATGTAGAAGAATACCTTTTTCACTCATTTAAGGTGTCTGAGTCATCCTTGCAGGTATTTGAGTTTGCAACCCTTGGCCATGGGGAAAATTCTCAACTCTTTAGTATTATCTTACAAGCTTGTGCCACCCTAACTTTCCAGGGAGCACCTCACAGGTCCCACCAAGCACCTACCCTGCGGCCCTAACAAGTGCCCTGGCCTGGCCTGAATAGGTCATACATTTGCACGCCTCTTCCTTTGCTCACATCCTCCCAGCCCCTGGAATGTGCTCCCTCATCGCTTTGTCAGCCTGACAGATCTTTTTGTTATCATTCCAGTCCCAGCCTAAATGCAACCTCTTCTCGGAACTTTTCTGACTCCTACACACAGAATTTATCATTCCTTCCTCTGTGCTCTGGTTTGCCTTTGTTAAAGAAAAATGTTTAAACTACCAGAAACCAAGGAATGAGTGCTGAATGGAACCAAAAAAAAAGGAAGATTAACTTTCAAGCAGGAAGCCCAATCTAGCACAGCCTAGGAAAACTTCAGATCTGACGATATGGGAGGAGAAAAGGGGTCATTTTCCAAAGCCAGAAGACTATGAACTGTCCCTTTCCCAGGTTAGGAAAGAAAAGTCCCTGGGTGTTCCTGAATGGTTGCTGACACCTGGGTTTTTATTTTTTATTTATTTATTTGTTTGTTTGTTTTATTTTTGGCTCCGTGCGAGCTTTCTCTAGTTGTGGTCCCTTTCCCAGGTTAGGAAAGAAAAGTCCCTGGGTGTTCCTGAATGGTTGCTGACACCTGGGTTTTTATTTTTTATTTATTTATTTGTTTGTTTTATTTTTGGCTGCGTGCGAGCTTTCTCTAGTTGTGGCAAGCAGGGGCTACTCTTCATTGCGACGCTCAGGCTTCTCACTGCGGTGGCTTCTCTCGTTGCAGAGCACGGGCTCTAGGTGCGTGGGCTTCAGTAGTTGTGGCACGTGGGCTTCAGTAGCTGTGGCTCGCGGGCTCTAGAGCGCAGGCTCAATAGTTGTGGTGCACGGGCCCAGTTGCCCTATGGCATGTGGGATCTTCCCAGACCAGGGCTAGAACCCATGTCCCCTGCATTGGCAGGTGGATTCTTAACCACTGCTCCTCCAGGGAAGCCCTTACACCTGGGTTTCTAATTAGAACAGATCTGGCTTAGTTGGAGGTGGTCTTCTGGGTACACATGTGGTGCCTGGTTCGGGTTGGGGTTGTGACATCCGGCTGCCTCTGCATGTACGTGAGGTGCCTGAGTCAGGGGGGAATCACCCAGTTAGCAGCCTACCTCAGCAGCAGCCAGGAGACCAAGTCAAGGCTCATGACTTACCTCCATACCAGCACACTCACACACAGCGCTGAAAATGTCATGTTTTTCTCCCGTATTAGAAATTTGTCTTTTTTTTTGGCCACACCTTGTGGCTTGTGGGATCTTAGTTCCCCGACCAGGGATTGAACCCGGGCCCTCGGCAGTGAAAGCACGGAGTCGAGTCCTAACCACTGAACTGCCAGGGAATTCCCTATTTTGTCTTTTTTTTTTTTTTTTAACCTTATGTCCCAGTCACCCAGCCCCTGCCCCAGTGTTCAATACAGAGAGGATATTCAATTATTGCTTATTGCTTGACTTAAATAAGAGAATGCAGCAAAGTACCTACTTAGTGTCTGACACATAATAGATGCTCAGTAAATTATAGCTCCTGTGGGAAGGACACATGAGGCCAAATAACGGGCAGGAATCTTTCTCCCAAGAACAGGGAGGAAAGGATGCCTCTAGCTTAAGCCCAATACAACTGCTACAAATTACGAGGCTGCATCTTTCTGTAAGGAGCTGAGCTGCATGCACGTGTGAGCCATTTTCCACAGAGAGAGCAATCTGGAAACCCCCAGCACTGCTCCTTGGGACAAGCTCTACGCAGCTGTGTGTGGTGAATGGGAGCAGAAAGCAGAATCTCATTTATACCTAGATTTTACTGGTGCCTTCATTTCGTGAGGAAGGTCACGTAGCTGGGAAATTTTAGCGTCAGGATATAGCTAAAGCCAGTGGGATTCAGACCGCAGGTTCTTTCCATAGTTCTGGGCAACCCTGTCGTCACTCTGTACCCTGACTCTCTGCTCCTTGAAAGCCTCTGTTACCACTGAGTTCCCTTTAATGCCATTTAAATCAGTTTAAGTATGCAGGCTTTGTATCCCTGGCTAGACTGTAAATTCCCTGAGGGCAGGAAGTGTGCCTTTCAGAGCTGGGGTTTGGAATTAGGGGTCCATGAAAGCTGGTGGGAGAGTTACAGAATGGACCTATCCCAACACCAGCAGGGCTGCTCCCAGCGGCAGACCCTGGAGACCTGGGCTTCTGCAAGAAATCCGGAGGCAAATTCACAGTTTTTATTCTCTCTGAGAAAACCCCATCAGCTTCCTTCTCAGCCCAACCACTCTGATAGCTATCTGCCCAACGATTCTGTAGAGTCAGATCTGACCAGGAGCTTCTTGTAAGCAGCTGCAGGGGGAGGTTGAAACAGGAAAAAAACAAAAAACAAAAAAAAAAACGAAAAAAAGACTGGCAAGGTAAGGGAACAAGAGTGTCAACGAACCATGTACCGTCTGCACCAACCCCTTCTCTAGCCCTCTCCCCCAGAGGGCTTATCTCCTGCAGGGAGAGGTCTCCGCCTGAGACTTGGGGCATGTGAGCCACACTTGAGGAGAGCTTCTTCTCTCTCCACCAGGATGGGTTCAGGCAGATTCAGGGCAGGGCAAGGGCCATGAGTCACCGGTGATGAAGAAAGAGCCAGGCAATGTGAGAGGGTGGGGCAGGCCCCTCTCCTGTGTCAGTGCCCACAGCCTCCCTTCCTGTCTTTGGCCACGGATATCAAAGGCGTTTCCTGGGCAGGTCAGGGTCTCTCGACCTTGACACTATGAACACCTGGGGCTGGATAATTCTTTGTTGTGGCAGTCGTCCTGTGTGTTGTAGAACGTTTCTCAGCATCCCTGGCCTCTACCCTAAGATGCCAGTAGCATCCCCACCTCACCCAGTGTGACAACCAAAGATGTCTCCAGATGTTTCCAAACGTCCCCAGTGGTTAGGAAGGAACGAGCCTGGTTTGGACCAGTAGCCTTAGAGGGCTTCCTGCCTCTCCTTCCCTTCCTTCTACAGAAGGTTGGGCTGGGGTCTCAGTCCGCCCTATCTCCTCCCCGGTGGCTGCCTCTTCCCAGCAATTCCTGAATATTATCCCCTTATCTCGTCAAAGGACTTACGGCTGCCTCTTTCAGGATTGCGGATGAAAAGGAGTAAGTAATGATCATGGAGAAGTAATCAAGTTCCCTGAGCCTAAAGAGGGAAGGAAGAACCAGGACAGGACCCAGGAGTCCCCATCCTATGGTAACCAAAAGTCCTGATGGACTGAGGCAGCGTGGTCCAACAGAAACCCAATGCGAGCCACAGATACGGGCCACATATGTCATTGAAATTTTCTAGTAGTTAGTTACATTTTTTTAAGTAAAAGAAACAGGTAAAATTAATTTCAAAAATACGTTTTACTTAACCCAATATGTCAAAAATATAGTCACTTGAGCACGTAATCAATATTTTTAAATTAGTAATGAGCTGTATTCCATTCTTTTTTTTTTTTTTTTTTTTTTTTTCGGTAGTCTCTTTCTTTCTTTCTTTCTTTCTTTCTTTCTTTCTTTCTTTCTTTCTTTTTTTTCGGTATGCGGGCCTCTCACTGTTGTGGCCTCTCCCATTGCAGAGCACAGGCTCAGGCTCCGGACGCTCGGGCTCAGCGGCCATGGCTCACGGGCCCAGCCGCTCCGCGGCACGTGGGATCTTCCCGGACCGGGGCGCGAACCCGCGTCCCCCGCATCGGCAGGCGGACTCTCAACCGCTGCGCCACCGGGGAAGCCCCCATTCTTTTTTTCATAGTAAGTCTTCGACATCTGAAGTGTATCTTTCTCTTACGACACATCTCAGTTGGGACCAGCCACCTTTCAGAGCTCAATAACCACATTGGCTAGCGGCTACCATCCTGGCTGTGGCAGGCCTGAGTCTTCTTACAGTGGGTGAGGTTCACCCCTGCCCTTCTCCCAGCACCAGGGCGCTTCCAGAGGCCAAGATCTTAGGAACACAGTGAGGCACTCTAATCTCCAAGTAGATATTTGTAACTCAGGCAACAAGATGCCCATTTCAAGGGGCCCCTGCCCCACCCGAAACAATGCCCACTCCTGGACCCATAAACAAAGCAGCCTGCAGGTTGTCTGTCAGGTCCTCTTCAGAGACTTGGACCTCCAACACCCCACACCACACCCCATGTCGGAAGAATGTTGTAAATCCTCAGGGTGTATATTAGCCTAACCCCACCCTACACATAGACTTTCCCCCAGCAGTCAGGTACTTCCACCCAGGCTTTACACACCCTGCTTCCTTCCCTGGTGTTCAGTGTGCTGACTGCTTGCCTAATGCAGGACCGCAGACCCATGGGGCCCTCACACCCTGCCCTGTGTGTCATGAACAGTTCACCAGCCCTTCACCCACATCTGCTTCCTGGTAGACAGAGATCATGCTCCGCTGAGCCGAGAGCCTCTGTTCGATTGATAAATTCCCAAGCCTGATGGACACATTCCTAGTTAAGGTACCAGACCTAGGATTGGGGCCCCTGATGGAGACTTATAACCTCTCATTATGGGTGGGATCCTCCCCTGTCCTTGTTCTGCCAGGATGTACATCCTGAAATCCACTCGTCCCAGCTCAAACAAAGATCTTGCAGGGGCTTGGACAGGAAAAGATGGAAAAATGCTGAGGCTAAGACCAGCTGAGGGGAAGAAATTCCAAAATTTTCCAAACATTTTTTCACTGGATATGTTCCCAGATGATCATTCAGCAGCTTTAAAGTTTGTTTGTTTAATCTTTATACTCCTAGTACATGAGACCTGGCCTATAGTAAGATCTCAATTAATACATGTATGAATTTGTTGTAGGTGGCAAATACAGCCCACACTCTGGGAGGGAAGTGGGGGGCGTCTCTGAGAGGTCTCCAAGTTTGAAGCTTAGGAAGGAATGAGCCCTTATCTGCACAGTTTTCCAGTGTCCTGACCCTTTATCCACAGAGGATTGGGTGGACAGCTAGATTTATGACTCCTGAGGTCAGTTCCAGCATCCTATCTGTGCCAAGCCTGTGCTCCAGACTCACCTCCCTGCGTGGTCATTCAAGCCCCATCCTCAACTGTAAAGACCCTTATCCAGTCCCCTTCCCCTGGGGGCCACTGTTCAAGTTCCACTCACTTTTCTGGTTTTTAGGAGCCTCTTCAGTTCTGGCTCTTGGGGATTTCTTTTCCGTCGATTTGAGCTCAATCACATCTTTCAAATTATTTTGTTAGTAGGGTTTTCTTTTTCTGCATTTCTATGTTTGAGATAGAAAGGTCTTCCAATTTCCTCCGTTAAAGTAACTGCGTTAGACCCAAGATGGAGTCGTGCTAAGCCCCATGTCAGCAAACAAAAACTGAGCTAAATTTCTCTGCTCTGACAGAAGAGGAAGCCCTAGGTCAACCCATCACTGCTTACCTGCTCAGCCCAAGTTACCTGACCAAGATCCAAGACTTCCCTTTTCTCCATATGAGGAAAGCAACCCTGCTTTACCCAATCAGCAAATGCCCAGTTTCACTTCCTTGTTCCTGCTCACGTGGGTCTGTAAAAATCTCTCGCCTTGTACAGCTCTTCAGAGCTCCTTTCTATCGGCTATATTGGATGCTGTCTGACTCATGAATCGCTGAATAAAAGCCTTCTAGATCACTAAATTGCCTGTGGAAAATTTTCTTTTAACACAGCTAAGTCTCCCATACTGACTGAAAATGCCAGGCTGATGTACTAATGCAAATCTGATCATCTAAATTTCGGACTGAAAACCCTTCATTGATTCCCATTTCCTTCAGCGTAGAGTCCAAAGAGCATACATAGCAAGGCCTCTCATGATCTGACCTGGGGTGATTTCCTGGGCTGCTTCTCAGGCAACCCCATCCTCACACCCTTCAGGCCAACATCCCTGACATATCTGCTGTGCACCCCCAAGTCAGCCATGGTCTCTTACACCTCCTCCCTTTACATATGCTTCGTATCCGCCTGGGACACTCTACCCCCCTCACTCCCACTCACCCAAATGTCATTTTCCACAGCAAGCATTGCCTCGCATCGACTCTGCAAGCCTGAATCAATCCCCCACTTTCACGTTTACGCTCTCTTAGTCCGCCCAATCTCTTCTCACAGTGTATTATAATTATCTATCCTCATGGAATTATTTTCATTTTCTCAGGAAACACTGGGTTAAGCCTCCAGCAACCATTTTGTTCTAGAAGACTCTACCCAGAGGCAAATTTTCCAGGAGGGTGACAAACCAAGGCTTCAGGGCTCCTTACCTGCCAGGACTCTTCCAAGGCCCTGGGAAGGCCATAGCTATGTGTTGACGTCATCAGGTGTTTTTTGTAAAGTTTTAGAAAGAAGGTATTTTAGCCACAATTGGTTAAAACTACTGTATCTGGGCTTCCCTGGTGGCGCAGTGGTTTAGGATCCGCCTGCCAATGCAGGAGACACGGCTTCGAGCCCTGGTCCGGGAAGATCCCACATGCCGCGGGGCAGCTGGGCGCGTGCACCACAACTACTGAGCCTGTGCTCTAGGACCCACAACTACTGAGCCCGCATGCTACAACTACTGAGGCCCGCGCACCTTGAGCCCGTGCTCCGCAACGGGAGAGGCCACCGCAATGAGAGGCTCGCGCTCCGCAACGAAGAGTAGCCCCCGCTCGTCGCAACTAGAGAAAGCCCGCGCGCAGCAACGAAGAACCAACGCAGCCAAAAATAAATAAATAAACAAACAAACAAACCAAAAACACTGTCTCTTTCCACCTTGATTTCCCCTCTATCCTCCTACCCTCCTGCAGCTTTAGCGTGACTGCTGGCGTTTTGAAGTCCGGCTAAGGGGTAGTTGAGGTGAGAATATACTATGCTTGGGTTCATTGAATATATTTATATGATTTGTAAATGGTTGGGAATTTAGTTCAGTTATTGGTAGTCATCCCAGGGGAGAATGGCTTCTAGGAACACTGATATCACCCGCTGTACCAACTCTCCCAGAATCATGCGTGAAAGTGCAGAGCCAGAGCTCAGCTCAGTACACTCATGTGACCTACAGCACTCAGATGCATGTGGGTTTGAAATGGGCAGAGAAGATAGTCTCTGGAAACCTCTTTCAACCATGAGACTTAACTAATACAAATACCATGCAATTGTTTTATATTGTAATGTTTCGGTATGTGTCAGCTATAGAACCTTTTTAATTTGTTGTGATTTATTTTCTCATCCATTCCAAGGAATCATTTTTTGTATGTAATCTTGTATTCTTTTTCTTAATGATGCCCCTGTAAAGATAAAATCTCCAAGCCCCATGAAACTTGGACTTGTCCCTACAGTTAACCCTCTGCCACAGCTGACCCACATTCTCTCACTCAGAAGTTTGGAATCTGGGGACTTCCAGCGGTTACGACTCAGCGCTTTCACTGCAGTGGGCCTGGGTTTGATCCCTGGTCAGAGAACTAGGATCCTGCAAGCTGCGAGGCCAAAAAAAACAAGAAGAAATTTGGAATTGGGATTTCTGTATCCCTGGAACTGTAACATGTAAACACAAAAGCCGTGGGGTTATCACGTTTCTCTCTATGGGTGAAGTACTGGAGAAAGCTAGTAGACAGAGTAGCCAGAGGCAAAGAGTTGTGTCTACTTTCCTGCCTACTGGTTCCTGCCTTTTCCCTTCTTGTTGGGTCTGGTTTCGTTTTCTAAATTACCCCAAAAGTAGTAGCTTAAAATAACAAACATTCCTTACGTCACGGTTTCTGCAGGTCAAATATTCCAGAGCCACTGAGCCAAACGTTTCTGCTCAGGGTTTCTCATGAGACTGCAGTCAAGATGCCAGCCAGAAACCTTGTACACCCCTGGTGGGAATGGAAATTGGTTCAGCCGTTATGAAAGCAGTGTGGCAGTTCCTCAAAAAATTAAAAATAGAAATACCTTCTGATCCAGCAATCCCACTTCTGGATATATAGCCAAAGGAAATAATGTCAGGATCTAAAGAGATATCCATGATTATTGCAGCATTATTCACAATAGCCAAGATACGGAAACTACCTAAATGTCAACAAATGAATGGATAAAGAAAACGTTATATACATGGATATAAGTCTGTATGTATATATATACACACACACACACACACACACACACACACACACAATGCAATATTATTCAGCCTTAAAAAATAAGGAAATCCTGCCATTTGCAATAACATGTATGAACCTGAAGCGAAGTGAGATAAGCCAGACACAGAAAGACAAATACTGCATGGTCTCCCTTATATGTGGAATCTAAGAAAGTCAAACACATAGCAGCAGAGAGTAGAATGCTCTACCAAGGGCTGGGGAGGCAGGAAGTGAGAGACATTGGTCAAGGGGCACAAAGTTTCATGTATGCAGGATGAATAAGTTCTGCAGATCCAATGCACAGCACTGGGACTATAGTTAACAATACTGTACTGTATACTGAAATCTGCTAAGAGGGTAAATCTTAAGTATTCTCACCACCAAAAAAAATTTATATATATATATATTTTTATAAATTTATTTAATAAATAAATATTATATTTATTATATAATTGATATTTATAAATATACATATATGGTAACTATGTGAGGTGGTGATTATGTTAATTAGCTTGATCGTGGTGATTATTTCACAGTGCATAAGTATATCAAATCATCAGGAATTCCCTGGTGGCCCAGTGGTTAGGACTTGGTGCTTTCACTGACGGGGTCCAGGTTCAATCCCTGGCTGGGGAACTAGGATCCTGCAAGCTGCGCGGCACAGCCAAAAAAACCCAACAAATAATCAAGTTATACATCTCAAATATACGTAATTTTTAATTGTCAATTATACCTCAATAAAGTTTGAGGGGAAAGATGTCAGTGAGCACTGCAGTCGTCTTAAAGCTCAATTGGGGTTCATTCACCTGGTGGTTAGCAGGAGGCCCTGGTTCCCTGCCAGGTGGACCTTGCCATAGCTCTTCTTGAGTGTTCTCACAACATGGCAGCTAGATTCCTTCAGAGTCAGTGATGTGGGCTTCCCTGGCGGCGCAGTGGTTGAGAATCCGCCTGCCGATGCAGGGGACACGGGTTCGTGCCCCGGTCCGGGAAGATCCCACATGCCGCGGAGCGGCTGGGCCCGTGAGCCATGGCCACTGAGCCTGTGCGTCCGGAGCCTGTGCTCCGCAACGGGAGAGGCCACAACAGTGAGAGGCCCGCGTACCACAAAAAAAAAAAAAACAAAAACCAGAGTCAGTGATGCAAGAGAGAGAGCAGGGCGGAAGCCACAGGCCTTTTATGACTGCTATGGTTTGAACTGTGCCATTCCCAAAATTCATATGCTGAAGTCCTAACCCTCAATACCTCAGAATGTGACCGTACTTGGAGATAAGGTCTTTACAGAAGTAATCACATTAAAATGAGGTCATTACTAGGAATTCCCTGGCAGCCCAGTGGTTAGGACTCTGTGCTCTCACTGCCGAGGACCTGGGTTCAATCTCTGGTCGGGGAACTAAGATCCTACACGTCTCGTGGCCAAAAAAAAAAAAAAAAAAATGAGATCACTACATGTACACACTGCTATATTTAAAATAGTTAACCAGCAAGGACCTACTGCATAGCACAGGGAACTCTGCTCAATAGTCTGTAATAACCTAAATGGGAAAAGAGTTTGAAAAAAAATAGATACATGTATATGTGTAACTGAATCACTTTGCTGCACACCTGAAACTAGCACAACACTGTTAATCATCTATGCTTCAATATAAAATAAAAATTTTAATTAATTAATTAAAATGAGGACATTAAGTGGGACCCTATTCCGATGCAACTAATGTCCTTATAAAATGGGGAAGTTTGGACACAAACAGACATGCAGAAAGGGAAAATGCTGGATTTCCCTGGTGGTGCAGTGGTTAAGAATCTACCTGCCAATGCAGAGGACACGGGTTCGATCTCCAGTCCAGGAATATCCCACATGCCGCGGAGCAACTAAGCCTGTGCGCCACAACTACTGAGCCTGCGCTCTAGAGCCCACGAGCCACAACTACTGAGCCTGCGCTCTAGAGCCCACGCACCACAACCAGAGATGCCACTGCAATGAGAAGCCCGTCCGCCACAAGGAAGAGTAGTCTCCACTCGCCGCAAATAGAGGAAGCCCACATGCAGCAACGAAAACCTAACGCAGCCAAAAATAAGTAAAAGTAAATAATTTTTTTTTAATGGAAAAATGCTGTGTGACAATGAAGGCAGAGATGGAGAGAACACCGAAAGATTGCCAGCAAACCATCAGAGGCAAAGCGAGAGGCCTGGGACCGAGTCTCTCTCACAGCCCTGAGAAGGAAACAACCCTGCTGACACCTTGATCTCAGACTTCCAGCCTCCAGAACTGTGAGGCAATACATTTCTGTTGTTTAAGTCACCCAGTTTCTGCTACCTCGTTACAGCAGCCCTAAAGCTAATGCAATGACCACGTCTCAGAAGTCACGCATCATCACTTCTTCCACATTCCATTTATCAGGAGTGAGTCACTAAGCCCAGCCTATGCCCCAGGGGAGGGGAATTAAGCTCCACCTCTTGACAGGAGGACTATCAGAGAATTTGTGGACCTGCTTCAAAACCACCACCAGTTCCATGAGATACCTCTGTAACCTTATGATAAATTTTCCTCTTTGACTTCAGTTGACTCCAATTGGATTCCTCAGGTCTGCCCTTAAATGTCTTTATTTTTTTATTTTTAATTAATTTTTTATTGGAGTATAGTTGATTTACAATGTTGTGTTCATTTCTGCTGTACAGCAAAGTGAATCAGTTATACATATACATATATCCACTCTTTTTTTAGATTCTTTTCCCATATAGGTCATTACAGAGTATTGAAGAGAGTTTAGCTCTACAGTAGGTCTTATTAGTTATTTATTTCATATACAGTAGTGTGTATATGCACTTAAATGTCTATTAAGAAGTTATTTAGGGCTTCCCTGGTGGCGCAGTTGTTGGGAGCCCGCCTGCCGATGCAGGGGCCACGGGTTCGTGCCCCGGTCCGGGAGGATCCCACACGCCGCGGAGCGGCTGGGCCCGTGAGCC
>NC_041229.1:98743916-98763647 GCF_002837175.3 Physeter macrocephalus | reverse complement strand
AGGGGCTTCCCTGGTGGCGCAGTGGTTGCGCGTCCGCCTACCGATGCAGGGGAGCCGGGTTCGCGCCCCGGTCTGGGAGGATCCCACGTGCCGTGGAGCGGCTGGGCCCGTGAGCCATGGCTTCCGGGCCTGCGCGTCCGGAGCCTGTGCTCCGCAGCGGGAGAGGCCACGGCAGAGGGAGGCCCGCATACCACAAAAAAAAAAAAAAAAAAGAAGTTATTTATGTGTCACTCCTCCCTTAAGTTCTTAATGACAAATTTTGTAACTCTGCCTCCCAGGAACCTAATCTAGGGCTGGGAATATTTGTTCCAAAAATTGATTAATCCATTAATTATGTCAAAAGTAACAATACATCACACTTACATAGCATGTAGGACTTCACATGGCACTTTCCTTTTAGATTCCTACTCCAGAAACCTGCGGCAGAGATCAAGTGAGAGAATGGCTGTGAAGATTCCAAAAGCGTGAAAAGTTATGATTTTCTGTAGATGAGATTTATTCAGTAGATAAGTAACTGATACCTGGCTTTTTTACCCTTACGTAAGTGTATAAAACATTTTATATAACTTCATGCATTCATGCATTCAACAAATATACATAGTCTACTCTGTACCTGATGGTGGACTAAGTCCTGGAGATAATGTGATGAATAAGAAAGTCCCTGTCCTCAAGGAATATATAGTCTTGCATTAAAATCCTTGTCAGACTGTGTGTCCCGACTACCCCTGGGTGGCTCTGCCTGTAACCATCAGCCTCTCCAACCTGCTCATCCCCCATTTCTGGGTACTGGATGGAATATTGAGGCCAAGAGCCCCTGTCTTTGAGAAGTGGCTGTTTTAGAAGGGACCAGATGGTCAGAGAAACACAGTTGTCTGAAGTTTAATTTTAATGTTCTGTGAATACTTTTTCCTCTTGAATGCTGCAGGGGATCTGGACCAAAGACTGTGAGTGGGTGAAGAGGAATAGAGAAATGAAAAACTAAAAATGACAAAAAAGGGAAGCAATGATACATTCTCACTTGAGAAATAACTGAGAAGAGATTGCAGGGGTTTGACGTGGGTGTATGCAAGTGATATGTAAATGTGACATCCACGACAGCTCAAATTGTTACAGTCCTTTTATTTTACATAGTTGAATGTTGGTCATTGGAATATTCTCCCGGGACCTATCGTGCAAATTTATTGACCACTAATCTCACTCACCCTCACTACCTATTTAATCAAGTGATTAAGGTGAGACATTTTTCCAATCTGACCCTTAGCATCTTTTTTTGCCTGACAGAGTTAGATACATAATCTTCAAATTTCTTCCATATTATATATGTTCTTAGAACAGAGAGTGATCAATTTCTTTGCCCTCAGTATTTCCAAAGAAACTACCCCAGGATTTTAACATTTCTTGAAAGGCTAAATCATGGTGAATAGGTAGGAGGAAGAAAAGGAGAGGATAGGAAAAGAAAGTTGTGGGAAAGAATTAAACATAAAAGGAAGCTTAAGAGAAGATAGAAAAATAGACAGGAACTTGACAAAAGGTTGTAGAAAACTTCCCCACAACTCCCTAGGATCCACATAAATGCAGAGTCATAGGTCATCTGTTCCTTCCCAGCAGGAGCACCAGCCACAATGCTAGGTATATATTAAGTTCTCAAATATTTTAAATTGTTGAACTGAGCCAGATTGAATTCCATTTCATTGAATTTATTGTCTCTATGGCTAGCAAAGTCTCCAGTACTAGAGGGGTCAGAGTAGAGGTATAATGCCCACCTGGTGAGGATGTCGACAAGGTGAATCCCACCACAGCCAACGCCTTTTGGCGTGACTCCTGATGTCCCTTCCAGCTCTGTGAGTCTACATTTCTATGACAATTTAGTCAGATTAGATTGAATTGAATTCCCTGAAACTCAGATTTTAAACTCAGAAACACCTGAGTCTGTATTTGCAAATCCTGTTGTAGCCTGCTCTGCCCCAGATCTAATCAATTATTCCCATGTCCAATACCCAATGATCCTTTTGGGCTTAATTGTTGGGGAAAATAACAACCTGCCCTTCCTGAGATGCCCTTAGTCAATTTTCAGTTCACTTTTCTGTTCCCTTCATTTCCCCCAAGTCATTTTCTTCTATTATTCAACCAATAAGTATTTATTGGGGACCATTGCATATCCTGCCTACGTGTTTGGAACTATATAGCATACAGAACATGCAAACATCTTGGTCCCTGCCCTCCAAGGTGCCTCGAGTTTGGCTGGAGAGGCAAAACTGTCACATGTCTAGTAATTTTCAAAATGAGCTTAAGGCAGTTTGTAACCAAGGACTAAGTGCACGTCCATGGTGAAAATGCTGTAGGAGTTCAGAAAAAAGGAATATAGCTTTCAATTTGGGTGGTCTGGAGGAGGGGAATTTTAAAGAATATTTTTTATTTGTTATACAAATTTTAAAATTACTTTCCATTTACAGTTATTACAAAGTATTGGCTATATTCACCATGGAGTAGGAGAATTTCAAATTGGACATTTAAATATGGGGTAGATGCATCTTAACTGGAGAAGAAAGAAGGCTATCTTAAGCTTGAAGAACAAGGAGACAGTAATTAGAGCAGGGCATTACATGTAAAGGCCTGAGTGGATGGAGGACAGGGGCAGCCCACGCTGAGACACATGGGAATTGAAGCTGAAGGGTTCAGCACAGAATAACAGGCAGCTATAACAATGTTTCTGAAAGCTGTCATCCTCAACATCTTCCGTCCTTGAGGCTGAAATCCAGCCACATTAACACTGGGGGATATTTATGACTGAGGGAGAAAGTGTTTTGTAGTCATCAGCTCTCAAAGGCTCATTCCAGCTACGTCCCACACTCAGCACCATCCCGGGAATGAAGCATATGCTGGCAGCAGTGAGCATTATTTGCAGGAAGGTTGGCAATCAGCTGGCTAGAAGAGAAGATGGGGTGAGATGTGGAGGTTTGAGTGAGAAAGGTAGATGGAGGAGGAAGGTTGAAGTGACAGACTGTAAGAAAGGTGGAGAAGAGGAGGCATGCCTGAGAGATGATTATTAGTAAGCAGAGACACGTTGAGACAAAATACCTCACAACTTGCTGTGTGCGGCCCTGGGTCATTTCAGCACCCTCGTGACTGGACAGCACTCCCTCCAGGCTTGCTCTTCCTATTGGCCACTCAGAGTCTCTACGTGGTATCATTCCAATTCTACCTCAGATTCACCTTTTTCTTCTTCATTCTAATCACAATTTACCAATCACAGCCATTTAACAATCTTCAGCTGGCTGCTTCATGGATTTCTGACACCTCCTTGGAGATGCCAGCATTTACTACCTCAAGGAAAATCTAGTCCACCACGATGGAATTAAATAGGTTACCCTTTTTGTCTTTGTTTCCAGGCAGACAAAACTATATTTGGAAATTAGTGAATCTAAATTGCAATCCATAGTCAATTAAGTTATCATTAACCAGAAGCACACTTTGTGCCAGGCACTACACCAATCTACACATTTTATGTGCTGCATTTCATTTGGTTCTCCCAGCATTCCTTGTGAGCAGGGATTTTCAACCTCTCTTTACAGATGAGGAACCTGGAAGTCACAGAGACTATGTAATTTAACAAGGCTATACAACTAATAAATATCAGAACCAGGATTTAAGTCTGATTTAAGTGATTTCCAAGGCCACATTAGTGTGGACCACAGAATTTTAGGTGAAACACAAGTTAACAAATTTATCTTAACAGTTATATTTTTATTTTAGTTTGCATATGTTAATTTGGTGAGTTCCGAGAGTCCTTTGTATTCAGCTCCTACCAGGTACCTATTCCTGCTTCCTTTAGATATTGAAGACAAGGACTTACCTAAGACAAAGAAACAACATGCAGTTTCTTGTAAATGGTAGGTATTTGACTGATAGCTATTAAATGAATTAATAAATGAATTCCTACACACATGCATGAATGAGTTAACACTAGGCATTTATAAATAAGGATTTGAATGTGTAGTAAAGAGAGAAGATAGTCAGTGGGATAAGAGGAAGTTTCCATTTTTCCTTCATAGAGAAAACAGTTCAAATATAGACACCAAATCCATCCAGGTCACACTTTTTGACCCTCCATTAATACGGTGGATTAAGTAGTCATTCCTGGCTCTCCTGACAACCTAAGCCCAGTGTCACAGACCCAATAACGATTCCTATTCCTTCACCCTTGCCTGCCTCAAAGTATAGAGGTTTCATAAGCCAGACATTCTCTTTCCCTCACCTTTGTGGTTAGAGATGAACATGTGATCTACTTCTGGCCAATGAGCTTCCAGGAGAAATCAGCTAGCTGGCTTCTGAGGAAGATATTTGTTCATGGATTAAAAGAAGTCTACCACCAAATTTATTATTAAATAAAGAATAAATATCCTTATCACTTAAGGTACCTTGCTTGAGTTTTCTGTTACTTCTAACTGGGCAGATGTAATACAGTTGACCCTTGAATAACTTGGCTTTGAATTGTGCAGATCCACTTATACTCGGATTTTTTTTCAATAAATACGTATTACTGTACTACATGATCTGCAGCTGGTTGAATGCATGGATGAAGAACCACAGATATGGAAGACTGACTATAAAGCTACACTGGAATTTTCAGCTGTGTAAAGGGCAGCCACCCCTAACTCCTGCATTGTTCAAAAGTAAACTATATATTCATCTAATAATTCCATTTAATTCAGTAGATTATGTTTTTAAGCCCCTACTAAGAACTAAGCCCTGTTCTCTTCAAACTTTCCACTAAATTTGCCATCCTCTGACATGTCCTTGCTCTTCCTTCTGTCTTTACTTCCTGGGAAATAGTTGGTCTTTCCTCTCCTCTATTTTACATTCTATAGGTCTATAAGAAAACATCTGCTTGATTGATTCTATTTCAAAATAGAGAAGGAAGGAGATTAGAGTTTATCCATGTTTTGCGAGCGTTGTCTCATGTGAATCTTTACCATCACACTTTGGGGTAAGTATTTTACCCCTATTTTGCAAAGGAAAAACTCAGGGTAGCTGACTCAAGGTTATACAATTTGTAAAAGTGATGAAGCCAGGTTGTCTTAACCTATTTAATTGCAAAAGCCATACTCTTTATGCCTCATTCTTTCCCACCTACTCTCACTTTCGTGTATATTGGTTCCTTCGGGCTTATGCTGTTTGAACAATCTAAACAACCCACACATGCACCTCCATTTCTCTATCTGTATTTGTATAATTTACAGTCAACACTTGGTTATCAACATCTGTGGGGAGAGAGCAGTTACACAGACATTCCAAACATAACTCATGTTTGTCTCAGAAACCCACAAGGTAATTTGTTTTTATAGCACATTTTCCTTCTAATCATGTTTTCTTCAAGCTAACACTAAGATAAATTTGAACTTTCTAAATACCCAGTGATGGCAGAGTAAAAAATCTCAAGCTGAGAAAGGCAACCACCTGGTAGGATTAGGAATGACAGTAGATTGAAAAGTAATGCCCATGTGAAAAGTTGGCCACACAACCATGTCTTCCGGCGCTGTATTAGTCTACTAGGGCTGCCATAACAAAACTCCACAGAATGAGTGGCTTAAACACTCAATTTATTTTTTTCACAATTTTGGAGGCTAGATGTCTAAAACCCAGGTGCCATCAGAGTTGGTTTCTGGTGAAGCCTTTCTTCCTGACTTGTAGACGGCCACCTTCTTGCCGTGTCCTCACATGGCCTCTACTGTGTCTGCACATGCACAGAGAGAGAAGGAGAGAGAGAGATTTGGTGTCTCTTCCTCTTCCTATAAAAACACCATTCCTATCGGATTAGGGCCCTACCCTTATGATTTATTTTAACCTTATCTCCTTAACGACACTATCTCCAAATACAGTCACATCGAGGGTTAAGGCTTCAATATATGATTTTGGGGCAGGGGGCACACAATTCAGTCCATACAGACCCTGAACTTGGAAATTAACACAAGTCAAAAGAAGGCGGAGAAGATAACAAAGGAAATGAGGGAGAAGAAGAGGAAGAAACAAGTAGCAGCTACATTTGACTGAGCATCTGCTATGTGCCCTAGGAGGTGCTTTCATAAGTAACATGTCATTTAATTCTCGGAGCAAGCATGGAAGTCAGATACCATTACCCTTCCATCTCATTTTTTTTATTTTTATGGTAAAATATACGTGACATAAAATTTAGCATTGTAATAATGTTTAAGTGTACAATTCAGTGGCATTAAGTACATTCAGAATGTTGTACAACCATCACCACTGTCCATTTCCAGAACTTTTTCATCATCCCAAGCAGAAACTCTGTATTTATGAAATAATAACTCCCATTCCCTCCTTTTCCAAGCCCATGGTAACTTCTGTTCTACTTTCCACCATCTATAAATTTGCCTATCCTAGGTACCTCACATAAGTGGGATTATATAATATTTGTCCTTTTGTGTCTGGCTTATTTCACTTAACGTAAAACTTTCAAGGTTCATTCACATTGTAGCGTGTATCAGAATTTCACCCTTTTTTCTGGCTGAATAATATTCTACTCTATGTATAGACTGCATTTTGCTTACTCATTCATCTATTGGTGGACTTTTGAGTTGTTTCTACCTTTTACTCATTATGAATAAGACTGCTAGGAGCATTGGTATATAAGTATCTACTTGAGTCTCTGTGTTATGGAATGAACTATGTCCCCCTCAAAACTCATGTTGAAATTCTAACCTCCAGTATTTGAGAATATTACTGTATCTTGAGATAGGGTCTTTAAGGGGGTAATTAAGGTAAAATAGATGGTGTGGGTGGGCCCTAATCCAATATGACTGATGTCCTTATAAGAAGAGGAGATTAATATACAGAAACACACAGAGGAAAGAACATGAGGACACAGAGAGAAGGCAGTCATCTACAAGCCAAGGAGAGCTCTCAGAAGAAACCAACCCAAACAAAACCTCGCTCTTGGACTCCAAGCCTCCAGAATCTGCTGGTTAAGCAACACAGTCTGTAGTATTGTTATACAGACAGTCTGTAGTATTGTTATAGCAGCCCTAGCAAATAAACACACCCTACGTTCAAATCTTTTAGGTATATAGCTAGAGGTGGAATTACCACATGAACTGATTAATCATATGGTAATTCTATGTTTAACTTTTTGAGGAACCACCATACTGTTTTCCACAGCTGCTGCACCATTTTACATCCCCACCAGCAATGCACCAGGGTTCCAAGTTCTCTACATCCTCACCAACATTTATTATTTTCTGGGGTCTTTTTGTTTGTTTGTTTGTTTGTTTGTTTGTTTTTAATATTTATTTATTTATTTGGCTGCCTGGTCTTAGCTGCGGCACGTGGGATCTTCCTTGCAGCATGAGAACTCTTTGTTGCAGGGTGTGGGATCTAGTTCCCTGACCAGGGATCGAACCCGAGCCCCCTGAATTGGGAGTGCGGAGTCTTAGCCACTGGAGCACCAGAGAAGTCTTTTGGGGTCTTTTTTTTTTTTTAATTTCTTTATTTATTTTTGGCTGCATTGGGTATTTGTTGCTGTGCACAGCCTTCTCATTATGGTGGCTTCTCTTGTTGTGGAACCCAGGCTCTAGGCGCATGGGCCTTAGTAGTTGCAGCACATGGGCTCAGTAGTTGTGGCTTGCAAGCTCTAGAGTGCAGGCTCCGTAGTTGTGGCGCATGGGCTTAGTTGCTCCGCAGCATGTGGGATCTTCCCGGACCAGGGCTCGAACCCGTGTCCCCTGCACTGGCAGGAGGATTCTTAACCACTGCGCCACCAGGGAAATCCCTAGATAAACTCTTTGATGTGTGTTGCTTTTATATATGTATGAGTCACAGTTTATTTTGTTGTGGTTTTTGTTTGTTTTTGTTTTGTTTTTTGTTTGTTTTGACCGCTCCGAGCAGCTTGCAGGATCTTAGTTCCCTGACCAGGGATTGAATCTGGGCCACAGCAGTGAAAGCACCAAGTCCTAATCACAGGACCACCAGGGAATTTCCCACAGTTGTTTTTTTTTTAATTATGCTTTCATAGACTAAAAGATACAAGCCAAATTTATGATAATGGTTGTCTCTAAGAAGGGAGAGGCTTGGGACTGGGGTAGAACACATGGGGATTTCAGTGACCATTAATAATGTTATTTCTCTGATTAAAAAAAGATCTGAAGTATATATAGCAAAAACATTTACAGTTATTAACTCAAAGTAGTGGACATATGGTATTACATTTGTCTCTATTTTCAACTACAAAAACTTTTTTCCCAAAAAGTAGAGCAGTAAAGTACCAAACCATCTTTTTGGGGCAAGATAGAAAGTTCTATGCACTCATTAATCCCAAATTATTGACCATACACCATTTAAGAGGATGAAAGCCTTGTCTAAAGATTTGTACACTGGGACCCAGAAGACATGAGTTCAAGTTTTGAGTCCAAAACTAATTAGGTGCATGACCCTGGGTAGGAAATTTCCTTTCTTTGAATATCACTTTGGTTTCCTCCAAGATAAATACTGAAAACTTATGGTGCATACCACTCTACTTATGAATTTTGAACTCTAAACTAAGTGAAAAGAATTGCAAGAAAGTTTGATTTTTCTGTGATGCTTCAGTGCTTTTAAAAACACTCTCATGTTTATTGCAGCATCATTCACAATAGCCAAGGTATACAAACAACCTGAATGCCCATCACCAGATGAATGAATAAAGAAGATATGGTGTGTGTGTGTGTAGTATATACCATATATATATATGGTATATGGTAAATATAATGGAATGTTCTTCAGCCATGAGAAAGAAGGACATCCTTCCATTTGCAACAATATGGATGGACCTTGAAGACATTATGAAAATGAGGTAAGTCAGAGAGAGAGAGACAAATACCATGTGACATCACTTATAGGTGGAACCTAAAAAAGTCAAATTCATAAAAACAGAGTAAAATGGTGGTGGTTATGGGGGGCTGGAGAATGGGAGGATAGGAGAGATGTTAAGGGTACAAACTTGCATGAAATAGTAACTAAGTCCTAGAGATCTACTAATGCACAGCGTAGTGAATACAGACAACAATACTGTATTATAACCATCAACCTTGCTAAGAGACTGGATCTTAATTATTCCAACCACTAAAAAGAAATGATAATTACATGACATGATAGAGTGCTAATTATCACTACAATGGCAATCATATTACAATATATAAATGTATCAAATTAACGTCATACACCTTAAATTTACAAAATGTTATATGTCAAATCAATTTAAAAAATAAAAATATTCTTAAAAGGTTCAAACATGTACAAAGCAGAGAGTATGATAAATTAATACCCATTTACCTATCATTCAACTTCAACAATTAACAGTTCATAGCATCTCTAACATCACTACTCCTCCCACCCAGATTTTCTTGCCTTTTATTAATATAATTTAAGTTATTTTATATTCATAATGTATTTTAATATAATTTTTAAAGTTGCAAGAATAATACAGGAACTCTATGTGGCTTTTATAGTCACCAATTGTTTATATTTTGCCCAATTATATGTATATGTACATAATATATAAAATATTCATATAACAATATATATAAATTTTTCCCAAACCATTTATCACTAAATAGTGAACAGTTCCTAAGAATAGGTCACTCTCCTACATAGCCAGTAAAGTTATCAGAACGGGGACATTTTACAATTATATAGTACTATTATTTAATGAACCTTCATGTTCATATCTTGTCAATACTCTCCAAAATATCCTTTATATTTTTCCCCATGCACCACCCAGATGATTTTTTTTTAATCCCAATGTCCTATTATTTCCTGGTACTCTTTTTAAATGTCCAAATATGTCCATTTATTTATTTATTTATTTATTTATTTTTGGCTGCGTTGGGTCTTCGTTGCTGCGCACGGGCTTTCTCGAGTTGTGGCGAACGGGGGCTACTCTTCGTTGCAGCGCGCGGGCTTCTCATTGTGGTGGCTTCTCTTGTTGTGGAGCACGGGCTCTAGGCACGCGGGCTTCAGTAGCTGTGGCACTCGGGCTCAGTAGTTGTGGCTCACAGGCTCTAGAGCACAGGCTCAGTAGTTGTGGTACACGGGCTTAGTTGCTCCACAGCATGTGGGATCTTCCCGGACCAGGGATCAAACCCGTGTCCCCTGCCTTGGCAGGCGGATTCTTAACCACTGCACCACCAGGGAAGTCCCTATGTCCCTTTTTTTAATGTTAATGCCTAGACTTTACTGGTGCCCTAAGCATGTTCTTGCTCTTTCCATTGGGTAATCTCATCCTGACTCAGAGCACCGCTGTAGCATCACATCTCAGCTGAGAGCGCACTGGGCTAGATGCTCTGTCATTCTCTTCATGATTGCAGAACCACAACCACCCCCGTTCCGGTAGCCTCAGCTGAGCCCAGCAAGGGACAGTCTCAGGCGAGCAGTGTCAGCTGACCAATGGTGAGGGAGGAAGCCGTGTCCCCACCCCCAAAGCACAGTCAGAGAGACAAAAAGGAGGGAAAAAGCCACAACTGGGAGATGATCAGTGGGTGTTTTCGCTCCTGGTCAACAATTCCCTTGGCTCTTCCTTTTGCCCATTGGCATTTCCTGTGCTTAGAAGTTAGCTTCATTTCTGAAAATATAATTTTTTTACTTGCTAATATAAATAAACTACCCATTCCATTAACAAGGCCAGCAGCACCTCCTCAGATGATTCCCTGGTGGCTGAAGCCAGGAGAGCTTCCTAGAGAGGGTCAGGCCCCAGAATGCCTGCCCCTGTGCCCCCAACTCCCCTCTGTGCTGCACCATGGCTGGGACCCAGAAACAACAAGAAGAGGAACCTAGCCCCAGCCTGATCTAGCCCTAGACTCACACTCCATGGAGCTCATGTCACCAACTTTTTCAACCAGTTTTAAGAGCCCAGAATAGGTCCTCAGCAACCAACAAAGGCCCCCTGGGTCCTTTAGACAGAATAGCTGGGTAAACTGTCCTCCGGGTTCCTGCAAGCTCCCAACAGGGCAAGACGACTTCTTTTGATCCAGACTTCAGAATCCAGGGAGGAGACAGAAGGGCTCTTACCTGCTCCTGCTGAGTCTTCCTGCTGGCAAGATGGAACCATAAGCTCCAACTCCTCAAGGAGACCCTAATCTCCCTCTGCCTCAAGACCAAAGCGAGTGACCAAAATCTGCAGGGCATAATCTTTTCTTCCCGGAGGCCTGAAGCTTCCAGGACCCCAGGAGAGGATATGGACCTGGGTGTGTTTCAAGGACCTTCCCAGAGCTCTGAGCCTCTGCACCTGGGATCATGAGGGCACGGAGCTAGCCTTATAAACTCTGGCAGGACCGGCATGTATCCACAGCTTCAGTCCTGAGTGCCACTGTCTCGTTTGCCCGAGCTGTGTGCCTTGTCATTGGATCTGGATGTGTGGCCACCTCAGAAACAGCTCTAGGAGGAGAACCTGAAGGACACAGGCTGGAATGAAAGTGACTCTCAGAATCACGCCACGGGCCTGGCGGGGATCTTGAGTCCCCAGTGGAGGTTCACCATTAAGGGTGATAGTTGTCTATCAGAAATCCTACTGAGCTCCATCCAGCAGAGCTGGTTCAGAGAGCTGAGTCTGCCTGTTCTCTTCTCCTTCCTGTCCCCCCAAGTCTGCACCCACCCCATCCCCTAATCTGTCAGCCTTTCAGCATTTCCTGAGTCCCCACTGCATTCAGGGGTCCCAGGCAATCTCTTCCAGCTCCCCACCCACTATGTGTTCATAATCTAACTTGTGGTGGGATGGAAGTTAATGTGCATCAAGTGTCTACCCTGTTTCCAGAAGTGTGCTAAGTACACTGACACACGTTGTCTTCCAGTCCTCACAGAAACTGAGGAAACTGAAGCTCAAAGGGGTTGAGTAATTCTACCAGGTCTCCTGACTCTTTCCAATGCGATTTTTGCCAGTAAATGTTTACCGAGGAGACTAATTCCCACTTCCAGGCTGTTGCGCGCCCCCGTCTCCTCCATCGAGCCCCACCTTCCTCATGTTTCAATGTCCAGCCCCATCCCTCCTCTTTGTGAAGCCCTCACAGGTCACTCGAATGGTTCCCACTGCAGAGTGGGCACCACGCAACTTCACTCCTGTGTCACAGGGGCGAGTTTGTCTCAACAATATTTCAAGATCCTAAATGGCCAAGGCTATGCTTTATGCTATTTTGAACAGAAGTCGTTTAAATACTGTTGAACAACCTCACTTGTCAAATACTTTTGGGTAATAGTAATTGTTCAAATATTTGCTCTTCACTTGATACAAGGCTTAGACCAGGGACTTACCTAGTGGTCCAGCGGTTAAGACTCCAGGCTCCCAATGCAGGGGGCACGGGTTTGATTTCTGGTCGGGGAACTAAGATCCCGCATGCCACATGGCGTGGCCAAAAAAAAAAAAAACTTAGAACAGCCTCTGCTTCCAGAAGTTACAGAGTGATAGGGAAACAAAACAACCCAGTCAGGGAAAGAAAGACTTGGAAACATGGACAAAGCCCTGCTAAAGAATTCTAAATATATCTGTGTGGGTCAAATTCAACTGCCAGATTACAACAATGCACAGAAAGAGAATTCAGTCGGGTAAGGGAAGGCTGGCTAGCAGTGCTGAGGGATGGCTTTGCAGGTTTATGAGGGAAAACTGGAGGTACTTCACTAGCTGAGAACCTCAGGATACATCTGTAAGGCTGTTGGTCAAGGTCGCCACAGTTGTGAATTATTGATAGATATCCCTCTGAAGGAATGAAATGGCCCTCTGGGAGTTGGGATGAGAGTAGTAGGTTAGGAGGAAACACAGTCTGTGTGGACCAAGGGAGGAAGGGAGAAAGGGAAAGCTGGGGAGGAGGGCAAGAAACCGCATTTACTGGAAAGCAGGATCAAGAACCTCAGCCTAAACCCAATGCTGAATGTGACCGTGTGTGTGTGTGTGTGTGTGTATGTGTGTGTGTGTGTGTCTAGGGAAAGGGGCTGTCATCCTTCTGATGTAAATGTAAAACCTCTGAATGTCTGGAACACAGTAAAGAGTCAACAAATGTGAGGTTACTGCCCCATTCTCTTGTGCCTGTATCTATAAATATAGGCCAAAATATGCAGCACTGAAAGTCAGGGTCCTGGTGGGGTGGCAGAACCCTATCACATGATTCAGCCTTGAAGTTTAACCTGCAAGGTCAACTTTCTGCCCTGTATTCCAGTTTCTCCACCCAGGTGACCCATGTATTTTTCATATTCACTCTTCCTTTTCTAACTTTCTTTGTTTAGGGGTTTAATTTTGCCCAAATGCAAATGTCCATGAGCCTCTCTGGTCCACAATGAATATTAATGTTTTCCTTTTCCTATCATAGGATGACAGTTTCCTTGTACAACTGTTTCCCAGCCAGAAGTAATGTACATGACTCATAATTCTCAAGAGGGGTGTGTGTGTGTGTGTGTGTGTGTGTGTGATTTAGGCAGCTACAGCATTATATAAGATACTGTGCTTCAGGAGACTCATTCAAAAAAAAATTATATTTGGCTTGGACCTCTTTAAATATACATGTAATATGATGAGTATATGTGTTTTAGAGAATCACACAAAGCTGAACATGACCTAATTCAAGGTTGAATGCTGGGCTTGGAAGGCATGCCCTTAAACTAAGGCAAAGTCTTAACCTGGCCTGCATCGGCCTCACTCTGAGACTTCTGGATCATTAAAGAGGCTTTTCTGGGCTTCCCTGGTGGCGCAGTGGTTGAGGGTCCGCCTGCCGATGCAGGGGACGCGGGTTCGTGCCCCGGTCCGGGAAGATCCCACGTGCCGCGGAGCGGCTGGGCCCGTGAGCCGTGGCCGCTGGGCCTGCGCGTCCGGAGCCTGTGCTCCGCGACGGGAGAGGCCACAGCAGTGAGGGGCCCGCGTACCGCAAAAGAAAAAAAAAAAAAAGGCTCTTCTCAGATCTATATTAAGGATGTTATTGTAAATGTAGAAAATCTTACTGTACAAACAGGCTTATCACTGCATCATTTCTGAGAACAAAAAGTTAGAAGAAACCTAAATGTTCAAAGAAGGAAAAGGATTAAAAAATCCACCCCCAAATGGATTATGATGTAACCACTAAATGTAATGCTTATGAAGACTACATAATAACATGGAAAACAGCAGGTCAGAACATCTAGAGTGTGATTGTAGCAATGTGATAAAAACGAGTGGCAAAAAACCAGGGAAGAACACACAAAAATGTAAATGATGGTTATATTACAGTGGTAGCACAGTGGGAAAATGTTTTTCTATTTTTCTCAAAAATTTTACTAAACTTTTGTAATGAGCATGTTCAATTTGATACTTTATTCTAAAAATGAATAATTTAAAAATTGCTGTCCAGCAAGCTAAGCATGAAAATTTCTTACTTTTGTCTCCTTTCAGAAAGTACATACTTACTAAATTCCTCCAATTCTCCACATTCCTTTAACTAATAAACCAAGCTTTTAGTACATGCCTGGAATTGAGGTCAGGACTGGAACATTATGGTGAAGAGACTTGGTAGAAATTAATCTAATTCACTCACCTGTAAAAATATATATGAGGCAATTAGGTACAGCACAGTGTGGTAGGCCCTACCTAGATTAATTCTCAGAACATGTATTGGTCAGTTAGCTTACGCTACAAATAAACCCCACAATGTCAGTAAGTTAACACCACAAAGGCTTTTACCTTTGCTAAACTTGAGACAGATCAGCTGACTCTCCAGGGCAACTTTATCCACCCATCAGTATTTGAACCCCTTTCATCTGACAATGCCACTATCTCAACCTTGGAGTGCCCTCCAAGACTTTAATGCTGGGGGAAGGTCATGTAGAGTGCTTTTTTTTTTTTAATTTTGTAAACATATTTATTTATTTACTTATTTATTTTTGGCTGCATTTGGTCTTCGTTGTGGTGCGTGGGCTTCTCACTGTGGTGGCTTCTCTTGCTGTGGAGCACAGGATCTAGGAGCGTGGTTTCAGTAGTTGTGGCACGTGGGCTCAGTAGTTGTGGTTAGGGGGCTCTAGAGCGCAGGCTCAGTAGTTGTGGTGCACGGGCTTAGTTGCTCCACAGCATGTGGGATCTTCCCGGATCAGGGCTCGAACCCGTGTCTCCTGCATTGGCAGGTGGACTCTTAACCACTGCGCCACCAGGGAAGCCCCACATAGAGTGCTTTTAATTACCTGGCCTGAGGTTGCCTCACATCCCTTCAACCCCCACAGCATTAGCCTGAAGCTACTCATCTGGCTTCAACATAACTGCAAAGGAGACTGGGGAAAATAGCCTCCTTTTTAATCCAGACATAGGAAAACTAAATAAGATTTCAAAAACACATAGTTTTGCCTCTGTCACTGGCCAATTGGGCAGGTAATTACACCATCATCTGTATGGAGCTCTAAAACATCACCAGATTAAATCTGAAATAAGGTGCTGCTTAACTCATGTTTCTGCATAATTGAGGTGGACTGTTTCTTTGGGTGGAAATTTTTAAACATCCTTTGCCTGTACTAAACTACCTCTGTTGAGTATGTTTTGAATCTCAGACTAAGTTCATGGTGCCACTGCAAGCAGTAAAACTAACTCTGAGACCTGTCAGTTGACAGTTGCCTGAAGCTTCAGGTCATAGTTCCCTTGAATTCTAAAACTAAAAACTGCACAACACAGTAGTATTTACTAAGAGTGATCTCATCTAAGCTTAAACCCTGTAATGTATCACCCAAGAGCTGGTACGCACAAACATCTACCTTACTGAAGAGAGAATAAGTAGCTACAAAAAGGAATGCATTTTGAAAACATGAAAGTCAGAAAACAAAATAATACAAGTTAAATGTGCATATGATATGGCCCTACTGTACAATTTTAAATTGACTATCAGTTGCTATCCACCCCAACTATATAAATGTTGAACAAATATTTATACTTTCAACCTGAGGAGTGGCAAATTAATGTCCTGTCCCATTCACTCTTGTATCCTCAATGTCTAGAGCAATGTCTGACACATTGTAGGCACTTGATAAATATGCTCAGTAAATGAATGGATGGGCATTTACATTCTTGTTTTCCTTTGACCAGTGGCATTGTCATCACCTGAGAGCTTTTGAGAATTGTAGAGTCTGGGACCCACCCCAGACCTACAAAATCAGAATCTGTAATGGCTCTGCGTAAACTGGACTGACCACTTTTGAGAACAATTTGGCATCAAATTTAAAAGTTGAACATGTATATACAGTATGATTCAGCAATTCTATGAGTAGGCATATAATCAAGAGAAATTCTTGCACATTTTCATTATAAAACGTGTACCGGAAATGCTTATACCAGGACTGTTTCTCATAGCAAAAAAAGTGGAAGCAATACAAGCATCTGTCATCAGTAGGAACAGATGAATAAAATAGAGCATATTATACAATTCAGAAACTAAACAGTAGCAAAAATAAATGAACTACAGGTCTATGCATCCAGATGAACATTCCTCTAAAACATAAGGCTGAGTGAAATAAGGAAGCAACAGAAGAATGTACACAGTATTATTCCATTTGTATAAAGTTCAAAAAGAGGTAAGGTAATGATCAAGCAATTCTACTCTCGGGTGTATACCCAAAAGAAACAAAAACACTAATTCAAAAAGATACATGCAGGGCTTTCCTGGTGGAGCAGTGGTTGAGAATCTGCCTGCTAATGCAGGGGACACGGGTTCGAGCCCTGGTCTGGGAGGATCCCACATGCCGCGGAGCAACTAGGCCCGTGAGCCACAACTACTGAGCCTGCGCGTCTGGAGCCTGTGCTCCGCAACAAGAGAGGCCGCGATAGTGAGAGGCCCGCGCACCGCGATGAAGAGTGGCCCCAGCCAGCCACAACTAGAGAAAGCCCTCGCACAGAAACGAAGACGCAACACAGCAAAAAATAAATTAATTAATTAATAAACTCCTACCCCCAACATCTAAAAAAAAAAAAAAAAAAGATACATGCATCCAATATTCATAGCAGCATTATTTACAATTGCCAAAGTATGGAAACAATTGTACCATCACAGATGAATGGATAAAGAAGAGATGATATGTATATACAATGGAATACTACTCAGCCATAAAAAAGAAGGAAATTTTGCCCCTTGTAGTAACATGGATGGACTTGGAGGACTTTATGCTGGGTGAAATAAGTCAGACAGAGAAAAACAAATACTGTATGATATCACTTATATGTGGAATCTAAAAACTACTACAAAATAGTGAATATTTTAAAAAGTAGCAAACTCACAGATATAGAGAACAAACTAGTGGTTCCCATTTGGGGTAGGCGAGCAAGGGGTACTGTAAGGTCAGGGAGTCAGAGGTACAAACTGTTGGGTGTAAAATAGGCTCAAGGATGTATTGTACAACACAAGGAATACAGCCAATATTTTGTAAAAACTGTAAATGGAAAGTAAACTTTAAAACTGTATTAAATTTTTTTTTTTAATTTTAAACAGCCCCTCTCAGAGGGTGAGCAAGGGCACCTGCTACTTGGTTTCGCTCCCTCATGATACAGTAGGAGTCCTAGTAAAGCCTTGCCTGAATTTCTCATCTGGCCTGTCATCAATTTCTATCGATTACAGAGTCCAAGGACCTTGGTTGGTAACAAAAGCTGGCTGACACTAGGTTGTGTGAGGATCCTGGGTTAGAGGGAGCCTGTCAGGAGCTTCTTGTTTCTAGAGCCACTGAACCCCAGTTGCAGGAGCCAGCTCACACTGAGGTGTTATAATACCTTACCTGGAATCCTTGGCTCTTATGAAGGTATTTTTGGGCTCAGATAGTTGTTCAAATTGATGTTTCTGGGGGAGGACAAGTGCTAGAAATTGCTATACTTGTCATGTTGCTGACATCACCTCAACAATATATCTTGAAGCCGTGTGGCTGACAGGGTCCTGGTGCTCTGGCCGGGTGTCAGGCCTGTGCCTCTGAGGTGGGAGAGCCGAGTTCAGGACACTGGTCCACCAGAGACCTCCCAGCTCCACGTAATATCAAATGGCGAAAGCTCTCCCAGAGATCTCCATCTCAACGTTAAGACCCAGCTCCACTCAACAACCAGCAAGCTACAGTGCTGGACACCCTATGCCAAACAACTAGGAAGACAGGAACACAGCCCCACCCATTAGCAGAGAGGCTGCCTAAAATCATAATAAGGTCATAGACACTCCAAAACACACCTCTGGACACGGTACTGCCCACCAGAAAGACAAGGTCCAGCCTCATCCACCAGAACACAGCACCAGTGCCCTCCACCAGGAAGGCTACACAAACCATTGAACCAACCATAGCCACTGGGGGAAGACACCAAAAACAATGGGAACTATGAACTTGCAGCCTGTGAAAAGGAGACCCCCAAACACAGTAAGTTAAGCAAAATGAGAAGACAGAGAAACACACAGCAGATGAAGGAGCAAGGTAAAAACCCACCAGACCAAACAAATGAAGAGAAAATAGACAGTCTACGTGAAAAAGAATTCAGAGTATAGATGATCCAAAATCTTGGAAATAGAATGGGGAAAATACAAGAAACGTTTAACAGGGACCTAGAATAACTAAAGGGCAAACAAACAATGATGAACAATACAATAGATGAAATTTAAAATTCTCTAGAAGGGGACTTCCCTGGTGGTGCAGTGGTTAAGATCTGCCTGCCAATGTAGGGGACATGGGTTCAAGCCCTAGTCCAGGAAGATACCACATGCCATGGAGCAACTAAGCCCGTGGGCCACAACTACTGAGCCTGCACTCTAGAGCCCGTGCACCACAACTACTGAAGCCACGTGCCACAACTACTGAAGCCTGCACACCTAGAGCTCATGCTCTGCAACAAGAGAAGCCACTGCAATGAGAAGCCTGGGCGCCGCAACGAAGAGTAGCCCCTGCTCGCCGCAACTAGAGAAAGCCCACACACAACAATGAAGACCCAACACAACCAAAAATAAAAATAAACAAATTTATTTTTTAAAAATTCTCGAAAGGAATCAATAGCAGAATAACTGAGGCAGAAGAATGGATAAGTGACCTGAAGATAAAAAAGTGGAAATAACTACCACAGAGCAGAATAAAGAAAAAAGAATGAAAAGAACTGAGGACAGTCTCAGAGACCTCTGGGGCAACATTAAAGCACCAACATTCGAATTATAGGGGTCCCAGAACACGAAGAGAAAAAGAAAGGGACTGAGAAAATATTTGAAGAGATTATAGTTGAAAACTTCCCTAACATGGGAAAGGAAATAGTCAATCAAGTCCAGGAAGAGCAGAGAGTCCCATACAGGATAAATCCAAGAAGAAACACACCAAGACACATATTAATCAAACTATCAAAAATTAAAAGCAGCAAGGGAAAAACAACAAATAACATACAAGGGAATCCTCATAAGGTTAACAGCTAATTTTTCAGCAGAAACTCTGTAAGCCAGAAGGAAGTGACAGGATATGTTTAAAGTGATGAAAGGTAAAAGCCTACAACCAAGATTACTATATCCAGCAAAGATCTCCTTCAGATTTGATGGAGAAATTAAAAACTTTACAGACAAGCAAAAGCTAAGAGAATTCAGCACCACCAAACGACCTTTAAAACAAATGCTAAAGGAACTTCTCTAGGCAGGAAACACAACAGAAGGAAAAGACCTACAAAAACAAATACCAAAACAATTAAGCAAATGGTAGTAGGAACATACATATCAATAATTACCTTAAATGTAAATGGATTAAATGCTCTGACCAAAA
>NC_041229.1:98743665-98743889 GCF_002837175.3 Physeter macrocephalus | reverse complement strand
ACCAAAATGAAAATAAATAAGGAAGCTTTAAATGATACATTAAACAAGACGGACTTAATTGATATTTATAGGACATTCCATCCAAAAACAAGAGATTACACATTTTTCTCAAGTGCCCATGGAACATTCTGCAGGATAGATCATATCTTGGGTCACAAATCAAGCCTTGGTAAATTTAAGAAAATTGAAATTGTATCAAGTATCTTTTCCGACCACAACGCTAT
>NC_041229.1:98739635-98742343 GCF_002837175.3 Physeter macrocephalus | reverse complement strand
CTCTTGCACTGCTGGTGGGAATGTGAATTGGTACAGCCACTATGAAGAACAGTATGGAGGTTCCTTAAAAAACTACAAATAGAGGGCTTCCCTGGTGGCACAGTGGTTGAGAGTCCGCCTGCCGATGCAGGGGACGCGGGTTCATGCCCCGGTCTGGGAAGATCCCACATGCCGCGGAGCGGCTGGGCCCGTAAGCCATGGCCGCTGAGCCTGCGTGTCCGGAGTCTGTGCCCCGCAACAGGAGAAGCCACAGCAGTGAGAGACCCCCGTACCGCAAAAACAACAACAACAACAACAACAAACCTACAAATAGAACTACTGCATGACCCAGCAATCCTACTACTGGGCATATACCCTGAGAAAACCATAATTCAAAAAGAGTCATAGGGCTTCCCTGGTGGCGCAGTGGTTGAGAGTCCGCCTGCCGATGCAGAGGTCACGGGTTCGTGCCCGGGTCTGGGAAGATCCCACATGCCGCGGAACGGCTGGGCCCATGAGCCATGGCCGCTGACCCTGCGCGTCCGGAGCCTGTGCTCCTCAACTGGAGAGGCCACAACAGTGAGAGGCCCGCGTACCAAAAAAAAAAAAAAAAAAAAAAAAAAAAGAGTCCACTTCAGAATGCTCTAACACGTCCTAGTGGGCAAGGCCTTTCATCAGTTGGCCTTTGTCACAGTCCAGGGTCATGTCATGCCTTGTGACAACTCCACCAATATTCTACCATTCAGTTTTCAATTTCCTCAGCGTTCTCTACTTTACACCTCTTCAGTGCATTTGCCTGTGGAGTTTCCTATGCCTGAAATGCCCTTTCCTACTTGTCTACCTTTGAGACTTATCTTGAGATTCATTCTTTGGGCATAGCTTGCCAGATAACCTCAGGCAGAATTAGACATCCTTTTTCTAAGCTCCTTTAACCATGTTTTATTATAGCTTTGTTTTGGTTTGTTTTAACTTTTAACATGCTTGTTTCCCTACTTAGATGGTGAATTTCTTGAAGACAAATTCTGTCTTTTATTCTTTTTTATAAAATTTCCATTGCCTTTTACAGTACCCTGAACATAGAAAGTACTTATTAAATATTTGCTAAATTAAAATTTTGAATTTCACATAAATCTAAAACCAAAGAAAATTTCTAATATCATTATAGGACTGGGGTCCTGTGTGACTTGTAGTAACTTATTGCCAATCTTTTCTCAGTGCTTAGTAAGACCATAACTAGTCAGTCTCACAGACAGAAATATTCTTGAGGGAAATGTATTTCTCAGACTTAAATCTCACTATTACAAACATGAATGAAAACTGCCATATGTTGAAGACTTTTTGTTTTATAACATGTTTAATACCCAGGCGATTCAATGCCTCTCTCCAGCTATCCAATGTACATGTATAACTGATTCACTTTGTTAAAAAGCAGAAACTAACATGCCATTGTAAAGCAATTATACTCCAATAAAGATGTTAAAAAAAAAGCAAAAACACCATGACATGTCAAAAAATGGTCCACTTAGACCAGTGTTCTATCTTGGAGAAGAGTATTTCTTTTTGCTTTTATGATATTAGTCTCAAAAGTCAAGGGAAGTACCCCTTCATCTACAATTCCCAAAATTTCCCTATAATGACCCTCTTAACAGAATGTGCATATAAATTTGGTTAATGACTGGATCATACATGATTTTCCAAATATAATTGGAAGACAGTTTTTTTAAAAGCTGTCATAGAGGGGTTTGATTTGTGGTAAAATAATATAGCCATCTGGGGGATGTTCACCTTCTAGGCAAGCTTCTTAGTTGTATTCATATTAATTTGGAGACCTTTTGCTTGAAGGCAGTACTTATATCCTACTGTATGAACTGAAGGAGATATGTCTCCTTTCTCTTTTCATACCAGTAAAATCAGATGGTAAAGCTAAGACACCAGCTTGGCCAACAGATATTATCTTGTAGGACTTTCAATCTTGAGCAAGTGATAGCACAATACGACTGTTAGCACTGTGTGACCTTCCCTGGTTATCTTCTGCGTAGCCCTCGAGAACTCACTTAGTACCTGTCAAGTTTTCAAGCCTGGTCCTCCAATCTTCTAATATCATTCCAATATATTCTCTTTCTGCTTCAGATTATTATGTAATTTTCTATTGTTTGCAACCACATGCAAAAGATGATATAGTGTTGTTAAAGATGTAAGAAAACATGTTACTCTTTATCCTCATTCAAAACTGATTAAAATTCAATAAAAAAAGAGGGAGGAGATATGGGGATATATGTATAGCTGATTCACTTTGTTATAAAGCAGAAACTTGCACACCATTGTAAAGCAATTACACTCCAATAAAGATGTTAAAAACAAATTTTTTAACAGGTAAAATTCAACAATTATAATATTTAGAAATGCATTTATAGATGGTAAAGCTATTTAAATTAAAGCATGGGGTGATTGACACAAAATTTGGGATAGTGCTTACCTCTTGTTGGGGAGAAAAAAGGGGATGAAATTAGGGAGAGGCACACAGGAGCCTTCTTCGGTCATGCTATTCAAGATGTAATTTGTGGGGCTTCCCTGGTGGCGCAGCGGTTGCGCGTCCGCCTGCCGATGCAGGGGAACTGGGTTCGCGCCCCGGTCTGGGAGGATCCCACATGCCGCGGAGCGGCTGGGCCCGTGAGCCATGGCCGCTGAGCCTGCGCGTCCGGAGCCTGTGCTCCGCAACGGGAGAGGCC
>NC_041229.1:98733139-98734480 GCF_002837175.3 Physeter macrocephalus | reverse complement strand
GCCATTGTAAAGCAATTATACTCCAATAAAGATGTTAAAAAAAAAGCAAAAACACCATGACATGTCAAAAAATGGTCCACTTAGACCAGTGTTCTATCTTGGAGAAGAGTATTTCTTTTTGCTTTTATGATATTAGTCTCAAAAGTCAAGGGAAGTACCCCTTCATCTACAATTCCCAAAATTTCCCTATAATGACCCTCTTAACAGAATGTGCATATAAATTTGGTTAATGACTGGATCATACATGATTTTCCAAATATAATTGGAAGACAGTTTTTTTAAAAGCTGTCATAGAGGGGTTTGATTTGTGGTAAAATAATTTAGCCATCTGGGGGATGTTCACCTTCTAGGCAAGCTTCTTAGTTGTATTCATATTAATTTGGAGACCTTTTGCTTGAAGGCAGTACTTATATCCTACTGTATGAACTGAAGGAGATATGTCTCCTTTCTCTTTTCATACCAGTAAAATCAGATGGTAAAGCTAAGACACCAGCTTGGCCAACAGATATTATCTTGTAGGACTTTCAATCTTGAGCAAGTGATAGCACAATACGACTGTTAGCACTGTGTGACCTTCCCTGGTTATCTTCTGCGTAGCCCTCGAGAACTCACTTAGTACCTGTCAAGTTTTCAAGCCTGGTCCTCCAATCTTCTAATATCATTCCAATATATTCTCTTTCTGCTTCAGATTATTATGTAATTTTCTATTGTTTGCAACCACATGCAAAAGATGATATAGTGTTGTTAAAGATGTAAGAAAACATGTTACTCTTTATCCTCATTCAAAACTGATTAAAATTCAATAAAAAAAGAGGGAGGAGATATGGGGATATATGTATAGCTGATTCACTTTGTTATAAAGCAGAAACTTGCACACCATTGTAAAGCAATTACACTCCAATAAAGATGTTAAAAACAAATTTTTTAACAGGTAAAATTCAACAATTATAATATTTAGAAATGCATTTATAGATGGTAAAGCTATTTAAATTAAAGCATGGGGTGATTGACACAAAATTTGGGATAGTGCTTACCTCTTGTTGGGGAGAAAAAAGGGGATGAAATTAGGGAGAGGCACACAGGAGCCTTCTTCGGTCATGCTATTCAAGATGTAATTTGTGGGGCTTCCCTGGTGGCGCAGCGGTTGCGCGTCCGCCTGCCGATGCAGGGGAACTGGGTTCGCGCCCCGGTCTGGGAGGATCCCACATGCCGCGGAGCGGCTGGGCTCGTGAGCCGTGGCCGCTGAGCCTGCGCGTCCGGAGCCTGTGCTCCGCAACGGGCGAGGCCACAGCAGAGGGAGGCCCGCATACCACAAAAAAAAAAAAAAAAAAAAAAAGATGT
>NC_041229.1:98720692-98731353 GCF_002837175.3 Physeter macrocephalus | reverse complement strand
GCGGAGCGGCTGGGCCCGTGAGCCATGGCCGCTGAGCCTGCGCGTCCGGAGCCTGTGCTCCGCAACGGGCGAGGCCACAGCAGAGGGAGGCCCGCATACCACAAAAAAAAAAAAAAAAAAAAAGATGTAATTTGTGGACCACCACCTTCTTGCGTCACCTGGGAGCTGGTTAGAAACGCAAAATCTCAGGCTCTTCCCCAAACCTACTGAATCAGAATCTGCATTTTAACATGATCCCCCGGTGATTCATAAGCACATTAAAGATACTTGTAAAGTTCTATTTTTAAGGTAGATAGTGCATACATAGGTGTTTATTTTAGCGATATTCTTTAAATGCTGTAGATTTTATACACTTTTGCGTGTGTATTTTGTAATTAATAACATTTTTAAATATATAGTTTGAATAAAGTTTTAAAATATTTTTAAGTATGCGTATAGAAACAAAGACAAAAAGGAAGACCACAAAGATGGCAAAGAACTGAAACCAAACCCAGATATTTAGACTCAAAATCCAATGCTGTTTCCACTCTTCCATGCCTTTGCCCCAAAGCAGTAAATGAACTAACTCCAAGGAATTGATCCATTTCCAATTCATGCTGCAACTGGATGGGCCAAAGGCCATGATAAAAATAGAAAACTCTTGGAAACTTTGGTGACTTGATCATTTTTATTTAGATATTCTGGGATGGGATAGGAAAGTTATTTTTCTATTCAGATAATCCCTGCCTCTCCTCAAAATACTTTCCTGAAAAATGTTTTGGAGAGTGGAACACCTGAAATTTGAACCTTGTACTTATATGCTTTATATGTCTGGAAGGAAAGGAGGGAGAGAAGGGATACAATTAAGAGAGTTAATGAAATTATGAAGTCTCAAATATGATATAAACGCTTAATATGATTTTATACCTGAATGGTATACACTGTATACATGAATATTTAAATTATTAACAATAGATTATACTTTAAATACTGACAATCAAATTTAATTTTTCTTCTTTTTTTTTTTTTTTTTGGGCTGGGCTGAGTCTTGCAGAATCTTAGTTCCCCAATCAGGGATCGAAGCCAGGCCCCCGTCAGTTAAAGCGCCAGGTCGTAACCACTGGACCACCAGGGGACTCCCTCAAATTTTATTTTCTGCTGTAACTTTGCAATTCAAAAGTCCTTATTCATTTGGTTTATTTGAAAGATTTAATTTTATTGTTGAATACAAAGATCTGTTAATAGTAATTATGCAGATGATGGAGTTAGAAATCGTGTAACTATGAAAATGACTTTTCAATGCTCTTTTAAATTTTGTAAAGAGAAGGGACTTCCCTGGTGGCACAGTGGTTAAGAATCCACCTGCCAATGCAGGGGTCATGGGTTCGATCCCTGGTCCAGGAAATCCCACATGTCTCAGAGCAACTAAGCCCATGCACCACAACTACTGAGCCTGTGCTCTAGAGCCCACGAGCCACAACTACTGAGCCAGTGTGCCTAGAGCCCCTGCTCCATAGCAAGAGAAGCCACCACAATTAGAAGCCCGCGCAACAAAGAGTAGTCAGAGAAGGGACTTCCCTGGTGGCACAGTGGTTAAGAATCCACCTGCCAATGCAGGGGTCATGGGTTCGATCCCTGGTCCAGGAAATCCCACATGTCTCAGAGCAACTAAGCCCATGCACCACAACTACTGAGCCTGTGCTCTAGAGCCCACGAGCCACAACTACTGAGCCAGCGTGCCTAGAGCCCCTGCTCCATAGCAAGAGAAGCCACCACAATTAGAAGCCCGCGCAACAAAGAGTAGCCCCCACTCACCACAACTAGAGAAAGCCCGTGTGCAGCAATGAAGACCCAAAGCAGCCATAAAGTTAATTTTAAAAAATTAAATTAGGGCTTCCCTAGTGGCGCAGTGGTTGAGAGTCCGCCTGCCGATGCAGGGGACACGGGCTCGTGCGCTGAGCCTGCATGTTCGGAGCCTGTGCTCTGCAACGGGAGAGGCCACAACAGTGAGAGGCCCGTGTACCGCAAAAAAAAAAAAAAAAAAAATTATATTAAAATTAAAGAAAAAATTTGTAAAGAGAAAATGTAACACTGTCTTTCTCCCTTCATAAAGAAGACTGCAACAACCTAAATCGTGGTCCACAACTTGGTGGACTGGGAACTTCCCTCTGGGAAGCGTTAGCTGATGCTGATTCTCAGTTCCTCTAGAATAGGTGCTTATCCAGTGCTCCAAACTCACCTGTACGAAAAGTATGACTTTATTTTTTCTTGGCAAGGTCTTTTGAGTTCCTCTTCTGCCAGATGGCAAAAACATTCTCTCTGTCAATTCTGGGCAATCACAGTCAGTTTAACGGGACCCCCTGACCTTTGCCCAACACCCACCCATACACACACTCCTTCCCTTTCCCAGGGCTGAGAGTACCAAGGAGTAAGGATAGGATAGATAGAGATATTGCCTGGTCCTCTGTCGTTGTCTCTCCATGCTGGTATTTACTGTGACATCCTATTCCCACCTGGTTTCCAATTGCCAGACCATGAAGTCGTGGTCATAACTCTATGTCCAAAAGGAAAGCCACTCTAGACTCTCCATTACTCCTTGTACCCTCTCAGAGGGGGTCGGACGCATTCACCCTCTCCCACACCACTCCAGGTCTCTGGCCGGCCTGCCATACATGCATTTCTTTCCATTGCTCCTACACCTCAAGAGGTACGGAAGCTCTGGAGACTGGCCCACAGGATTTCTTCCGGATTCACCAGCCTCTAAGCTCACTACTGCTCTTTCTTCACCTTACAAGTCTAGGGAATTTTTATTTGGTCTTGGAGAAAAAGAAAGGCACTGGAAAAAGCTGGCTTTGACTGAGCACCTATTCTTATATGCCTGTGGTTAAGGCATGAGTTTATGCCCTGGGTTATTGATGACTCTAGCTTTTGAAGTTCAAAACCTTTTAATCACAAAAGTTTTATCTCTGCCTTGAGTCACCAAAACATATTTTAAGCCTCAAAGGCCAGGGATTGACTTTTTTGGTATCTGCACTATGTTGTACCAACACTACACCAAGGTGTGGCTGCCAGGAGGTCTAGTGTGAAGGGCGAAGGGGGAAAAACATTGATTTTTTTAAAAATTATTTTTAAAAAATCACGTGTATCAAAATAAGATTCCACTACATCTAATTGTAAAGATCCACACATTTTCTCCACCACTACAACTTATCTTTTAGCAACAAACTTTGCAAATGTATGTACAGCATTTGGTACATGTGTTTTAAATTTTGTTGTTCTCCTTATTGAAACAGTTGTCAGACTTGCTTAAATTCAATAAACATCTAATTTACTGTTTTTGGCATACCAAATGATATCTTCCTTTGTCTCAATTGTAAAATCATTAACATCAGAATTTTATTTTTCCATTTTCCACTCTACTTTTATAAATAAGGGTAAATATGCAATAAAATATTCAAGTAGTTAGACAAACATTGCCATATTCAGATGGCAACACTGCTAAAATGAAACTATTAGCTGGCAGACAGCAGTACTCTGAAGTAACATAAAATGGTTATTTGTCTACTGAAATAGAAAAGTCAAATTTGGTATAAGAAGGTTGTTTAGAGGTGTGGCTATATAATATATGAAAGGGCCACTTGTTCAAAAGTTAATGATTACCTGAATTTTGATTCATTAAATTTTTGTTCACCCTTACCTATCTTCACATTTCTAAGTGGAAACAATGAAAACAATTTTACTTGTAACAGCTTTATCAAGATATAATTCCCATACCCTACAATTCATCCAAGTAAGAAAAAACCCACACCTCTCATATTCCTTTGTCTCTCCTTTACTCTCACACTACTACCACACTCACAAAACTTCTGATACCAGATGTTTGGGGTTTTCCCCCCACACCAAGCAATTCTCTGTGATACCAGCAAGGTGTTCTACAATTCAGTTCAATCTGACACTAACCAAAGTTAGCACAGACCCCACAGGTAAGGGCTCAGTCCCACAAGACTGCTCCCCACCTCTGACACCAAACCAAGCAGTAGGTCCCTAGGTTATCCGCAACTGCAGTCTGACTTGGCTGCAAATTGGAGGTTCCATGACCACCATCACCCCACTATTGGATTCAGTTATTTGCTATAACAACTCATAGAACTCAGGGAAACACTTACCAACATTTATCAGTTTATCATAAAATAAAAGGTATGATAAAGGATACAGATGAACAGCCAAAGGAAGAGATACATAAGGCAAAATCCAGCAGGGTGCCAGGTACAGGAGCGTATATCCCCACAGAGTTGGGGTGTACTACCCTCCCAGGATGTAGATGTGTTTACCAACCCAGAAGCTCTCCGAGCCCCATATTATTCAAATTTTTATGGTGGCTTCATCATGTAGGTATGATCAATTATTCATTCAATTTCCAGACCGTCTCCCCTCTTGGAGTATTGGGCAGTGGAGTATGGGCATTCCTTTTCATGGCTGAATAATATTCCATTGGATCTACAACATTTATTTATCCATTCATAGATTAATAGACATTTATAGACATTTGGATTGTTTCCACCTTTTAACTATTATGAATAATGCTGCTGGGAACATTCACGTACAAGTTTTGTATGAACACATATTTGCAATTCTCTATGAATAGAATTGCTGGGTTATACAGAAGTTCTATGCTTAGTCTTTTGAGGAACTACCAGAATGTTTTCCGAAGTGTCTGCATCATTTTACGTTCCCACCAGCAGTATATGAGGATTCTAATTTCCTCCTGTCCTCACTAATACTTGTTAATATCCATCTTTTATCATTAAAAACATCTTAGTGAATGTGAAGTGGTATACCTCACTGCAGTTTGATTTGCATTTTCCTGATGACCAAAAATGTCAAACATCTTTTCATGTGTTTATTGACCACTTGTATATCTTTTTTGGAGAAAATGTGTATTTAGACTGAGTGCCCATTCTTAATTGGGTTATTTTTGTTTTTATTATTGAGTTTCTGTGTTCTTTATATATTCTAGATACAAGTCCTTTAGCAGATAATATGATTTGCAAACATTTCTTCCATTCAATAAGTTGTCTTTTCCTTCTTTTGATAGTGTCCTTTGATGCACAAAACTTTTTTAATTTTTATGAAGTCTAATTTATCTATTGATATGGACTGATTTTTTTGTCACCCCTACCACCTCTCAGAAAATTTATATGTTGAAGCCCTAACCCTTACTTAATATGATAGTATTCGGAGATGGGGTCTTTAGGAGATAATTAGATCTAGATGAAGTCATGAGAGAAGGGCTCTCATGGTGAGATTAATGTCCTTGTAAGAAGAAACACCAGAGAGTTTTCTTCCTTCCTCCCTTCCTCCCTTCCTCCCTTTCCCTCTTTCTTTTTCTCTTTCTTTCTTTCTTTCTTTCTTTCTTTCTTTCTTTCTTTCTTCCTTTCGTTCTTCCTTTCTTTCTCTCTTCCTTTCTTTCTCCCTTCCTCCCTTCCTCTTTCTTTCTCTCTCTTTCTTTCTTTCCTTCTTTCTTTCTTTCTCTGTGCTGGCACTGTGATCTCAGACTTCCAGCCTCCAGAACTGTGAGAAATAAATTTCTATTGTTGAACTCACCCAGTCCATGGTATTTTGTTATGAGATCCTGAGCTAAGAAATTTATTTTTTCTTTTGTTGTGCATACTTGTGGTGTCTTATCTAAGAATCCATGACCAAATCCAAGGTCGTGTAGTTTTACCTTTGTGTTTTCTTCTAACAGTTTTTAGGTTTTAGCTCTTACATTTGGATCTTTGATCCATTTTTGGTTCATTTTGTATATGGCATGAGGTAGGGATCGAACTTCATTCTTTTGTATGTGGATATCCATTTGTCTCAGCATCATTTATTGAAGAGACTGTTCTCTCTCTATTAAATGCTCTTGGTACTCTTGTCAAAAATCAATTGGCCAGGGGCTTCCTTGGTGGTGCAGTGGTTAAGAATCTGCCACAAATGCAGGGGACACAGGTTCAAGCCCTGGTCCAGGAAGATCCCACATGCCACGGAGCAACTAAGCCCATGTGCCACAACTACTGAGCCTGCACTCTAGAGCCCATGAGCCACAACTACCGAAGTCCACGTGGCTAGAGCCCATGCTCTGCAACAAGAGAAGCCACCACAATGAGAAGCCTGCACACAGCAACGAAGAGTAGCCCCAGCTCGCCACAACTAGAGAAAGCCTGTGTACAGCACAAAGACCCAACACAGCCAAAAATAAATTAAATAAAATAAATTAATTTTTTTTTAAAAAAGCTTTTTTAAAAGTTGTGAGAGCAGACATACTTTTCTCTTTCCTTATTCTAAGGGAAAATCATTTTGTCTTTCATCATTAAGTATTGTGTTAGCCGTGAGTTTTTCATAGATACCCTTTATCAGATTGAGGAAATTTCCTTCTATTCCTAATTTGTTGAATGTTTTTATAAAGAAAGTGTGTTGGACTTTTCTCACGTTTCTTTCTGCATCTATTTATTTATATTATGTCAGTAATAATGTCCCCTCTCTTATTCTTGATTTTAGTAATATGAGTCTTCTCTCCTTTTTTCTTGGTCAGTCTAGCTAAAAGGTTTGTCAATTTTGTTGATCTTTCCAAGGAGCCAACTTTTGGTTTGTTTATTTTTCTCTGTAGTTTTTCTATTCTGAGTTTAATTTCCACTCTAATCTTTATTATTTCCTTTCTTTTGCTTGCTTTAGTTTTGGTTTGTTCTTCTTTTTCCTCAAATATCTTAAGGTGGAAGGTTAAGTTATTGATTTGAGAGCATTCTTCTTTTATAATACAGGTGCTGATAGCTATAAATTTCCCTCAAATTACTGTTTTAGCTGTATCCCATAAATTTTGTTATATTGTGTCTTCAATTTTTCTCTTTTCTCTCGTGATTTCTTCTTTGACTCATTGATTATTGAGGTGTTAATTCCACCTATCTGTTAATTTCCAAAATTCTTTTCAGTTATTGATTTCTAATTTCATTTCATTGCAGTTGAAGAACACTGAATAATTTCAATCCTTTCAAATCTATTGAATAAACAGTTTTCCATATATTTATTAATTCTATAACTTTTCTAATGGTTAATTTGCTCAAGTTTTCTGACCATATATTGTATGAACTTTTTGTATAAGAAACACATTAACCATTTGTCATCTGTGCTGTATTTTTCACATTTTGCGTGTATCTCATTTTATCTTGGTTACTTATGTAGGGAACTTTTAAATGTCTGTGTAGTCGAATATGTCTTTTCCTTTTTTAATTTATTCTATCACATAAAAATTTGTAAGTTAAAAAAAATTAAGACAGGCCACAGACTGAAAGAAAATATTTGCAAGACACTTACCTGAAGAAAGATTATTATCCAAACTATATGAAGAAATCTTAAACCTCAACAATAAGAAAACAAACAACCCAATTTAACAATGGGCAAAAGATCTGATCAGACACCTTACAAAGAAGTTATACAAGTGGCAGATAAGGATATGAAAAGATAAGCATTTAAGGAATTACAACTTAAAACAACAATGAGATACCACTACACAGCTGTTAGAATGAGTAAAATCCAAAAGACTGATAACACCAAATGGTGGTGAGGTGTGGAACAACAGGAACTCTCTCACTCATTGTGATGGTAATGCAAAATGGTACAGAGACTTTGGAAGGCAGTTTGGCAGTTTTTTACAAAACTAAACATACTCTTACCATACATTTCAATAAACACACTCTTTGGTATTTACCCAAATGACTTGAAAACTTATGTCCACACAAAACTTGCATGAACGTTTATAGCAGGTTTATTTGGAATTGTTAAAACTTGAAAGCAACTAAAACAAATAATTCTAAAATTTGTACGGAAACATAAAAGACCCCGAATAGCCAAAGCAATCTTGAGAAAGAAGAACAAACCTGGAGGTATCGTGTGTTCTGATTTCAACTGTACAACAAAGCTATAGTAATCTAAACAGTATGGTACTGGCACAAAAGCAGACACATAGATCAATGGATCAGAATAGAGATCCCAGAAATAAACCATATACAAAAGTAAACTCAAAATGTATTGAAGACTTAAATTTAAGACCTGAAATCATAAAACTCCTAGAAGAATACATAGTCAGTACACTCTTTGACAATGGTCTTAGCAATTTGGGGTGGGGGGGTTGGGGTTGGTTCTGTCTCCTCAGGAAGGGAAACAAAAGTGAAAACAAATAAATGGAACTACATCAAACTAAAAAGATTTTCACAGCAAAGAAAACTATCAAAACAAAAAGGCAGCCTACTGAATGGGAGAAGATATTTGCAAATTATATATCCAATAAGAGGTTAATATCCAAAGTATACAAAGAACTCATAAAACTCAACATCAGGGAATTCCCTGGCAGTCCAGTGGTTAGGACTCTGTGCTTTCACATCTGAGGGCCCAGGGAACTAAGATCTGGTCAGGGAACTAAGATCCCACAAGCTGCAAGGTGTGGCCAGAAAACAAAAAATCAAAAAAAAACCTCAACATCAAAAAAACCCTGATTTTAAAATGGGCAGGGGTCCTGAATAGACATTTCTCCAAAGAAGACATACAGATGGCCAAAGACACATGAAAAGATGCTCAATATCACTAATCATCAGGGGAATGAAAATCAAAACTACATGAGATACCACCTCACACTTGTCAGAATGGCTATCATCAAAAGGACAACAACTAGCAAGTGTTGGTGAGCATGTAAAGAAGAGGGAACCCTCATGCACTGTTGGTGGGATTGTAAATTGGTACAGCCAGTATGGAAAACAGTTTGAAGATTCCTCAAAAAATTATAAAGAGAGCTGCCATTTGATCCAGCAATTTCACTTCTGGATATTTACCCAAGAAAAGCAAAAACTAATTTGAAAAGATATATACACACCAATATTCATTGCAGCAATATTTACAGTAGCCAAGATATGGAAGCAACTTAAGTGTTCATGGATAGATGAATGGAAAAAGAAGATGTGTAATATTACTCAGCCACCAAAAAAAAAAAAAAAATCTTGCCACTTTCAACAACATGGATGGATCTAGAGGGCATTATGCTAAGTGAAATAAGTCAGAGAAAGAAAAATACTGCATGACGTCACTTGTATGTGGAATCTAAAAAACAAAACAAAATAAAATAAAAACAGACTGATAGATACAAAGAACAAATGAGTAGTTGCCAGAGGGGAAGGGGATGGGGTGGGGCAAAATAGGTGAAGGGGACTAAGAGGTATGAACCTCCAGTTGTACAATAAATGAGCCACAGGGTTGTAATATACAGCATAAGGCATATGGGTAATAATAATTTACTAACTTTGTATGGGAACACATGGCTACTAGACTTACCACACTGACCATTTCATAACGTATGCAAATGTCAAATCACTATGTAGTACACCAGAAACTAACATATTGTATGTCAACCATATTTCAATTTTTTTTAAAGGCTTATAATCTATCTGTACTTTTTGAATGGGTAAAATTATTAGAGACTAATGTGAAAGTACAGTTGACCCTTAAACAACATGGGTTTGAACTGAGCCGGTCCACTTTTTTTTTTTTTTTCACTTCTTAATCTATATTTTACTTATTTATTTTTTGGCTGCACTGTGAGGCTTGTGGGATTTTAGATCCCTGACCAGGGATCTAACTCGGGCCCAAGACAGTGAGACCACCGAGTCCTAACCACTGGACTGCCAGGGAATTCCCAGCCAGTCCACTTCTAAGCAATTTTTTCCAAATAAATACAAAGCACAGGTGAGATTGGTTCAAGATGACAGAGTAGAAGGACGTACTCTCACTCGCTCTTACGAGAGCACCGGAATAACAACTAACTGCTCAACAATCATAAACAGGAAGACACTGGAACTCACCAAAAAGATACCCCACATCCAAAGACAAAGGACAGGCCACAATGAGACAGTAGGAGGGGTGCAATCACAACAAAATCAAATCCCGGAACTGCTGGGTGGGTGACTCACAGACTGGAGAACACTTATACCACAGAACTCCACCCACTGGAGTGAAGGTTCTGAGCCTCATGTCAGGCTTCCCAACCCAGGGGTCCAGCAACGGGAGGAGGAATTCCTAGAGAATCAGTCTTTGAAGGGTAGCGGGATTTGACTTCAGGACGTCGACAGGACTGGGGGAAACAGAGACCCCAATCTTGGAGGGCACACACAAAGTAGTGCACATCAGGACACAGGGGAAGGAGCAGTGACCCTATAGGAGGCTGAACCAGACCTACCTGCCAGTGTTGGAGGGTCTCCTGCAGAGGCTGTGTCTCACTGTGAGGACAAGGACACTAGCAGCAGAAGTTCTGGGAAGTACTCCTTGGCGTGAGCCCTCCCAGAGTCCGCCATTAACCCCACCAAAGAGCCTGGGTAGGCTCCAGTGTTGGGTTGCCTCAGGCCACACAACCAACAGGGAGGGAACCCAGCCCCACGTATCAGCAGACAAGCAGATTGAAGTTTTACTGAGCTCTGCCACCAGAGCAACAGTCAGCTCTACCCACCACCAGTCCCTCCCATCAGGAAACTTGCACAAGCCTCTTAGATAGCCTCATCCACCAGAGGGCAGACAGCAGAAGCAAGAAGAACTACAGTCCTGCAGCCTGTGGAACAAAAGCCACATTCACAGAAAGATAGACAAGATGAAAAGGCAGAGGGCTA
>NC_041229.1:98719339-98720517 GCF_002837175.3 Physeter macrocephalus | reverse complement strand
AGTGGTTGAGAGTCCGCCTGCCGATGCAGGGGACATGGATTCGTGCCCCATTCCGGGAAGATCCCACATGATGCAGAGCGGTTGGGCCCGTGAGCCATGGCCGCTGAGCCTGCATGTCCGGAGCCTGTGCTCTGCAACGGGAGAGGCCACAACAGTGAGAGGTCCATGTACCGCAAAAAAAAAAAAAAAAAAAAAAAAAAGGTACCTGCTAACAGCTATAAAAGAGGAAGTCAACAGTAACACAATAATAGTGGGGGAATTTAACACCCCACTTACATCAATGGACAGATCATCCAGACAGAAAATTAATAAAGAAACACAAGCTTTAAATGACACAATAGACCAGATAGATTTAATTGATATTTCTAGGACAGTACATCCAGAAACAGCAGATTACATTTTCTTCTCAAGTGTGCACGGAACATTCTCCAGGATAGATCACATCTTCGGGCACAAATCAAGCCTCAGTAAATTTAAGAAAATTGAGGGCTTTCCTAGTGGCACAGTGGTTGGGAGTCCACCTGCCAATGCAGGGTTTGATCCCTTGTCCGGGAGGATCCCACGTGCTGCAGAACAACTAAGCCCGAGGGCCACAACAACTAGAGCCCATGCTCCGCAACAGGGGAAGCCACCGCAATGAGAAGCCTGCATACCGCAGCAAAGAGTGGCCCCCACTCTCTGCAACTAGAGAAAGACTGCAAGCAGCGGCAAAGACCCAATGCAGCCAAAAAATTAAAAATAAATAATTTAAAATTAAAAAAAAAAACAAAAACCAAAGAAAATTGAAATCATATCAAGCATCTTTTCTGACCACAACACTGTGATATTAGAAATCAATTACAGGGAAAAAAACATTAAAGACACAAACAAATGGAGGCTAAACAATACATTACTAAATAACCAAGAAATCACTGAAGAAATCAAAGAGGAAATCAAAAAATACCTAGAGACAAATGACAATGAAAATATGACGAACCAAAACCTATGGGATGCAGGAAAAAGAGTTTTAAGAGGGAAGTTTATAGCAATACAAGCCTACCTCAAGAAACAAGAAAAATCTCAAATAAACAATCTAACCTTACACCTAAAAGAACCAGAGAAAGAAGAACAAACAAAACCCAAAGTTAGCAGAAGGAAAGAAATCATAAAGATCACAGCAGAAATAAATGAAATAGAAA
>NC_041229.1:98695389-98717650 GCF_002837175.3 Physeter macrocephalus | reverse complement strand
AACATAGGAAGAACACTCTTTGACATAAATCACAGCAAGATCTTTTTTGATCCACCTCCTAGAGTAATGGAAATAAAAACAAAAATAAACATATGGGACCTAATGAAACTTAAAAGCTTTTGCACAGCAAAGGAAACCATAAACAACATGAAAAGACAACCCTCAGAATGGGAGAAAATATTTGCAAACGAATCCACGGACAAAGGATTAACCTCCAAAATATATAAAAAACTCATGCAGCTCAATATTAAAAAAAAAAACAAACAACCCAATCCAAAAATGGGCAGAAGACCTAAATAGACATTTCTCCAAAGAAGTTATAGAGATGGCCAAGAAGCACATGAACATCTGCTCAACATCACTAAATATTAGAGAAATGCAAATCAAAACTACAATGAGGTATCACCTCACACCAGTTAGAATGGGCTTCATCAGAAAATCTACAAACAACAAATGCTGGAGAGGGTGTGGAGAAAAGGGAACCCTCTTGCACTGTTGGTGGGAATGTAAATTGATACAGCCACTATGGAGAACAGTATGGAGGTTCCTTAAAAAACTAAAAATAGAACTACCACACGACCCAGCAATCCCACTACTGGGCATATACCCAGAGAAAACCATAATTCAAAAAGACACATGCACCCCAATGTTCATTGCAGCACTATTTACAATAGCCAGGTCATGGAAGCAACCTAAATGCCCATCGACAGACAAATGGATAAAGACGATGTGGCACATATATACAATAGAATATCACTCAGCCATAAAAAGGAACGAAACTGGGTCATTTGTTGAGACGTGGATGGATCTAGAGACTGCCATACAGAGTGAAGTAACTCAGAAAGAGAAAAACAAATATTGTATATTAACACATGTGTGGAACCTAGAAAAATGGTGCAGATGAACCGGTTTTCGGGGCAGAAGTTGAGACACAGATGTAGAGAACAAACGTATGGACTACAAGGGGGGAAAGCGGCGGGGGGGTGGGGGGGGTGGTATGATGAATTGGGCGATTGGGATTGACATGTATACACTGATGTGTACAAAATTGATGACTAATAAGAACCTGCTGTATCAAAAAATAAATAAAATAAAATTTAAAAATTAAAAACAAAACAAAAAATAATAAAATCTTATTCAGTAATATTTTTCAAAGAGCTATCAAGCCATTAAAAGACATGAAGGAACCTTTGGGCTTCCCTGGTGGCGCAGCGGTTGCGCGTCCGCCTGCCGATGCAGGGGAACCGGGTTCGCGCCCCGGTCTGGGAGGATCCCACATGCCGCGGAGCGGCTGGGCCCGTGAGCCATGGCCGCTGAGCCTGCGCGTCCGAAGCCTGTCCTCCGCAACGGGAAAGGCCGCAGCAGAGGGAGGCCCGCATACCACCCCCCAAAAAAAAAAAGACATGAAGGAACCTCAGATGCATATTGCTAAGTGAAATAAGACAATCTGAAAAAGTTATATTAATATATGGTTCCAACTATAAACATTCTGAAAGAGAAAAAACTATGGAGACAGTAAAAAAAAAAAAAAAAAAAATCCTTGGCAGGGGTTAGGGAGGAGGAAGGGATTAATTAGAGGAAGACAGGAGATTTTTAAAGTAGTGAAACCATTCTGTATGATACTGTAATGGTGGAAACATTACACCTTTGTCAAAACCCACAGAAAGAGAAACTCACTCAAAGAGTGATCCCTAATGTAAACTATGGATGTCAGTTAATAACAATGTATCAAACAATGTTGGCTCACTGAATACACCATATCAATGACAGGGGAACTGGTTCGGGGGTGGGTAGGGAGACACTAAGTAAGGGGATATATGGAAACTCTCTGTACTTTCCACTCAATTTTTTTGTAACTGCACCAAGAAAACATATTATAACTTTTTTCAAAGAGTTTGCAAGCTCTTCTCCCTAAAATCTAATATTCACTTGTTTTTCTCCCCCTTTTAAATATAACTTTTTAAATCTAAATAAAAGTAGTATGTGGTATGGGAGGAAAAAAATCTTCTTAGATTTTTTTTTTCCTACTTGTTAACTCCATCATTCCAACACCATCTACTGACTTTTCTTCCCTCTTTGATTTGTGATGCTTTATCATAGTCTTATGTAGAAGGACCTATTTCTGTGCTAACCCATATAACATTTTGAATTACAAATGATCTATTCATCACCCAATAAGTTTATCTTTATTCTTAGCTTTCTGTGTCTCTTGTTTCTGCAGTGAACTTTAAAAACAACTCGATTTCCTTTCAGATCATAGAACTATCAGAGTTGACAGGAACCTAAATATGACAATACCCAAATGACTCATTTTATAGATGAGGAAATTGGGGCCCAGAGAGTACATAGACTACCCTGTGGTCATGCAACTGGTTAAAGGAAGAAATAGGACTAGTACCCAAGTGTTTTTCACCTATGTCAGAAGATAATCTAATCTTCCAATTTTTCAAATGGTTTAACGTTAGAAAATTTCAGAGATGTGTTCATTTATTAATTGGGGAAGGGGGACCCAGTGTGCAAGTGAACCTCAGGAAATCTAGGATAAGACAGAACACTGGAGCTCTATTTGCATGAGATGCTTCCCCAGCCCAGTCTCTGGGGAACATGTTTCAAGTTCTTGAATGAAGGGAACTATAAGAAATTGAAAGGGTGGGTAAAGCCACTCTTGAGCAGGGGTGGGAGGGTGGCGGGTGGTCACTAGAGCTGAGGATCCAGAGCTGGATCCTTCTACTTATCAGAGGAAGAAAATTTTATTCCAATTTCAAGGCAGGAACAGCACAGGAAAAAGACAGCAGTAGTCTTAGCAGAGGCGCCAAAGGGGAAATAACAGTAGCCACAGCAGAAAGAACAAGAACAAAGGAGGCAAGTCTCCTGAGAGATTAGAATACCAAGGGCAAACTGGGTTGGGGTTCATAGTCCAAAATTCTGTCATAATATTTACTCAAGCCTGAAGTCTCTGAGAGGATGTGGTACAGGATTTTGCTCTAGTATTAACAAAACAGACCTCCTCCTCCTCAGGGGAGAAAAGGAGTTGCTTCCATTGACCCTCTCCTCTCAATCCTATTCACCCACACTTCATTGTAATATCTTGCTTGTGTGCAAACCCTTTGAAGTACTTTTGTTATGTAGTGCAACTTCTACGTGTGGTAAGACATTCCCATTGAGCTAACCTTTCTTGAAAATAGTTCGGTACAGTATATCAAGAGCCTCAAAAATGTTCTTAAAAAAAAAATGTTCTTAACTTTTGACCCAGAAATTCCTCTTCTAAGGAAATAATCCAGATGACAAAGATTTATGCACAAAGATGTTTATTACAGCATATTTATAATACCATACATAAGTAGTATACCTAAGTATCCAACAACTGAGCAAAAGTTAAATAAATAATGGTATATCCATTTGATTAAATATCATACAGCCATGAAAAAAAAATTATGGTCTTGAAGAATTAACTGGGAAATGTTATAAACCAATGTTAGACAAGAGAAGCAGGTAACTGTGTTGTTTGTATTGTATAAGCTCATTATATATATTTTTTTAAATAGGCAAATACTAGATGGAAGGATGCCAAAATGTTACTAGTAGTTGCCTCTGGATGACAAGACCCAGGATTATAATTGACTTATCTTCTGCTTTAAAACAAACAAACAAACAAACAAAAAACTGTACTTGCTAAATTGTAATCAGTTATTACATTTTAAAAAATGCTTATAGCCAGTAAAAAGAATCAATTAAAAGGAAGTTACTCAGTGACCTTCTCTACCCTGTCATCAGTTTGGAACCTCAAGGATGTACCTGGACGTGCCAGCATTTAGATTTAACCCCACAAACCTGTTTACTATATCCTTCTACCCCAATTACAAGGCCCTCTAACTCTGAACCACTGGCTATCCACAGGACTAATACACGTGAGATGAGGCAAACATGCAGAAGCACAAGACATCTTGCTTTGGGTGGGAATCTCTGTCTCCAGTAGAAGGGAGTTTCCACTCTGGACTGGGGAAAGTGAATACATAAAGAATGGATGCAAGATGGATCAAAGGAAGGGGGGAAATGTGGCTCTCTTAGACATGACTTGGCTCTCTAAATTTAGAACTATGCCTGGAAATGAAAGAGACCTAACCCCATTGTCAGACTCCAGAATTTCTCCTACAGGGGGCTTCACTATAGCCCTAGAGGACCAGGACTCCGGAGTTTGAACCATAGTTAAGTGGCTGGGAGGGGAAGATGAGATAGACTGCGAAGATAAACTGAGTCTTTCTAGCGCACTTTGTTAAATTTTAGTGTACTTAAGAATCAACCAGGGAGATTCTTTACATTGCTGATTCCTAGGCTCTACCGCCAGAAATTCTGATCTAATAGGTCTGGGGTAGAGCCAACGAACATTGCGCTTTTATCAAGCCATCCCACCACCACCACCAAAAGGCTTCCTGATACATTGGGCACAGCTTTAAAAATCTAGAGACTTTGAAATTATAGGCAAAATACTGTGTGTGTGCACTTTTCTGGAGAAAGTCCATTACTATCATCAGATTCTCAAGGAGTTCCGTGATTCAAGACGGCCAAGAACTGTCTTGATGAGCACAGAGAGAGCCAGAGAAGCTCCACTCAAACATCAAGTCAGGGGGCAGGGGCAAGGTGTTCAAAGAAGAACAAAAACCTACCAACGCTGAGAAACCAAGCAGAACCAAGGCAGAGTGAAGTGAAAGGCCGGTGAGGTGGGGAACCCCGAGGATGTACCTAAACCATTTTCACCTATTAAGTCTGGAATGTTAATCGCTTATTTTTATTAGCCACAGGGACTTGGTGGATGGATGCGTGGCTTAAAGGCACAGGGGTCAGGGAGACATCAGCTCCAGGGGACAGTAATAGGGGGGAAGGTCAGTGGGTCTTCCTAGACAGATAGACTCCAAGGTTGTGGAGATAAGGGAAGAAATGGTGGTTAACTCTTGGGTTTTACAATCTGGAGTTCAGCTGCTATAAGAATCTAGAGTACTGTCAGGTAGATGTGGTGGGGCATACGTGAGGCAGCTGTAGTTGAGATGGGGCAGTAATGATCGACGTGGTCACCATTCCATTCCCTACCAACCTATACGATCAGTCATGGTGCACAGGAGGACAAGAATAGAGACTGTGATCAAAGATGCTGAGACTGCAGCAAGGAGGACGAGTTCTCCTGGTGTTCTGCTAAGAATGGGGTAGGAGAGGGAGCTAGCTTCCAGCCCGTACTCGAGTAGGTGCTCAGAGAGACTGACTTTGTTAGAAGAGTGAGCATATTTCCACACCCTCTTCGTTGTCCTGTGTGGACTGGGGAACAACTATTACAAATATTATCATAGGGACTTCCCTGGTGGTGCAGTGTTTAAGAATCCACCTGCCAATGCAGGGGACACAGGTTGGAGCCCTGGTCCGGGAAGATCCCACATGCCGCGGAGGAGCTAAGCCCCTGTGCCACAACTACTGAAGCCCGTGCACCCTACAGCCCGTGCTCTGCAACAAGAGAAGCCACCGCATTGAGAAGCCCGCGCACCACAATGAAGAGTAGCCCCCGCTCGCTGCAACTAGAGAAAGCCCGCGCGCAGCAACGAAGACACAACGCACCAAAAAAAAAAAAAAAAAAAACCAAACATTTTCATAAAAGGTTTACCTCCTAGACCAAATGTTCATTAGCTACATTCCCCTCAAAACAAACTTCTCATTCGTTTGTGATATCACAACAGTCTCTTAGCTGATTTCCCTGCCTCCAGTCTTCTGGACAACAGCTCAAGGGATAGTCTTTAAAATATTCAGTTGTTCCCCTAATAGTGAAAAATTTTAAAGCTTCAGGATCCTGTTTTTAAATGAAATATCACTGAGAAGTCGAGTTTAATAAAAGTTAGAAGCAAAGCTGTTCTTATTAAAATGGGTAGGCGAGCTACACAGTAGCTGTCCCCTCGGTCCAACACCCCTCTCCCATCCTTGTGGCTGCTCTGAAGGCAGCACCACGGAGCTCTAGGTATCCTTGGTGGTTCGAATCCCACTGGCCTGCTTACGGCAGTAAAAGTACTTAGAACCCAAGCATTACAGTTGCTGCCACCATCCCCCCTTCCTGGTCCCATACCTGGAACAATTAGCTCCCAAGTTGTTTTTCACCATTTTTCAAAACTTTTGACTATGGGGAATTCCAAATATACATAAAAATCAAATCAAATAATAAACCTCCACAGACCCATAACCCAGCTTTAATGATTATTAGCTCACAGCCAATCTCGTTTCATTTGTACCTCTCTAACCTCTCTTACCCCACACTACTTAGAAGCAAATTTCCTCATAACATTCCATCCACTAGCATTTCATCACATTGCTCAGTCTGACAAGGAATTAATTATAACCAACACCACCAGTGTCACATCTAAAAAATAATCCCTCAGTAAAATCAAGTATCCAGTGTTCAAATTTCCAATTTTCTCATAAAATGGTATATCAGGAACCAAATAAGACTCGCGCATTGTGATTGGTTGATGTCTTTTAATCTGTAGAGATTGACTGATATCTTTCAGTCTGTATCCTTCCAACTTTTTTCTTCTTGCAATTTATTTTAAAAATTAGGTCATTTGTTTTGTAATTCTTGCCCCATTTTGCTAATTGCATCCCCAGAGTGTACTTTAACATTTCCCACATCCTCTGTATTTCCTATAAAATAGTAATTGGATATAGAGGCTTGATGAGACTCGGGTTTGATTTTTTTTTTTTTTTTGAAAAACCACTTTGTAGGTGGTATCGATTGTCTCCTTTTGTGATGTTAGCAGCTGTTCATGCTCAGTGCCTAAGATCTGTTTATTAAGGATGGCAAAATGGTGATATTTCAATCACTCCATTTATTAGATGAAATGTTTTTATAAAATAAACTTCCCCTCACCTATGAGGATACCCACACCTCAATATTTTTCGCATCATGCCATCTGTCCTGCATGACACATCTTCTCCAATTGATGAAATGCTAGCTATACTTTCAAACCAACCAAAATATTACCTCTCAGTGAAGTCTTGCCCTCACTCCAAGCAGACTTCATCCTTCTTCTAATGCTAGAAACATATCATTATAATAACGCTTATCTCATTGACTCATAAATTTAATGCCTCTATCCCTGGGTCTCAAAAACAGAAATGGCCTTTGGTCCTAGCACCTGTATAAAGTATTTATTGAACAAATATGTGTAGGATTTCACTTTAGAAAAGTCAGTATCACTTAAGTGACATTATGTAAAATACAAGTTACAAAGCAACTCACAATGAGATAACCATCACTAGAAGAAGAGTTACCAGAATTCAAGACACTTTACAAGATGGAGTAGAGCTGAGTTACCAAGGGTCCACCATCAGACTTTAACCAGACTGAGAAGAGAGCCTGGGGCCTGACTTTTCAAAAATACAGAGAAGACATGGTGAGAATCAGGTTGAACCCAGGTGCTTCCTAGGAATTCCAACAGTTAAAAGTCAGAAGCAGGCTAGATGTGAACCCTGGTGGTACATCAGTATTTAAGAAGGGAAAGGGGTCCTGAAAAGAGGACTAAAAGGAGGAGAGAATTTTTTTCCTAGAATGTTGGTGATGTCACTAGGGGCATGGAACTAGAGAACTCTCTGGCTTGGGAGCAGTTTTTGTTCGTTTGTTTTGTTTTTAAGAAGCTGCATGGTTTCCTAGTGCAAAGAGAAGTAACTAGCAGCAAAGAGAGTAGGGTTTGCTTTGATGTTTCATGTTTGGATTTTTTTCTCATCTTCCTATAGTGTTTATTTGGATCTTGGTCTGGGGTCTGGGGTCTGGAAACATAGAGGGCATGGATTCAATTTTCATTTAACTCTTCTTCCTCTGATGTAAAACGAAGGTTCCATATCCTGAAGGACTCCAGGAGTCAGCAATGCAGTAGGCAAGATATGAAAATATTCTGTCCTAACCTCCTATCTTTAAGTCAGGCTGACCAATTCACACACAACCCAGCAAATGATTTTTATTTAAATTTTAACTTTGCTTTAATGGAAACTATCTTGGACCTGTTCTCTCTGCCCGCTCCCACACTTCACTCACTGTTCTTTTTCTGCACACACTATGTCCCAGTACTGTGATATACAGGTAGGCTCCTCACCACTTCCTATAACTGGTACCCTGGGAGCTTAGATTGTTCTGTCAGAGGTAGTACCACATCTGATCCCCCCATCCTCCTCTTGCCTTCTTCCCTCTCTACTTGTTTGAAGGTGATATGCTCTGTTCTCTAGTGGTTATTCTAGCTAATATGTAGTTTCACAAAAGTCTTAAGCTAATCAATACATTCACTTTCCTCCTGAATATAAGAACATGAAAATTAGTGTTCTAGTCACCCCAAGTTACATGCTATTGTTGTCCAGTATTTTAATTCTAGCTCATATTTCCCTCCCACAAATTACACAGTTTTTACACTTAATGCTTACCTACTCTTACCAACATTATTTACCAGTATCCTTGTTCAGTGTTCCTTCTTGAATCAGATTTTCCATTTAAGACCATTTTCCTTCTGCCTCAGGAATCCTGACTTATCTGCGGCAAACTCTGCTTTTGTCTGAAAATGTTTCTAATTAGCGCTCTTTCTTAAAAAAGTTTTACCAAGTGTCAATTTCCACGATAACTTCTTTTGTTAACGGGATGCAGCGAAAGAATTCCACTGTTTTCTGGCTTTCATTGTTGATGCTGACAAGTCACCCATCTAGGCTGTTTTCTAATGTTTGTCTGCATTTTATCTCTAGCTGCTCAAGATAGAGAGCATTTTACCTCAGTGTCTCTAGATATGAGTTGCTTTTTATCTTGCTTGGCGAACTCACTGGGATTCCTAAATCTGAGGTTTAGTGACTTTCATCAAATCTGAAAATTTATCGGTGTGGTTACCTCCTTGAATATTGTCTCTTTCTATTGTCCCCTCCTGGAGCTCCAGATAACTTGGTACATTAGATCTTCTCATTCTCTTGTCCTCTATTGTCTGCTTCTCAACTTCTTTGCCATTTTCCATTCTTCCTTTCATTCTCTTTGGACTGCATTCTGTATAATTTCTTGAGAGCTTCCAATTCACTAGAACCCCTTCAATTTCTCCAATCAATTTAATCTGAGTTTCTATTTCAAATTTGTATTTTTCATTTCTAATTCAGAAAGGCTTCTTTTTCCCAAAAAAATCTGCTCGGTTGTTTTTTGTCACCTCTTAGCTTCAAACTTGTATTAGCTCATTAATCAAAAAGTTATTTCATTAGTCTGTGTGACAATGCTATCATCTGAAGTATTTAAGGATCAGCTTCTGTGACTTTTTGGCCCCTTTTCCATTTGTGGCATCTTATTTCTTTGTGCATCTTATAATTTTTAAGCAGGATTTGCTTTGGGAGTTTTATATATAGGAATTGAGGCCTTCGAGGGATTGCATTTGCTTCTGGAAATCACCTGAAGGCATGACCAACTGTAAGCAGATAGAGTAGGGGGCCCAGAAAAGAACCAGATATAGCTTTTTGACATAAGAGAAGCCATTTTAGGCCTAAGCCATTTTATGATCTAAGCCTGGCCACAATGCCTGCGCCCTTGAACAGGTCTCAGCAATAATGATCTTAAGGGAACAAAAGAACAAATTGTTACTGGGCAAGAGAAGTAACAATAGCAAGGCTAATAAATGAGTTGTAGAGACTCCCAGTTCTGTTTTAATGGTAAAGATTAGTCTGAAGCACTTTCTTGAGCTGTTTTTCAGAATTTAAACATCCCCTTGGGCACTCAACCACCAGAGCAACTGGAACCTAAAGATGATGATGTTGACCTTTTCTGGCTTCAGTCAACTAAAGCTTGTACTCTGTCAACCTTAGCCCCAGTTCTATGGTGAACTCTCCTCAGCCCAAGCTCCTTCATGAATATGCATGTAGCCTTAGCTTAAAACTTCCCCCATTTTGCTGATCCGGAGAGACACTGCTTTGGGAAAGATCCCTGGTGTTCTCCTTACTTGTTGCAAGTACTAAATCTTTCTTTCTCCTGACCTTTGGCTTGGCTGTGTCTTTGGCTTGACACCCACCAAGAGGTGAGCCCAGTTTTTGGGTAATATCAAGGTTGAGACAAAAAATTCCTTGCTGCCCTCTTCCATAGAGGTTATTTCTTGTTCACCTTTACACTGAGGGTATCCTGGCTTTACTTGGAGTCACCTTCATTTTGTTTCCCATACCCTGCATAGTCACTAAAATAGATGCTGAAAGCCTGCTGAGTTTGGCAAAAGCTGAGTAAAAGCTAGCTCTAGCAGTTGCTTACTTCCTACAATTCCAGTTTTCACTTCATTTTTGAAGATCTATGGATTCCTTACTTTTGTGCTTGTTCAGCAATATGTTTGTAACTATTTTTTAAATAAATACATTTTACCCAGCATCTTGTTTCTGCTGAAAGTACTTTTCAGAGTATCCAATCCACCACAATGCCAAAAAACAGAAGTCTGAATTAGTTCCAACTATACACACTACACTCCCCCAACCCTTGATTCTAACAGACTGGGTTGTAAAAAGGCCCAGAGTGCAAAGTTTGCAAAAGCCCAATGCTAACTTTGCCTTAAGGATGGAGCAAAAAAGAATTGAAGACGAGAGCAGTGTAAGTGCCAGGCACCTTACCGTGTGTATCTTATTTCTTTTTCTTTTCCTCAGGCACAAATGCCGTATGGCATTCAGACTATTTGTCCATTAGCACTACAAACACCTGGGCAAAGACAGCGAGATAGTAATCCTTTCTGTATCCTAAATAAAAGTGGAAGAACCTGTCCTTTTCAACAATAAAGATAGAAATGTATACGGTGAGAAGCATAGCACTTTCTCCTCAGCTAAAAATAAAATAGCTAGCTGCCACATGCTTACAATAGTATTTACGGCTCCTACAATGACACTAACAGGTATAATGCTCTTGACCCAATCCATTCATGGCTACATTTCATACTACATAAAAAGGGAAAAAACACTGTCAGGATGTAATACAGACAGACCAAAATGACTATTTTCATTTATGCTTTCCCTACCTCATTTCCTCCAGCTTCCTCTCCATCCACGTCTGCCCCTAAATTCTGGGTGGATCAGCTGAAGAACTAACGTTTTAAGTGATATAGACAACAGCAAAGTCAAGAGGTCATAGGTTGGGATTTCCCTGGCGGTCCAGTGGTTAAGAATCCGTGCTTCCACTGCAGGGTGTGAGGGTTTGCTCCCTGGTCAGGGAATTAAGATCCCAAGTGCCGCGCACCATGGCCAAAAAAAAAAAAACCAAACTTCATAAATTTACATGAAAAAGAAATTTGCGGAGTTCCCTGGTGGCCTAGTGGTTAGGATTCCGGGCTTTCATTGCCATAGCCCAGCTTCAATCCCTGGGTGGGGAACTGAGACCCCACAAGCCACAGGGCACAGCCAAAAAAAAAAAAAAAAAAAGAAAGAAAGAAAGTATCTCCTACAATGTCGTGTGTGTGGGCACATGCAAGCTCGCGCTTTCTTGGCATAGGTTGTCCTTCAGGAGTGATTTAAATTTCCAGACACACCTCCTTGGCTTTGGCCAATGGGGCCACTTGCTTCCCAGCTGAGGTACCCTTTGTAGCCAGAAGTGACACTTTAGTTAGAGCCATCGGCTCTAGGGAATTCTCTATTGCCCTAGAGGGTCCCATATCAAGGGCTAAGTTCACCTCTCATCAGCTTGGACATTATATAGATGACATGATTTACAAAAGAAGTTTCTACCTACATGCTACGTATCAGCCTGTCACTGTCATCTCAGAGTCTACAGTAATCATTCATTCCTTTGAGATAAACAGTTTCCTATATGAACACCCCTTTATTGTGGTTATCACCACACCCACCATGAAACTAGTATCACTGCCAGCGGAGGTGAAGCCAGTCATCCCAGATTCTAGTTTGAAGCTGAATTCTGAAGCAAGTCTTTAGATTAATGTCTCAAGTTGCAATTAACTCACCACAGGCATTTGAATAACCTAGGTTACTTAAGATTTCAGATTCCTGAGTCCCGGTTATTTAAGCAATTTTTGGAAACGCAGCATGGGAATCTGCATTTTTAACAAGCTTCCCAGGTAATTCCTGTGTACTTGCTCAGATCTATAAGGCTGGGTGTAGTTCGTCTGTAACTCTATCTATGAAAATACCAAGATAAACCTTTACTATCCTGTACTTCAGATATAAAGATAGACAAAATGAAAAATAACGATCTAGAATAATTGGTCCTTAGTTCTTCCTGGGTGAGATACTTCTAGTCTGTAACAAAGTGCATTAGTTCAGCAAGAAAGAACAAGTGGCCAAGTGAGGTCATAGCTCTGAGCTGTCAGAAAGTGTGTCACAGCAAGACTCACTGCAGCTATTTCACAAACATGTTCACAAAAAAGGCTCACTGAGGCAGAAGAGTGGTTGAGTATAATCTATAACCGCCTCCAGGAAAAAAAAAACAAAAAAACTCAGGCTCTAAAGGATCAGGGAACAAATGGGCAAATCTTGACAAAATACACAGGATTCCTGAAGTTGGTATTAAGAGATACCAAGAACCTTCAAAAGCATTACTAAATCAGTGTCAAGAAACGAGATACAGGGACTTTACAGATCATTCTTTTTAACACCTTGTCTTAGTTAAGGGCAGAAAAATGTTTTTAAAAGACCACAGATCTCAGCTGCATAGAATTCTCATGGATTGCATATGAGAAAGGGTCCATCTGTTTCATTCTCTAATCTAAACCTAACATACACAACAATGCCTGGCATATGGAAGATGCTGGGGAAATATTTATTGAACGAGATAAAACAAATGGACCAATCCAGAGAGAAGAGTAAGGTTTCTATGTGACTCAATGCCGGTGCATAATAAAGAATATGACAGAAATAAAGGCTAATCACCAGTAGCCAGGTTTTTCTACATTAAAAAAAAAAAAAATCTCAAGCAGGCCTACCAAACCTCTTTGTAAAGCAAACTCTAATAGCTTTTTGGCTCTGTGCTTCATCCTTCTAAAACTACAACTGTCAGACACAAATCAAGCTTTAAAAGGTTATCAGCTACAATGCTTAGATTTCCTGGTCTCACTAGCGCCCAAGAAAGTTTTCATACCCAAGACCTAGTTCAACAAAATTGAGACATGAGCGTCACCAGAAGCAGCTATATATTTTTAATCTAAAGACTGGGCATACAGAAAGCATTTTACATAAATTCTCGAGTCCTAATAATGTAACAGGAAATATGGGCCCCAGAGAAATAAGCCCCTTTCTGTAGGTCTTAATCCTTGGCCTCTACAGTAAAGACAACCCCTGGTAATCCAACAAGTATTCGCTACCCACCCACATATTACTTGGGAGGACACAGAGGAAGCTAGCTATAGGCCTGCCCCTTATCATCTTACTAGAAGATTGCAGATAGCCTGAGAAGCAACACTGTGGCCTAGTGAGCCTTTTAATTCTACACATTCAGACTTATCAGGATGATAGCTGGAGCTGGTAGTTTCTAATCTTCTACCCATAAATGTTCAAGAGGGTCACGTATTGCAATGAGCTTTATTCAACGTTAGTTTTGTCAAATGTCGCAAAAGGATCCCAGTGACTTATTAATTCTTTATACTTCAGTTTCCTATCTCTAAGTTAGCAATAAGCTTCCCGTGCTCTACTTAGCCACATTTAATTTTTAAGAATCTTCAGAGGAAAAATGTTTCCTATATAATTAAAAAGAATGTTCCTTGTTAAGAGTTGGGATTGAGCTCAAAATAAATCAGCCCTGGTACAATCCCCTTCTAGCTGCTCTGCAGAGAAAAAGGACACTGATACATAAGGAAGTAACCAAGATGAAAAGGAGAGAAGAGATACAGCTTAAAGTGAAGAAATGACACAGACCCCCCACATACACACTTTAAAAACTTTATTTATATAAAAAAACTCATTTGTTTTTAAAAGCATTAACAAGAGAGAAAGAAAAACAGAAAAGGTGTGGGGCAGAAGACATGCCCCTTAGTAGTGTTCGGTGGGAAGGGGGGATTTTTGGTTCTCTGAAATTGAACGTTTAGTGTTTTTATAAATGAAAAGGAAAAAACAAACAGTTAAAGGTCCCCCAAAGCCCATGGCTGTTCTATTACCCACACCCCACCGATAAAAAGAGCACCAGGAAAAGAGCAGAAGACAAGAGAAACCAAGAGTGGAGCCACATCTGGATGGGGGCGATTTCCCCTGTGCAGTATACTCTTAGGGTCACAGAGAGGAAAAGGCTCCTTTTTGCCAGAAAAGGAGTGGGACGAAATGTGAAGGGGAAAAGGGGTAGATAAGGAATTTTAATGCAGAGGGGAACGGGTGTGGTGGGTTGTGCACTTTTCTCCTACCCCAAAGCCTCAATATATAAAGGAAGGGGGAGAGAGAAGGATAAAGAGTTCCAGTTGCATTAAACAGAGCTTTTAGATTAAGGGGAGGAGTAAAAGGCAAATAAGGGAAAGGGTTTAAAAAAAAAAAAAAAAAAAAATCAACCGCATAGCAGCTGATTCCTCTAGCCCAACCTGCTAATATACACTAAACTAAAAGAAGGAGGTACAGGGGTGGTGGGGGGTCGGGGAGGGGGACATGGACACGACTTCCCTATAACCCCTTCAGAGACGACAATCATTCTGGGCAACTAAGGAGTAAGAGCCACACCACTCCCTCCCTCCCACCAATCTCATTTGGAGGTTCAGCAGAACAGGATTTTTGCAAAATCCCAACATATACAGTTGAGAAAAACCTTCTATGGCTAAAATTAGAGGCTATTCCAATTCCCAGTGGAGAGACTGAGGTTCTCTAGGTCACCTCTCCTCTTCTTTCTGCTATTTAGGGCCAAGAAGTAGGTAAGAAAGCAACAAAATATAATTTGCAAAATCATGAGAAATGAGACTGCAGAGGCAAAGAAAGGCACATGGAAGGGAAGGAGGAGATGCACCCCAGGCCAAAGGCACAAAGAGGAGGCAAAGCCGGGGGCGAACCCCACCTTTTTAAGGGTAAAGGGGGCAGGAGTATGTACATCAAGTCCTTTAGTCAGCCAACCAATCCAGGGAGGAAGCAGGGGAGGATGGGGCTATAAGGGTGAGAAATAAGGGCAGGGGAAGGCAGCTTTGTAGCTCCCTGCCAGTTTCAGACTAAATGAGTCATGTACACTCCTACTAGCTCCTCCTAGAGGCTCTCCTCCTCCCCAGAAGACATCCTTCTGCTCCTTCGCACCCAAAAAGTCTTCCTTGACATATTCTCCTCTTTCTACAGCCTCTTGCAAGTGGCCAGGCCAAGTCAGCAGACATTCTCACAGGATGGGAGAGGAGGGTTAAGGACAGCCTCAGTAAGGGGCAGCAGCTGCAGCCCAGGGCTGGCATGAGGCTTGGAGAAGAGATGGAGTCTGTAGATCCTTGATGGTCCCTGCCCTGGAGATGAGGAGGGCAAGGTTTCTTAATCTCCGCTCTAGGAAACCTTCACTTTCTCAAGGGCCCTTGCCAAGTGGTATGTGCCAATGTTGCCCGCCTTCTTTGCTTCAAAAATAGTCATTAGGAAAAAAGGAAGAGCTCACGCCCTCCAGTCTCCAAAAAAGTAAAGGTCCCTTCCCCACCAAGAGAAAAAAAATCTTGCTTAAGAACCATCGGTTTATCAGATTGCTGGACACTGCATGTATAGCATATAACTTCCAATTCTTCCCATGGCTTCCAGTGAGGATTCCCACTCTCTCCCTCCCTCCACACAAGGCCAAGAGTTCCAGGGAGAGCTGACAAAAAGAGCTAATCTGCAGCAGTTTCTCAAGATATGCATATAACTGAGTCAGGCTTCTTGGGAGTAATTGCAGGGGATCTGGAGGGGGGAGGAGGGACAATTAAGCTTCACTGGAAGAAGTTAGGGAGTTGATGGAAAGAAGGCAGCCACTTAGGGCTACAAGGGCAGGAGGCAGTGTGGCAGTGGGCACAACAGTCCAGCGAAGAAAGGGAAAAATCATCAGTCCATTTCACCACCAAAAAATAAAAGTACATATATTATAAGCCCAGATGTAGCGGAGAGAGTGGTGCTAAATCTTCTGCTGTAGGGAAAAAAGAGAAAGAGATGTTAATAGGGTTGGGAACAAGGAGAACCGAAAGAGAGTTGAGTAAATCTGAAGGGAAGAAAGTAGCACATAATGGAGAATCAGATCACCAGTGGCATGTCCCAGCCTCTTAAGAGGTAACAATCACAGAAGCAGCACCCCCAAGCCCCGTGTGGCTCAGACTGATCAGATCAGCATGATTGGCAAACTGCTGGCACACAGAGACCTCCTTCCTCACGGATGATCTTGGGGGTGGCTGAAGGACATACCATGGGGGCGGTAAGACATTTGGTCCCCCTCATCATCCAAAACCAACACATCCACCTCTTCCTCCAGAGATTCCTGCCCCTCGTCCTGCTGTGAACACATGCAATGTGTTAGTAGGAGAGTAAGAAAATAGGAACCTCATGAATGCGTGCCAGATCTAGGGAAAATCCCCAAATTTGTAAACTCAAACTAAGCAAGGTAATAGTAAGTGAAGGGCAAGATATTCAAAAAAAGGCAGGAACAGAAAGAGAGTAATGTGAGAATAGATCAGTTGGCGTTAGTCACATAAGCAACACACTTACAGCCTTCTTTCTCCCATCTCGACCATGACAGAATAATGGCACAAGAAATCCCAACATGAACCAAAACTCCTACTTTTTCCCTGAAAACCCCTACAAGAAAAGGTGCTGTCTTTCACTAAGTACTTTTTTCCTATTTCACAGAACACGCAGGCTTCAAAACAGAACTAGCCTTAGAAGGACAATAGTATATAAAGAGAATTTACCATCAGGGGCGTTCCCTTCAATGGTTCCATTTCACCTAGATCCCCGGATCGATCCAGTGTTCTATTGTGGTCTCCTCTCTCATTCAGTGTGGAATAGTTGTTATCTAGTTTAAAAAAAAAAAAAAAAAAAAGTACAGAGACATGATGTTCCCCCTCTAGTGTAAAATATGTATTAAGCAGATAAATGTGATTTAGGTACCTCTTTGGTAAAAGCATTTGAGCCTTACCAAAGGCATTAAGGTCAGGTGGTCCTCGACATAAAAAAACTTACATCTAACTGGGAAGGCAAAATATATCATATATGATAATAAAGCTAAACTGAAGAGATCTATGAAGGGTCCTGGCATTAGGAGAAGAGAGTGAAGTGAGCTGCAGTACTTAGGAAGGACCTAACAAAGTCGACAGGAATTCAGCCAAGCCTCTGGGGATGAGGACCACGTACAAAGCAAGTGGGAAGGACATTCCAACAGGAGGTATTACAAGGGCAAAATAAAAAGGTATAGAGTGAAGAGACCGGAGAGCAAGTAGACTAGGTGGGCTCAAACAGAGTAACTGGAGAGTAAGACAGAGCGAACCTGGCGTCAGACTGTGAAAGGCTGTGAGCAACAGTTTAGGGACACACGCTTGATTCTGTATTAATGGGGGAGGCATATGAAGGTTTTTTTTTTTTTTTTAACCTTTGAGCATCTGGGAATGTGGAAAAAGGTAGACAGATCAGGTTTTACTACATTTCCTTGAACCCTTCCAAATGGAATGTCCAGCCAGCGTTCTTCCAGGAAGGTAAATGGTGCGGGTGCTGGAAAGAGCTGCAGGGCCAGAGAGCTCTCCTCATCCCATATAATAATACGGATTACTCCATACCCTTAGGCAGGAATCAATCACCTACCTAATGATTTTGTGTTTGATCCCATACTGCTCATCTGAATTTCTTCCCGATCAGGTTTCTTATCTACAGGGAGTCAGAAAGTTGTCCAGGTCAAAAAGCAACTCTTCAAAATCTAAACTCATAAAAACTGCTCTCTAGTCTGTCCTCCCTTCCCCCTCCCTCCCATCAAATTTTTACCAAGCACCCACCACAAGTGCCAGGCTCTAGACAAAGCCCTCATGGGACTTAAAGAGACCCCTTTCCTACAGACTCTAACGTAAGAAACGATTCACTCTAAGCCAGCAGGTTTCAAATTATTTGGTCTCAGGGCCCCTTTATATTCTTAGAAGTTATGAGGATCCAAAGAATGTTCACTGGTATAGATTACATGGATTAATAGCTACAGTGCTTTTAAATATTTATTTCATTAAAAAAACAATAAACTGATTCCATTAACATAAATAATACTTCTAATTTTTTTTTAAAAAGCATTATTTTACATTTTTGCACATCTTTAAAGTTTAAAGAGAAGATAGCTAGATTCCCATATCTGCCTCTGTATTCAATCTGTTGTGCTGTTATTTTGGATGAACATAAATGACTCACTCTGCTGTACAGCAGAAACTGACACAGCATTGTAAATCAACTATACTCCAATAAAAAAAAAAAAAGGATAAAAATGATTTAAAATGTTTTTTTCTCACCAGAAAAAAAAAAAGAATCAAACTGATTCTTATTTAGTAGCATCACAGTGGATAGTGTACCAAATTGTTCAAGATGGCTTTATAAAACGTACACACTTATTAAAAAAAATAAAAAGCACTGTTTTACAGTTTTGCACATCTTTAAAGAGAAGATAGTTAGATTCCCATATCTGCCTCTGTATTCAATCCATTGTGATGTTATTTTGGATGAATTATATAAGGAAAATCCAGCATCACACAGATAAGAAGTTGAAAAAGAGAGGAGAACTTTATTAGTCTTTTCAGATAATTGTGGATATTCTTTGACAGTATACTAATACTCGACAAGTAGAGTTTCTTTAAGGTTAGCGCAATAAGGAATCTGAATCCAAACTAATGCTCTCTTCATAGTCTGTTAAATTAATATCTATTGGTCTGTCTTACACTTTGACTGGATCAGTTACTCATGCATGATTTTGAAAATCATGCACTGGTCACTTGGAAAATACTGGTTCACAGAGTTATGCAGATTTTCTAAATGTTAACACATTTCATGATATAATATCAAAAAAATCACATTCATTAACATCGCCACTGATTTCATTTAAAAGTATATTAACCATTGGGATGTTACCAGGCTCACAGTGACAGATACAAGTCTTCCAAAATTAAAATTTTCGGGCTTCCCTGGTGGCGCAGTGGTCGAGAATCTGCCTGCCAATGCAGGGGACACGGGTTCAAGCCCTGGTCTGGGAGGATCCCACATGCCGCGGAGCAACTAGGCCCGTGAACCACAACTCCTGAGCCTCCGCGTCTGGAGCCTGTGCTCCGCGACAAGAGAGGCCGCGACAGTGAGAGGCCCGCGCACCGTGATGAAGAGTGGCCCCCGCTCGCCGCAACTAGAGAAAGCCCTCGCACAGAAACGAAGACCCAACACAGCCAAAAATAAATAAATAAATTTAAATAAATAAATAAATAATAAAAATAAAATTTTCACTTGAAAATTCAGGCAAGTACCGTCAGTTATTTTTCCTCAAACTGACAAGCTCACTGCGTTCATTTTCAAGAAAATGTCTGTTATTTTTTTAAGTAAAAATAGTGTTCCAAAAAAAAAAAAAAGTGGTTAGTGTACCTAGTAACTCCAACAATAGCACAAGTGCTTTTCCTCAAGATAACCATCATGCTTTGGTATGCTGCAGGGTGCTTTATGAGTACTCCCTATATCATCAACACAGGATATTAAAAAGCTGTGTACTCAAGAGCAGAAACAATAAAATTAATATTCTTACAGTTCCATCAAGTACATACTTAAGTGAAATTGGCTCCTTTTTTCCCCCTACCCTCCCGAAACTGGTCCTTCTTATAACTGCGAGTACATGGCAACGAAGACTACAACAACTAGTTTGGTTTGGTGTCATCGCCCCGGTTTACACTCAGCCTCCAGCAATAAAGCACCCCCGCTGCTTCTGCACCATCAGCACAAACGTCAAGAGATTTGGTGATCCTCAGACTACATCTTAAGAACCCTGACTGAGGCAAAACCCAAGTGTCATTAAGATAATAAGGGTTCTAATAAGCACTTAATATATGACTTGTCTTTTGAAGAAAAATGTATTTGCTCACATGGCAGTGTTTAAAAGATATAGAATAGGAGTGGTTATCTCTGGATAACAGAAATAAGTGACTTTTTTTCTTGTCATTTTTCTGGTTTGTCTGTATTTTCTAATTTTTCAACAGTAAACACGTACTACTTGGTATTATATGAACATTTAAAAGGGAAAAATCATCATTTTGCAATATACAGATCTTCCTCGGACTTACAATGGGGTTACATCCTGATAAACCTATCATAAGTTGAAAATATAAGTTGAAAATGCATTTTAATACACCTAACCCACCAATTATAGCTTAGCCCAGCCTACCTTAAACGTGCTCACAATACTTACATCAGCCTACAGTTGGACAAAATCATCTAACACAAAGCCTACTTTATAATAAAGTATTAAATATCTCATAATTTATTGACTACTGTACTAAAAGTGAAAAACAGGATGGTTGTAAGTGTATCGGCTGTCCACCCTCCTGACTGCATGGCTAACTGGGAGCTGCAGCCGACGCCGCTGCTGCCCAGTGTGAGACACTGTCCCACCGTGTTATCGCTAGCCAGGGAAAAGAGCAAAACTGAGAATCTGAAATACAGTTTCTACTGAATGCATATCACTTTTGCACCACCACAAAGTCGAAAAATCATAAGCCAAACCATCGTTAAGTCAGGCACTATCTATATACATATGTCAAATCATTATGTTGTACATCTTGAATTTATACAGTGTTATATGCCAACTATATCTTAAAGAGAGAAAACAGAGTAGGGCTCACTCCCTGGTCATTTTAAGCCCACAAGCAAAGATGGGGGAATCACACGCAGGCTAACTGCCTGTCTTATTTTCTAATGCTCAGGTCTACCAGCTTCTTTCTGGGTTATAACCCTGAGGTGAAGTATTACTCTTCCTCCACCAAAAGACAAGCTCATTCAGAAATAAATATATATCCTATTTCATTAGACGGTAAGCCATGTAACGAAAGAACAGCAGAAGGATAGCAGAAGTGGAATAAAAGCAGAGGGGTATGTCCCCTGGTTACTGTACCTGATTTCTGGTTCCGGTCAATGAGAGGGAGGGTGCTATCATCATATGAATGACTGCTCTGGCTTCGAGAAGCATTGTTTAGATTCACCTGGAGGCAAACATAAAACACAATAATGTCACAGAGTACTGAATTCACCCTTATCTTATTCCTTAACGGGCTCAGACTTTTAGGTCCTTATTCCCGAATAGGATTCTTACCAAAAGGTAATTAGTAAGGGTTATATAAACACCTATATAGTGAAACAAAACTAGGATATTAGGCTTCTATTTGTGTTCTGAACAGATTACAAAGATATCAAACACTCACGCTATCAAGGAGATACAGTCTCAGAAAATGACAGTTCAGAAAACGGCAAACTCCTTCAAAGGGCTAAGGCAGATTCGGAGAAAAGTCAAAAAGGCCATCATCCTTCATTACCACTGGCATTTACACTACGCTATGACACAGAGGAAGACCAGAGCTATTTCAGCAGCAAATGAACTATAGGCACCATTTTGGGGGAAAAGTTAATAAATGATTTCTTTACACACAGAGACTTGGGGCAAAAGTAGACTCAGGGGAAGTTCCCTGGTGGCCTAGTGGTTAGGATTCAGTGTTTTCACTGAAGAGGCCTAGGTTCAATCCCTGGCTGGGGAACCATCCCACATGCCGCCAAAACACAAAAGAAAAAAAAAAACAAAAAAGTAGACTCAGTGTGACAGTGAAATAGAAGAAGCAAAGACAAAAGCATTACCTGAGACCAAGGGGAAAAAAAGGTGAAAGTCTCAGTCCCAAGAGTTATTCTACCTGAAAGTCTGACTTCTTCCATCCTTCTTTTTCCAGTGGCTTCCGCAGTTCCTTATATCCCCAGATTGTCTGTAATACAAGCGCTGCTGCTCGAACTTCTTTTTCTGAGCGGTTCCTTTTGAGGAAAGTAACACCAGATGGAATTTGGATGTAAGATGAGGGAAGAAGCTGAGAACTTGTACTCTCTAATATAATGTAACGTAAGAATATAAATCCCAAAACGGGCAAGATCAGGTATTCACCAAGTCCCATATTTTAACTCAAACGGTGACACAAAAAAATGTTGGATGTAAGAGTCTTATCAATTTATGGATCAACATTAAGACAGAAGAAAAAGCAATACTTCTTCATACCTTCCATGTAAATAAGGGAAAATAACCTTAAAAAGCAAAAGGGGAGGGCTTCCCTGGTGGCACAGTGGTTGCGCGTCCGCCTGCCGATGCAGGGGAACCGGGTTC
>NC_041229.1:98574730-98695354 GCF_002837175.3 Physeter macrocephalus | reverse complement strand
CCGATGCAGGGGAACCGGGTTCGCGCCCCGGTCTGGGAGGATCCCACATGCCGCGGAGCGGCTGGGCCCGTGAGCCATGGCCGCTGAGCCTGCACGTCCGGAGCCTGTGCTCCGCAACGGGAGAGGCCACAACAGAGGGAGGCCCGCATACCACACACACACAAAAAAAAAGCAAAAGGGGAAAGCCCCTTCCCAGCAACCCCTCTCTCATATTCAAATTTTTCCAGTTGTAATTTTAAGTGTTAATCTCACCCTGATTTGTTGATCAAAACCAGCTTCTCAATACCCTGTGTTTCTCGAAGCTTTTTGGCAGCCTCCAAGTTCTCAGCAATAACTTCATTGATGGTATTCAAAACAGAGACCACAGTATCCTCAGAGAAATTCTGGGAAGAGCTCTGTTGCCCTCCTGGCAGATTCTTTACCAAGTTAGGAATAGCATGTTTACCTATAGCAGTAAGACAGGAGGAATGTGTGCAGGGAGAACAAGCTGAGTCAGGTTGTTAGGAGACTAACACTACACTTAATCGCATCGCTCATATCAAGTATGGATACTATCCACATGAATCAACTTCATTCTCCTGTAGGATTATCATTTCAAAAGAGCAAAGGACCTGGAATAGCCATGGATGTATTGTCCTTCCTATTCTTTTATTTATTCTCTCTTTCAGTCACATTAAAACAATCTGAATACTTTATATCAAATATGCTACACAGTCCATTCAGACAGTCTAATGAAAATAGTACACTGAATACTATACTACTGAATATTATACTACTATTATAGCTTAATAGAACAGTCATTGTGAATTTAAAAACAAAAACAAAAACTGGGCTCTGTCACTTATGAGCTATATTAACTCTGGACAAATTACTTAACTTCCCTGACCCTCAGTTTCCTTATTCTAATAAAAAATTTTTAAAAAATTTTAAAAAAAGGACCCTTGTAAAGTGGTGACATATAAATGAGAATATACAGACATGCTTAACAATCCCTAGTAACAAAGTACATGCTCAATAAATAGATATTATTATTCTATTTTTGAAGAGTCAGCACCTCTTGTCTTTCCAAGAACCATTAAACTATAACCTTCTCCAACCCCCAGATTCACAAACTATGGAGGACTAGGATTCTTCCTCAGCCATTCCAACAAATAAATTATTTAGCACCTGCTGGATTAAAGGTGCTGTACTGGATGCTAAGGTAATGGTTAACATCCAGCTCCTCACCAATTAATTCTTTGTTGCGAGCATCCACAGCCAGATTTCTCAGTGCTCCAGAGGCAGCTTTCACGACCCGCTCATGTTCATTGGTCAGGAGGTCAGCAATGGCAGAAAGAGCCTTCTCTTGACGCAGAGCTGAGCGGATGTATCGACCATACTACAAGTAGCACATGGAAAGAAGCAGAACAGATTACAAGTGGTAGCAAACTAGTTAGCTAAGTCCTCCCATCTCCAAATCCATTTTGTAAAAGGTACTCACTGTCCAGCGCCCAGCACACAAGTTCTGGATGGCCCCGGCTGAGGCTTCTAGGATGGCAGGATTCTTGCTCTCCTTGAGGAGTGAGATGTATATCCGAACCACCTCTGGCTGAAATAAAAGTTCATAGCCTGCACAAGAAAGGACAAGAAAGCAGAGGATGCTTATCAGTACCTACAAACCAGGCTCTGGCTGGTTGAACTCCAGTATTAGTACTCTGGATTAATGGGTTTATGCTCCTATACCAGTAGACTCTCTAAACCCTCCCACCCACCCAACAGCAAACTCAAGAGATCTGACTACTACATCTGATGTAGTCAGATGTAGCCTTAAGAATAAGTCAACCATGGCAAGAGCAAAACAGATATCAACTCATATGCAACTCCTGTCTCTCCCTCCTCCTGGCCTCTCCTCTCCCGCGGTTTACTCTGACCTTGCTTGGCACTCAAGGGGTTCATTTACTCATCGGCAGTGCTCAGAGTTAAAGATTCCTCATCTCAGATGAATTACTTCTAACTTAACTGAGTCGTTCTGCCCACCTGAACTATGATTAAGTGAAAGGGGCTCACATTTAATAACATCGGAATTTTTATATCCACAGAGAGCTGTGAATTTTGGACTCACTCACCATATTGATGACTATAAAAATCCAAACTGTGATAAAGAGACTTCTTATAACAAGTAAAGTTTGAGTCCCAAGAACTAGTGGTTACTTAGGGTACTTAAGTTTCTGGTCTAGACTACCATCAGGTCCTTATCCTCAAGTAATCTGAAGAGTTGCCATAACAAGAAGTCCTTTGAAAGTTACTGTTATTAGTTTCCAAATACTTTTGTCATCACTTCAAATCCTTAAGTCAGAGAAGACAGAACAGTGAACGTACTGTATAGCCTACTGTTAGGCTGCCAAACACCTATCTGTGGACTATGTTTATGAGATCTATGGAGCCTGAGAAGAAAAAGATAACTTACCTCGAGCAGGACTAGTTCTTTTAGGGAAATCCACTGTATCATTTGTTGGATCCTCTGTGGGTTTTTTCCCTTTGGAAATTAAAAAAAGGGGGGAGGGGTAAAAAGTTTAAGAAAGGGAGGAGTCCACCCAGTGTATTTTTTTATTCTTCAGTCAAAATCTTTGGATCAGAGATGCATCAAGAGGGGCATAAAACAAGAAAACAGACAAACAAACAAACAAAAAACCAGGATTCCCAGCTTGTCCCAGATACAAGAACAGAAAACAGGCAGCATATGGGTAAGATAAGGATAACCACTACTGTTGCTGCTGTCCTGAGTTCTGATAACTGGGGCTGCTGTCCAGAAATAGCATGCCATGAGCCATTAGCTCAGAAGAGCTAATCTTCTTTCAGTGGCCATCCTCAACTGAATTTTCCTACATGCATCCACAGGGAAGGGTTAGGCAAAGAAATACCAGGGGAGCTAAAACCAAAACATGCAAATTAGAAGTAGGTAAGCGCCTTAAAAGATTCCACTCACCTCTGGAGAACCACTCATCTTCCAGTGCATCACCCAAGGTGGAAAGTAGAGGAGAGAAATGAAGGAAGAAAAATGCGGCAGAGAGATGTCAACAGGATCATGGGAAAATAAGCAGGAAAGCAGAGAGGAAAAGAAAAACACAGGAAACACAAAGGAGGAATGGGGGAGAAGGCCCCAGATTAGTTGAGTTCTCGGCCTTCACTGCCCAATTACTGATACCAATACCACCACCACCACCACCACCACCACCACCGTCACCGCCATGAAGCACACGACACAGGGGAAGCAGCAGCAGAGCAAAAAGACATCCTGGACTAGGCTGATTCCTGTACTGCTCAGCAAGTATTTTGTACCTAAAGCTAAAAGTGTTCCTTCCTCTCCCCATCCTTACATTAAAGAGCAAGGAACAAAGAACCAAGACTCACCTTTGCCCTTCTTGGCCCCAAAGCAACTGGCAGCATGTGGCCCAGTACTGTTGGCAACGTTGGGAGGTGCCTCTTGGTAACGTTCTGCTTGTGGGATTTCTCGGTGAACTTGATACGACAAGTTCCGAAGGAGGCAAACACAGTTCTCCACAAGCTTGGGATCACAAAATACAAGGTTCAATGAGAGAAGAGAATGACTATAGTGATTTTCTAGCAAGTACAGGCTTCCATGATTCTCGTATTAAAATATTGATCCTCAAAAGCACAGCCCAATTCATCATCTCTCACAATACCTCAAGTGCCCACGCTTCTCAAAATTCTTGTAGCCTCAGGCTAACAGAAGGTTTCTGCTACCATTTGGTGTGTTAACACAAAACTCAGGCTCACTCTGACTTTTTTCCCAATTAGAAAAAAATGCAAGTATGGCTTAACAGCTTTAAAATATATAGGTGAAGGAAATTCTAAAGAAAACCGTTTTCGTCTATGGTGAACACCCACTTTAAGGAGTAGGGGCTGGTATAGGTATCTAATGTTATTTGAAAGCCTGAGATGATAGGTCTGCACTATGGGTACCTCACGGTTGTTGTGAATGGAATTCTCACCCATTAACCTACCTTGCTGTCTGAATCTTTCTGTCCAATCTCAGCCTGAACAATGAAAATGAGAGCATCCACCAAACCATCACATTCCCGAAGCTTCCGGCGAGCTTCACTCCTCTCCGAGCTGACATTCCTGAGGGAAAAAGGAGAGGCTTCAAGATGACTAAAATCCAGAAAACCCTCTCTTAATATCCTTAACATCTACAAGCCTCCTTAATATCTTTTCTTTTCACTGTAACAAATAACAAGTACCTGTTACAAGGAAGGCACTGGAGTTGAGAGAAAGTTGAATAAAACAGTTCCTGCTTTCAAGACATTTATAACCAGGCCAGGGAGGGGGGTGTATAAATAAAGTATACCAACAACAATAATTTAAGACAGAATAGATACTTCTTGCCTGGAAGTACAAATGAAGAATAGGGGCAGAGCACGTAGGGGTATAATTCCAAAGAGAGAAAGAATATATTGCACATTTACAGGGTATTAGAAAAAGAAATCAGGAAAACTTACATGAAATAAGAGCACTTGAGTTTAGCTTCAAAAGATAAATAAGCAGAAAAAGGCATTGCAGACAGAGGAAGAGCTCTTCCTCACTCTATCCTTCTAGTAGTTTGTACTCCATTTGTTGCATTTATCGCAGCCTGACTTGAAATACAAATAACTGAAGGCAAGAACACAGCTACACACAAGCCTAGGACTAGACGACTGCCTTACGTGCAGTAGGTATTGAACAAATGTTTACCAAATTATATGAACAAAGTCGAAGAGGCACAGAAGTGAGGAAGATATGCGGTTTACTTGCCGTTCCCCACACAAGGCATATATGGTCTGCAAGGGAGTAGTGACAAAGGTAGAAAAAGAGGTTGAAGTCATAAGATGCAATACAAACAGGAATGGAGGCTGAATGACAGGCTAAGGAATTTAAACTTTTTTTAAAAGCAATTTAAGTTAGTCTTCAAAAATTCAAACTTCATACTCTCAGAACCCTTATGTTACCTAAGGCAGCCAGCTGTGTTGGTGAGCACAGACTCCCACTCAATATGGCGCGGCTTACAATCTTCATTAGGTTCCCGCTCCCAACCAGAATGCGGAATGATTACTTCATCTGTCAAGGCATGCAGTGCGTGGTCCACAATCTCCATTTTGATTGAGTCATGGGATGAGAGATTCCACAGGGTTCCTGGAAGAGACAACTCATCAGATAGCCCTCCAGCACCCAAGACAGTATGTTTGAAGAATGCCAAAGAGAATCCCCTATTCCAACATTTCTCAGTCCTCCCCAATGACCAAATACCTTGTAATGATATTCAAGCTTTAGTTTGTGACCCACAATAAGAAATATATTGTCCATTATGGCTCAATACAAACATACATACCATGAAGTAAGGTTTCATAAAACAATACTTATTATAAGCCGTACCCTCTAGGCTATCTACACCCACTTCTCAATCCCAGCACCACTGACATTTTGGGCCAGATAATTCTTTGCTGTGGGAAGCCGTCCTGCCCAACATTAAATGTTTAGTGTATGTCCAGCGTTTACTCATTTGATGCTAACAGCACCTCCTCCCAACCTCCCCAAGTTATGACAACCAGAAATACCGCCAGACACTGCAAATGTCCTCTGGGGGGCAAGATCACCCCCAATTGAGAAATACTGATCTATGCTATTTCTTTTTCTTTCTTTCTTTCTTTCTTTCTTTCTCTTGGAATGCTGAATGTGATCCACAAAGTTGTGTTCAATACACACGGATGGAGTATGACCCACAATCTGAAAAACCACTCTTCTAAAGCAAGGACCACAAGCACAAATGCCTACACATGCCAGGCAGGTCAGTCAGGACAAGCAGATATTTCAAAGAAATTACAAGAATATGGGTTAAGTGCCAACTGACACTCAAGCTTCAATTTGGGGGAGGCAACTTCCTAGGTGGTGGCAGTTGGTCAGAGATAACATGTTGGAAATTATTGAGAACTGGAGAGCACATGCCCCAATCAGCACAGACCAACTACTGCCAGATAGCAAAATAGATCCACTGCTACCAGTTCCCGCACGTTTAAAATAGAAGGCAAGAATCTGGAATTTTAAGTGAAATCTTCTGCATTTAAAACATCAGCAAACAATGCTTTAAAATTTGGAAAACCTTGCATGATCCAAATCTGTGAGATGGATTTGACCCAAAGGCCACAACCTTTCACCAAAAGTCAGAGGACCTGAAATCCTTCCAGCTCTCAATATCTCTAAGGGATAACAGTGACCCTAACCTAGCAGCTTCCCTTGGGCCTAGAACTCACCAGTAATAACTTCAGTGAGGTCCATATCTCGAGCCTTTCGGAGTAATCGCACAAGAGCAGGGACACCATCACAGTTTTTTATGGCAATCTTGTTATCCTGGTCACGCCCAAAAGAGATATTCTTGAGAGCTCCACAGGCTCCAAGGTGCACTTCTTTTTTGGGGTGGTCTAACAATCCCACCAGTACTGGGATACCCTTGAGCTTCCGAACGTCAGTCTTCACCTTGTCATTGCGGTAGCACAAGTGCTGCAGGTATGCAGCTGCATTGGACTTGACAGCATCCAAACGGAATCCTAGCATGGCTATCACCTCTGGCAGCTCTGGCTGTCTCCAATTTGGGGGTGGAGGCCCTCCCTTGCGCAGGCTATCCAAGCTTGCTAAACTTCCCCGTTCATGCTGGGCCAAAGGAGCCCAGTAGTACTGGTCTGATGGCACCTCCTCACCAATCATGTCTTCATAGCTCCTGCAGTGTTGGAAGAACCAAAAAGAAAAAAGGAGTACATTAAGTTGTTAAGCCTGGCTTCTTGGAGGGCTCCTGTTACCCCTCATCCTCAAGGAATGAGGAACCCCAGCTCTAGTACACTACATCCTATCTCTCCTTTGCATAAAAAATATACGGACCAATTTTTCTTAATGAGGTAAGACAATAATCTTATTATTGCATCTGCAATTAGATTAAAACTGCCATTTTTTTCTGTGAAGTTTACTAGCTTGGAGGAGCAACAAGCGTTCGGATAGTTAATCACAAAAAAAGAAGCAAATCCTGACTGCTTAGCTTTTGAATGATACCTGACACCGATTAAACTTCTCCAGGTAGAGACTGAAATAAACCTTCAGACAGCAGAGTTAATGAAACCAACTGACTTGGTACCACAGAAATTGGCGAACAATGTCTGAGAACAGCTCTCATAAGGCCTTAGGCTGAAGGGAAAATAAGGCATTTACACACAGGAAAGAGCTGGTGGAATAAAGCCCTTAAACACATTTCACATTTAAGTCTCTCCTTACCCTACTTCGGAAATTATTAAAAAGGAGATGATCGAGTAAAAGCAGTAAAGGATGTCTTAATACCTCATGTGAACACTTGGCTTTGGGATTGATGAGGTATAAGCTTGAACATTAGTTTGCACTAGTTCATCCCAAGGTCATCTCTGCTACTTAACAAATGTGTTTGAGACATAATTTCTAGTCTCCAATTTCTAAAGACAATACTTCCAATTCTGTTAAAATAGACACTACTGACCACCATCACATTTGGGATACCCAGTCACTATGAAAAGGAATAGACAGAGCAATTGAAGGTAAAGAAAAACATCTAACCAGAGATACTGCTTCCTATTTCAGTACTACCAACAACCACTAGAGGGTGAGTCTGTCACACTATTATTTATTCATAACCACCAGGAAGGAAGAGACCCATTATCAGTGAGCTCATCTCACTCTGTGGCTCCCACAGGAGAGAGGAGAATCCATTGTGTGGAGCTCTCCAAATAAGCCCATCGTTTGTTCCGCAAAACCACTCCCACTGTCACCAAACCCTCAAGGTTAGCCTGAGCAGAGGGCCTGCCTCATAGCTGTCAACATCAACCACTCAAAAGTGATTTAAATGGACAAAGCAGTTAATAAAAAAATCACTGTTTTTTAATATCAGTGAAACAAACAGGTTATATAGCTGAGTTTTAAAAGTAGGCAACTAAACAGCATATTAAGTAAGATTCCATTTCAGTAGGGAAAATATAAAGTCAGAGTGTGTTTACATGTATAATAAGAAAAAGAACTCAAAGGAAAAGCATCAAAATGTTAACAGTAGTTCTTTATCAATGAATGGTGTGCTTATCTAGTTTTGTAGTGATGATGTTTTTACTTTTATTATTGTTTTAATATTGGGATCAGAGAAGATTTTGGTCACTCAAGATATTTTTACAAGTGGATCATGACATTCTTTCCTTTGTCTTACAAATACCAGAGCTGTGCCCAGAAAGACTAAATGACTTGCTTAAGGCGACATAGCTAGTGGCAAAGGCCCAACTAGAACCGAGGTCTTCTGGTTCAGTGCTTTTTCTACAAATCATTCTGCCTTTACTGTTTTCGTTTGACCTTGTATCACTCTCCTAGCCTCAGAACAGGAAGCAGCAAATGTTCTTGCTAGTCAAGCAGGTTTCCAAGTCCAGTATCACCCTGGAATAAACCCAAGAAGCAAGCCCAAACCCTCTTTCTTTATGTCAGTTGCCCCAGCAAGGGACAACAGAGAATGACCTGGCCACCAGAACCCACCTAGATCCAATCCCTCTGCTAATGAGGAAGTCAGAAAAAGCAGACTTGTCAACAAAGAGAAGAAGCCAACACCCTAGGCAGACTCCTTTGGTGATAACTGTTATCTACCACTGCTCCAAGTTGCACCAACTAAGGCCTGGTGTGCCCCCTCACCCCCACCCCAGGAATAAAAGATGAGTCACATGGGAGTTGGATTTGCTGTCCAAAAGATACCTGACAGGTGAGTGACTCAGGCTTAGATAATGCGGCCTCTACCCCTGGGCCCAGCCCAGTCTACTGTTCACCAAAGCCACCTAATATGAGTAAAATGAGCACCAAGGCATCTGTTTTAGAAAGTCATGACCTCATACAGAAATTCAGCAACAGCTGTTAGGATAGCCTTACCATTAAGACGTCCATAAATCTTCTCCCTTAAGTCTTATCATTTCTCTTTGCCTGGAAAACACTGTCTCTGATTTATTCTAAAGCAGGATTGGCAGCCCATGGGCCAAACCTGTTTTTTGTACAGTCCCAAAACTAAGAATGGTTTTTATATTTTTAAAAGGTGGTAAAAAGAAGAACGGCATACAACAAAAACGATATACTGTTTGCAAAGTCTAAATTAGTTCTATTTGGTCCTTTACAGAAAAGGTTTGCCAACTCGCATTCTAAAGCAATTTTTCAAGGCAAACCATTTACCAGTCCAAACGTCAATTACTACCTTTTTCACATCACCAAAGAATCCCCAGGGACAAACAGTAAAGTCAGAATTAGTGACCTTTCAGAGTGTCAATAATGTACCACCCTCTAAGGAAGCCACCCCCATTTCACTTTACAATCAAATGTAAGAACCTAAGCACACAAAGTGTCAGGGTTTTTGTGAGATCAAGGTTTGTTTTTACTTGAGATTAAAACCATCACAGCGAAGGTTCTTATGTATACCCCTAACTATCTATTCTGGCCTAAAACCCTCAACCTTGTTCTTGACACCAAACCAGAAGCTGAAGAAATTCACAAGCACAAATATTCCATAGCCTCAGACACCAGGCTCCAAAAGGGGGTCAAATCCTAGGCAGAAAATATAGAAACTCTTGGCACAGAAACAAAGGCCGCTCTTCAGAACACAGACCAATAACTATCACAAGTTGTTTTCTATAATTAGAATATATGATTTCTACAACGAAAAAGAGACAAAAAGGCACGTCAATACTTAGTAAAATCAGAAAAGGGAAGAAAAGGGTGGTCTTCCACAAAAATAGGCAGAGGAGGGGGCCACAACTACCTCTGATCCCAAAAAGCACTTAGACGGAGAAGGAACAGCTAGCCCTTTTTGCTGTCTTTGAAAGACCCTTTTCTTCCCTTTTTCTTGCCTACCTGAGGCGTCGCCGAGGGTCAGAGGGTGTCCCAGTCCGACGGCCAGTGCCATAATCAGACATCATGCCGTAATCCACGTCATCGTAGCCCATGCTACGCTGGTCATCCTCGAGCCCATAAGGCTCTGGATGAAAACGATGCAGATCCACGCTGCTCCCACCTACCCGAACCTGGGGCTGGGGCCCATAGACATCCTGTCTACTGGGTGCCCGGTAACCTTCCATGCTGGGCCTGTACCGCTCCTCAATGCGGGTCACCCGGGACAGGCTGCCATAGTTGTCACTGCTACTTGGATAACCATCTTCATAGTGGCGGCTATACCCATCAGGAGGGTAGTGGAAGTTCCTGGGAAGGGTAGCAGTGCCTGCTGGCCCCACATAGGGGCCAGGCCCCCCAGTGCCGTTCTTGCGGAAGTCACGACCCAGAGTCTGGATATAGTTGTTTGAAACTGATGAGGCATCTACAGGCAGCCCATCTGGTCCCATAGGGACTGGCTGGACTGTCCGTGTTGTCACAGTCTTCACTACTTTCTTGACCTTCAAGTAAAGAAAGAGAAAAGAAAAATTACTGAAGTGAACAAATTAAGCTTAAATTCTAGAGCACTCTAAGAAAAGAAACAAACCTCTACCTGCAGCTCGCTTTACCTAGAAATGCCATGCAATCTACCATCTACCCTTCTCTCCATCTTATAGGAATTCTCCAGGCAGGAAAATTGTGCTGGCAGTTAACTATGCCTCTAAGGGAAGCTACTGCAGACTCTCTCTTCCTCATTCCATTAGATTTTCCCATATCTCTTCTATTTTCTCTGTCTACCCAGAGATCAATTTCTTTATCCCTTTACCACAGATCAGTGGCTCCTCATCCACCCTAATTAAGTGCTTAGCCCCTCCCCTTAATAAAGACCATAGGAAGAACTCCATCATCCCAAACCTTATACAAGTGTTAGCTTACTGTGGTCTCCGTGCGCCGAGTGGTTCCATCATCCGAGGTCTCCACAGAGACAACAGACATAGCTCCCTCAGGGTCCTCCTCCGTGTAGGTCTCCACAATCTGCCCTGGCTCCTGCATCCTGGGGATGGTGCTATACAAAAGGTGACTGTGATCCTACATGGAAAAGAGAAAAAAGAAAGAGCTATTATTAAGCCATATATACTAACAATGCATCCCAATGAGAGGCACTGCCTCCCTAAAGACACTGCATCTTCTATGGGCCCCAGGATTTTTAGAGGGGTGCCTGTTCCCACTTTTGAATTTGTACAAAAGGGCAGAAGACATAATTTCCCAGTTCTCGTCATTTAACGAACAGGAACTGAGTTAACTATAGCTACATCAACACCCAAGTGACAGAGACAGCAGATATAACTTCCCAGTTCTAGTCAACTAAGTGAACATGAACTGTATTAAACTGCAGCTACATCTACATCTGAGGGATCCTTCAAAAAAAAAAAAAAGTTCACCCAATAAGAACTTTTAAGATGAACCAGAAAACCCCAATAAGAGCTATCTTCTGAATAGCTCTATGCTATTCTTCAGATATGCCTAAGGCTCAAGATCAGCCAGATTTTAGGCATGGTTTTCTGCAAAGTAGAACCATGCCCATTCTAGAAAAGGGATGTAGTAATTGAGAGATCAAATACTGGCTCAATGGTCATTACAATTAATTCCAAAATAAAACTACACTTATACTTTGAAACTCCATTTTTTAAATTTCCTAAATGAAAGAAACTAATTAACGGGAGCTTACAATGTGCCAGGCACTTTAGAAGACACCAATATGCTCTTCAGCTGAGTAAGTAAAAAAGATATGAATAAGCAACCCAGACCTTGAGCCAACAGAATTACCTGGGGTCCGTTGAGTTTCAGATCTGAAAATTTCTGTCGCTCAAGGTCAACATCGCCCGCAAACCGGCCGTTCTGAAACACAGCCCACAAGAAGACAATTCATTTTGTGGCCTTCTTTTGCTCTATCAAACACAAATGATCTTTTTTTCCAAACAGGAAAAGGCCTTTCAAGAAGACATTTGTGGCCTGGAGTCCTTCTGTCAGTACAGATAAAAGAAGCACATCACTCCTTAGACTTAACACCTCAAGACTGGAACCGGGCCTAGAACTCTGGCAGACTGGGTCTCTGGAACATAGGAACGTAAGCTCTATGAGGGCAGAGGTTTATTGTGTGTTTTGTTTTTGGTCAGTTTTGTTCACTGTCTCCCTAGTGCCTTGATCAGTGCCTGGCACATAATAGGTACTCAAAAACTATTTTCTGAATAAGTAGCAGAGACTCAGATAAGTTCCCCACGAAATCTTTTTGGAAAGCCGTAAGAACATAAGGAAACTTGGAAAGCCTAGGTTGGGGGGTTTCCAAAAGGCTTCTTTATTGTTTCATGCATCTTCATGCTCCACAACCACTGGAAACTCCCATACCAGGCAGCTTTTTAAAGAAAGAGGCAAGAAATATGAGTTTCTCTTTCCAAGTAGAAAGAAAACAAGTATCTCAACTCCCCTCAAGCAGATGTCTCAGCATCTTCATCACCAATTATCAGAGCCACAGAACATGTTCAAAAATGTCATTCTTAAGTTGCTCTGTCTTAAACAGCAGGAAATAATCTAATAACATTATACTACGTAAAAACACATTTGACTACTCCCCTTCAAAAAGAATACAGTGAGATTCAGCCACCTTGGGAGACTCTTCCCCCACCCTACTCCCATTACATAGGGAGTGTAATGCTGTAGGGAAAGGAAGTTAAACATTACTTTCAGGAAGAAGGAAGGGTGTGGTTTCATTGCTGAGCAGAAGTTAAAAATAAAAGAGAAAGAGAGAGAGAGAGAGAGAGAGAGAGAGAGAGAGAGAGAGAGAGAGAGAGAGGAAGGATCCATGTACTAAATCCTGGAATTCCCCACCACCTCCAAGGCTGAGCAGTCCTGCTCTCCTTTTCAATACCCCTCCCTCAACCCTAACCCTCTATTCTTGTTCCTATAAAAATCCTAGGAACACTGCAAACACACTGCTTCCAAATTCCTGATCATCCCCAAATGGAATTATATCCTCTCACTCAACACGCTCCTTAGCATGAGGGACCTTCCCCATCTTAAAAAATAAATAAGTAATCAATGAAAGGACTTATTGGAGCATGAGTACTGTTCTTAGTTCCCATCAGAGATCTCTTAAAATGAAGTCTATCAGGCAATGCCTACCACACACACACACACACACACACACACACACACACACACACACAAAACCTCAGACAGATTACATCACAGCGAAGTCAGACTACAGAAACCATAGGAAACACAAGATACTTCGCATTTCTAACACCAACTCTCCCAAGTCACATCAGAGTCAGCCAACCCAGAGACCACTGGCTCCTGTGGTTATTTGGGTTAAACAGCAGCATGATGCTCCCTCTCCAACTCTAACCAAAAGAATTAACAATGACCCCTTCCTCCAAGGAATGATTTGCACAGCCAACAAAAAGAGTATGCAGCAGGAATACACAATTTATGAACACTGCCACACCTTCTGAGCAAACTGTTCTCTGAGGGAGAATACAAGATGCCCAACTTCCCCAACCACTAAACAGGCTTTTAATTTCCTGAATTTCTGATGTGGGGACGGGGGCGGGGGGGGGGAACACACAAGAAAAAACAACAAGTAACCTGAGTACAGCTTCAAATTATATGATCTGCCATTACTAGAACTGCATCCCAACCCAGAAACCCCACTCCAGCAAACAAGAAGTCAGATGGATGCTTCTAGAGAGAAGTCCACCCAACTCAGCACAGCAGCAATATTCCCTATCTCTTAATCAGTATTTATCACCCCTGTAAAGGTTATCACGAGGCATGGGCACTGGACAGCCCATAACCACGAGGAGAGTAGTTTCCCAAGAAGGATCATAGTCTCTCTATGACCATGCCAAAGTCCTACCTGCAGGTCTGATGGAGAGAGGGGTTACCTGATGCCGGCGGGTGAGGGTGCCGTTGGCCATGAGCGGGTTGGCATCTTGTGGTGAGACCCGGACGCGTTCCAGTTGCGCCGAGACGTGGCGCCGTTCCTCCTCCAGCGCCCGGGTCAGCTTCTCAAACTGGGCCTCTTGTTCCTTCACAGAGGCCAAGATGCTGGCGGTCGACTCCACCTCTGAGTCGTCCATGAAGGTAAGGGGCAGAGCCGCCGCAGGGCAGGGTAAAAAGGGAAGGTGGATCACAGGGGGAGGAGAAAGGAGGGAGAAGGTCCCCCTCACTTCACACTACCGGGAAAAGGTAAGAGAGAGGAGAGAAAGAAAAGGTCACAGGTCAGAGAAGACAGATGAATTATTAATCCCAGAGCCAAAGATGCCCTCTCGTGGTTTTACTGCAGCGTAGAAAGAGAGCCACCACCAAGCCTGGACCCATCACCAGTGTCTGTTCAAGCAGGATCCTTTGCCCATTACCCTCTTTAACACCCCACCAGAAATAACTATTGAAAGGAAAAGTGCAACTAGATCCAAGAGAGAATGTGCCTAAGGGCTGTAGTCATGACATGAGTTTAAAATTAGGTTATTCTCCCCTGGAAAAATTTGCTGGCATCAACTCAATTGAAGATGTAACTCCACAGTATAGACAAGCACACACTGTCCTGCAGGGGCAAGCCACCTCTGAGATAAGGGGGCAGTACAGATCTTACTTAACCTCTCCCAAATCTGAACACTGAAATTGCTGGAGTGGTGGCAAAATATACTAAATGAATATGTTAAATTAAAACGCCGATAAGAAATGGATGCAGCAAAAAAAATTCCCACCATCAAAGGCAGGAAATAAATCTAAGGCCCTCAAATTGAATACATTTATAAAGGGACTTTTCTACTTTTAAAAACTACACTACAATATTGAGGGCAGAATGTGTGCCTTGGATAACAGAGGCAAGAAAGCAACAGAATAAAAAAGTCTATGTGTAAAAAGGCAACATTTTCAGTGACCTTCACATCTCTTTGTGGAGTAGGAAAAGGAGGATTATATTAAATTATAACGTTATCCCTTGAAGTAGTTCGTATTCTAACCTTCAGTTAATAGCTGGAACTTCCTACATCTCTGTTATCCTGCAGAAAGCTCTAAACAGGCTACATTTTTACCTCTTTACATATTCCAACTAAGGGTAAATATCCAAGTATCTAGAGGGTTTATATGTACCACTTCTACAATAAATGATATTCAGAAGCGAAGAGTTCCCCATACCCTATTACATAAACTGCAAGCTGGCTAGTAAGTGGAGGGGCACTGTAGTCATACTGTTGGACTTAGTAGGGTTTCTCTCTTATAAGTTGGCTATAAGAGACTTTCTGGTCAGTCCAAGATATAGATACCATGTTGAAAGGCAGGATTTAGAATAAACCCTCTCCCGTATTCCCCACCCTCTCCTCAACCCCTCCAGAAAAAAGGCACTTAAATTTTTTTTAATTCTTAATAAACGTATTTACATACACACCTGTTAAGAGAAGGTCGTAACTGATTGGTTTAACAGAGAACAGCCCAGTCTAGATTCAAAATATCATGGGAGAAGCATCCCAGCCACCACAGCAAGGAGGAAGCAGGAAGAAGAGAGCTGTAGAAATATTTGGAGGAAAAATAGGAATGAGAGGAAAATAAAATACACCTAGTACATTTTTTTTAAAAAGGAGCAGCAAGGGCAGGTATTGGGGAAAAAACAATCTGGGAATGGAAGGGAGTAATTTAAAATACGACTTGGAATTGCTTAGTGTGACAAATGCCCTTTGGACTTTGCTCTGTTTTCAAATACTTGGACCTTGGTTGTAGTTTTCATTAAAACCTGGATTCTACTGTCATGTCAGAGTTCCTCTACATGTATTTCTGTAGAGAACCAGGAGCAGGTCATAATGTGGATATAAATTCACTTACCCCCTGCTCCCAGCAACCAAATTGGGAAGGAAAAAAAAATTGCTGTTGGAATGCCCTTCCCCCTCCTTCCCACCCCTAAGGCAGAAACCTCAAAGCCCAGTCCCAGCATGCCCACATAGATATTGAGAAACCAATGCAATAGTCGTCGTGGGGAAGACATGTGGGGACTAGCCTAGCTAAGTCTTTTGCTTCAGTTCCCTTTCCCACGCTCCCCAGAGCCCTAACAAGCACAATCGCTTGGGCCTGTTTGCTTTAGAGTATATGCAGTATTCAGCAAGCAAGAGTACCCAGAGGAACTGATAAATAGGTGCCCAATAAACTCCTTAATTAATTCTCCATCACCAAGACTCCTTCCAGTGGATCTAAATCCAAGAATGTGGCGGTCTTTTTTCCAAAGTCTTCCTACCCAGGCTCTGGGCTCCCGCAGTCACTTATCAACTCCTGTTCTTCCTTTAGGTCCAAAGGCCATTGTCACTCTCTCAATTCCCACCCTACATTCCAACAGGCCACTCAAAAGTCTTTAATAAGTAGCCTTTTTTTTTTTTTTTTTTAATGTTGCTCCCTTTTCATCTCTATTACTTCATTTGCACTTGCCCTCATCTGCTATGTACAATGACCTATGAACCTTCCACACCAAGAGGACCCTGAGCTGGGGAGATTTTTCCAGTTCTGGGTTTCAACAGGGTCTGTCTGAACTGTAGTTAGCACTCTGGAGGTCTCCGCCCTGTAATCTTCTTTGCTAATAAAAGACCAAACTACCACTACTATCAGGCATACAGTGCCAACACTCCCTGTTGCACAGAGAAACTGTCACCCTTCCATAAAATTGCCACTTTCTGCCCCCACAACTTTAGCTAATACAATACAGGGAGTTAGGAAGGGTAGTAGGGCCTCTACCCAGGGCTCTAGGTCGGGAAGCAATATCTGGAAAAACATCAGCTTCTCCCATCTTCGTGGCTTTAAAAGCTGACCACCTGGCTCTAATTTGGAGAAGAAGGCAGAAAAGTTAAGAAAGAGAAGATCGGATTCCTAGGCCTAACAGCATGGGGGAAATTTTCTGCCTCAAAGAGGGCAGAAGCAGAGCTTTGTAGGACAGAACTGGACTCAGAAGACAGGTCCCAGTCCTGGCTCTGCCACTAGCCAACAATGGCAGTAAGTCACTGCCACGTTCTCATCTGTAAGATGCCAATACCACCAGCCCCGTCTAACTCAGAGTTGCTGTGAGGATCGGCTGAGAATTTAATGCTATACAAATGTGAGGTATTAAGTTGTTTCAAGAGTTAGTTTCTATCTTCCAATTACATTACTTAATAGTAATGCCTCAGCCCAAAACTATTTTGTGAACTAGTAGATGAAATTAACTGGATCAAGTGCATAACTGGGTTCTTAGGAGAGGATGAACTGGTTTCCCTACTCCAACACTATTTACTAGGAGGTCCCACCTAGACCAGTGTTTCTGGGACATAGGATGCTTCTCTAAGTGCCTGGCAGTTATCACAGAATTACACATCTGCTATAATGAGCTCTCGATTCCCTGTATGAGGCCTTAGCAGTTTATTACTAAGGAGAAAGGGAAGGTGAAAAGAACTAGCAATTACTGAATGTTTTACATTTATTATCCTGTCAATCCTTACAGCAACTCTAAGGAAGTTTTACTGCAAATGAGAAAACAGGCTATAGGTGTAGAAATTACCCAAGGTCTCAGTTAATAGCAAATTTTGAACTTAAGTTCAATATAAAATGGACAGTCCAGCATCTCTCTCCTACAACTTTTACGAGCTTTCTACCCAAACATCACAGGAAAAAGGGAAAAGAAAAAGTTTCCATTTATCTTTAGGTTAAAGGGTTATCCATAATGTCTACAAGTAAGAAATAAGTGGGAGAAAAGAAATAAATGGGAGGAAAAAGAAAGCATATGTGGGGGAAGAGAACGAAGCAGGTAGGCAAGATATATAGTACACCACCTCACAACTCAGAGGCTTGAGAGTCTTGTCCATGCCAAACATACACATCATAAGAAAATTATACTATAGACCAGAATCTGCAAACCATTAACTGATTCTGGCAGTTAGAATCAGGAAAGCCTTAAGACTACAGGCCAACATCTTTACAGGTTGGCCACTTATTATTTTCAATGGATTACACTCGTTCTCACTTAAAAAAAGTTCATCGGGAATTCCCTGGCGGTCCAGTGGTTAGGACTTGGGGCTTTCACTGTCGTGGTCTCGGGTTCAATCCCTGGTCAGGGAACGAAGATCCCGCAAGCTGAGCTGCACAGCCAAAAAATTAAAAAAATAAAAAAAGATCATCAAGGAATTGCCAAGGTGCGGGAGAGGAGCAAAGTGAACAAGTGAACCTTGCAATTCCCCTAACACTTGATTTTCTCAGAGTAACTGGTTTTACTCTTTTTTTAAAAAAAAAATAAATTTATTTTATTTATTTTTTATTTTTGGCTGCATCTGGGTCCTTGTTGCTATGCGCAGGCTTTCTCTAGTTGCAGTGAGCAGGGGCTACTCTTCGCTGCAATTGTAGTTCTTCTTGCTTCTGCTGTCTGCCCTCTGGTGGATTAGGCTATCTAAGAGGCTTGTGCAACTGTGTTTTTTTTTTTTCCTTGATTGAACTTAACTACACTCTATTTTTTAAATTGTTTTTAAAGAGGCAGCTTTTGTTTTTATTGAGCAGCACTGTGTTTATTTTTTTTTCTTTTATTCATTCATTCATTTTTGCCTGCGTTGGGTCTTTGTTGCTGCGCGCAGGCTTTCTCTAGTTGCAGTGAGCAGGGGCTACTCTTCGCTGCGGTGCATGGGCTTCTCGTTGCGGTGGCTTCTCCTGTTGCAGAGCATGGGCTCTTCAGTAGTTGAGGCATACAGGCTTCCGTAGTTGTGGCGTGTGGGCTTCAGGAGTTGTGGCACGAGGGCTCGGTAGCTGTGGCTCACAGGCTCTAGAGCACAGGTTCAGTAGTTGTGGCACATGGGCTTAGTTGCTCCACGGCATGTGGGATCTTCCCGGACCAGGGATCGAACCCGTGTCCCCTGCATTGGCAGGCGGATTCTTAACCACTGCGCCATCAGGGAAGCCCTGGTTTTACTGTTAACAGGCCATAGGTCCTATAGACCTACGAGTCTACAACAAGGCTCCCACATTCAAGCAATGACAACAGTAAATATTCAATCTCTTCTGTAAGAATTCTGAACTAGAAGAAGTTGAATTAAATCAAATACCCAGAAAGACCAAACAGTTTGACAATGCCAACCGGGTAAAGGGGGAAAAGAAGAAAGTCACTTGCCAATAGCACAATCCCCACAATGACCTGCTCTACTGTAAACTGGCCATAGAAATATAATTTGAAATTATAATTTTTAGAGGTTAAGAACATAAACTTTGGAATCACACTGACTGCGTTCAAATCCCAGCTCCATTGCTTCTTAGCTATATGACTTTGGGCAAATCTCTCTAATCCTCAGGTTTCTTTTCTGTAAAATGGGAAAAATAAAATACATAGGGTGGTTGTGAGGATTAAACGAGACAATCCATGGAAAGTACTTAGAAAATGTCTTGACGCGCAGAAAGCTACTGCTACCAATACAATACTATTACAGATAGTTAACACAAGAGACTAGAGTTTTGGTCGTGTTGTTAGGGCTTCTGAATAAACCACACGTCTCCACATGTTCCCCTCTCCCACTTACTGTAGCTCTGTAAACTACAGGAATCCTTCACACTCTTAAAGGGGAAAAAAAAAAATTAAACTCCAGGCCAGGGGTCAAAAGACCCTGAGTTCAAGTCCTGGCTCTGCCAAAAACAAATTGTGAGACCTTGGAGAAGTTATAGATAACCCTGTAAGCTTTACTTTTTATTACTTTTCAGAGTTTAGCTTTAATGGGCTAATATATGTAAAACTATAGGCTGGGTAACTCTGAACCTCTTTCCCACCTCCATGCACTTCATATAAGTATATCCAAAGAGATGACCAGAATCAGGCATATAAGCCTCTGCGGAAAGCAGAAAAATTATTTGTCTTCAGATGGAGAACTCTAAACCCCGTAAAACAGTCTTTGGGTTCTTAGGAAAGAACTGTTATCTTCTGTAGAGCCTGGTCCAAATGCAGCCCTCTTCCCTTCTTCCTATTTCTTCATTATGAAATCAAAACCTATGTCATAAAGTTATCCCTTCCCTCTAAATGCAATGATAAGCAAAATTCCTCTTCTACATCACCCTAGGGATTTCAAACTGCTTTTTTAAAGAGCACACTGAGCCGTCTATTGAAGAATACCAATCAATAAAATATAGCACCTGTAACATTACAGAACTGTATTACATAACATTCAAACTAAAAAAGGTAGGTCTTCCAACACCTAAAAGGCATTTATTTGCCTTAACTGGCATTTGCCCCAAGTTCAAAGCAATTAATGCTGTTCAACCACAAACAGAGAAAATTGGCACCTTATTTTTAAATCAAAAGGAATATATTTTGTCAATAGCTTTTCTATGGCTTCTTATCACAGAGTGCTTATACCAAAGTCCAAAGTCTTAGTACTCCACCCACCACTTGATGCTCCACCATCCAAAGCTTAGAACAATTCAAAGCTCAGTCAGAACAATTCTCGTATTTCTCCCTGCTGGAAAGACTCACTCCCACACTAACCCCAAGTCTATGAACGTGACTTGCAATAAGATGGAGAAAGGACTGTGCTCACTTCACAATCTCATGTCAACTGGGCACTTCTCATAATTACAAAACTGACATTCCAGAAATGGCATTGTCTTAGGTGTTCAGCAGTTTCTGTGCTTCCCTGGGGATCTGCTTTATGATAGGCTCAGCTTCTCCACTTAAGAACACTCAAAAGGCTGACTGAAGGAGTCTCAGTTTTACAAGGAAGGACTAGGTCTCACTGTGTCCAAGACAAATCTGATGAATTAAGGGAGTCTCTGGCAAATCACCCTCCTCTTAGGAAAGAATGATCATTCTATCTCATTGGCGTTTCAGAGAAAAAAGGGAAAATAAATATATGAAAGGTTTTTTTTGTTTTTGTTTTTTTTAAAGAAATACTCCTTGTTAAAAGGTGGCTGAGCTAGCAATCTCTATAGGTCACTAGGACACCTTAAACATTCTAGTTACCTGTCAGGATTTAAAAGGAAATCTGTGACTTTAAAAGGAAAAAAAAAAAAAAAAAAAAAAAAAATCACCTCCACCATCTTGACCCTAAATTCAGAAACCAGATGGAACATTCTTTTTGCTCTCTTTTCCCCTCCCAAGTATTCTGGGAACCCCCCAAACCATAAGATACTAAAATGTCTAAATGCTAGACTGGCTTTGAAGCAAAGGAAGGGTGTGGCTCTCAGCTCGTGAGGGGGCCCAGGACTGAAAGGGTATGGAAAGAAACAAAACCTGCTTCTCTCTGGAGCGTGTATGACACACACACAGGACTGGTCTAACAAGTCCTTCTGATCTCTCAGGCCAGGCCACCTCCTCCTCCTCCCCCACCACCCACGTGCCTCTCCAAGGCCTTCCACTGGGACAGATAACGCTGAATTTTCTCTCAATCCTGAGAGTCTGAGACACATCAAGTTACTTACCTGTATCCCTGTTGCAACCCTGCCAAAAGCACCTCACGCAGCCTTATAAGGAGAAAGCAGAGCTTTAGGGAGAGACCAATAAGGAAACAAAGATAAGAAGGAGGGGCAAAAAACAGAGGGAGGTGTCAGACTGGAGGAAGGGGAGAGGCCAAATGCCTTTCTCCATTCTACAAAAGGAGGGAAAAAGAAAGGAGGTCAGGTATACAATGGGAAATTAGAAGAAGTCTAGTCAAAATGGAACAGTATGGTTTAACTCCTGTGTCATAAAAGAGAAATCCTAAAATTAACTAGGACACCTTACACTCTTCCCTACCCCAGGCTGGAGGAAAAAAATTCATGGAAAAAAAGCTTAACCTTAAGGTTTACTAGAGACCACCCCAACTGTATGAGCTCACAGTCCCTTTTTTTTTTTTTTTTTTTTTTTGCGGTACGCGGGCCTCCCACTGTTGTGGCCTCTCCCGCTGCGGAGCACAGGCTCCGGACGCACAGGCTCAGCGGCCACGGCTCACGGGCCCAGCCGCTCCGCGGGCCACGGCTCACTGGCCCAGCCGCTCCGCGGCGTGTGGGATCTTCCCGGACCGGGGCACGAACCCGCGTCCCCTGCATCGGCAGGCGGACTCTCAACCACTGCGCCACCAGGGAAGCCCCTCACAGTCCTTTTTAACGTGGCAGCTTCTCACCAAACCTCCTAACTTTCTATCTCTGGCATTCCCACCATCTCTCTTGCCCATCATTTGAAGATGACTTGGAAAAGCTGAAAGCATGTAACTGAATCATATTTACAGTCCAGCTTCCTAAGAAAGGCCTGAGCCCTGAAAAGAGCAACAAGACACCCCTTCCATTAGGTTTAGAGTATGCCTCCCTTTTGAGACAAGCAAGAGAGAGAAGGTGTGAGTCTATGAAGAAATCATAGGAAATATGAAGGTCCTATTTCAGCTCAGGGCAGATAGCTGAAGGAAATGTTTCTCCCTATCTAAAAGAAGAAAATCTGACCTTACAGGGGGAGAAAAGTTGTGAGTCATTAATTACTGACCTCCCCCTATAAATTATCACAGATACTCTTCCCAACAACCTCTGAGGTAATGTTGGCCCCTTTTTTAGATGAGTAAACAGTCCATCAGAAGTACTGGCTTCCCTGGTGGCGCAGTGGTTAAGAATCCGCCTGCCAATGCAGGGGACACAGGTTCGAGCCCTGGTCCGGGAAGCTCCCACATGCCACGGAGCAACTAAGCCCGTGTGCCACAACTACTGAGCCTTTGCTCTAGAGCCCGCAAGCCACAACTACTGAGCCCGTGTGCCACAACTAATGAAGCCCCTGTGCCTAGAGCCCGTGCTCTGCAACACGAGAAGCCACTGCAATGAGAAGCCTGTGTGCCGCAACTAGAGAAAGCCCGTGTGCAGCAATGAAGACCCAATGCAGCCAAAAATAAATAAATTAAATTGAATTAATTTTTTTTAAAAAAGTATTCACTATCCTGGCTCAAGGTCATCATATAACTAGTAAGTGGTAGAAACGCATCTCTTCTACTCCAAGTCCATGTTCCTTCTCCTTGATAGAGTGAAATGAGTATGAACTTTCTATGCTTCCTGTGGTTAAAAGTCATTCTAACTCAAATAGAGAAGGTGACCAAAAGTAAACTTTGGGGGGAGGAGGGGAGGGTAGTGAGAAAGGATGAGGTGGAAGCACCTAGACCTTTGGGTATTGCCTTCATTTTAAAGAGCAAGACCTCACTCAATTCTGGAGAAGAATAGCCAGAATTGAGAAATACCTTAGATTTCCCATTTTAAAAGGAAAAAGAACTCAGGAGAATAGGTGAGAGGAGCAAAAGTAATAGTATTACTTGGTACACAATCACCTACTTTTCCACTGAAAGGCCCGCTATAGAAATCTGGCTACTTGCCACATTCTCTAATCACAGCTCAAGAAAGAAATCTAATCACAAATATCCCTACTCTCATTTTTAACGTGACATCTCACTAAACCAAAAGCAAAGATCAGATCAGAGGTGGGGTGGGAAACAGAAGGAACTAGAAGCAGGGAAGACTGCTAGCCAGCATCAGAACAGAGGAGAGGGACTGTTCGAGCGGTATGTTAGCAATCTGCCCCTAGGGCAGCTGTCCTCCAGGGTAATCAAAGGCCGGCTTGTGTGTGTGCTCAGGGACCAGCCAGCCCGGCAAGAAGCTGAGGACTCAGCCACCCAATCCACAAAGTGAGAAGAGATGCCTGCTTCACAGCTGGAATGGAGGGCAGGGAAAACACAAAACAAGAGGAAAAGGTGGCAGGAGGGGGTGGGGGGCGGGGACAGAGAGTGCTACAGGTGCTATTTCAGTCTAGACAGAGGGGAAAAAAAAATCCTAGGAAACTACCAACCATTCCCTAGTTAAGCGCAAACAGAGAATTGCCAGTACCTCTCAATACTAAAATAAAAAATGGGTAGGTTTCTCCAGCTCTGTACGTAGTAAGATGTCAACTGGAAGGATGAGACCTAAAATGTAGGGCCCCGGCATTGCCTGTTTCTCTCTATCCCTTTCAGACTCAACAAGGTATCTGCAATATACAGTGAATAAACATAATATAAATAAACATCTATCTCCTTCTAAAATTCCTTTCTTAATTAAATCCTAGAGATCTATAAATAATAGTAGCACACATAAAAGTCAGTGAGATCCCCAATCCTAAGAGATCGAAGCCATTTATATAACTCAAGTGCTAAAACGCAAAAGGCCACAGTCAGAATTCACACTCCCTAATCCCTCAGAGTAGCTAGATGCTCCGAGACCCATTAGACGCACAAAGGCTGCTCTCTTCTCAGTAGAGCCCTGTAGCAGGGCTGCTCTCCAGGGACAAAGAGATTTCACAGGAGAACCACAAAGACATCGCCCCTCTCCATTCCCCCACTCCCGGCTTTCTCACTTCCTGTCACAGTAGCACCAGACCACAGTCTCCCAGAAACAAACAAATACAAAGTGCTGGATTCTGGGCTTCAAGCCAACTGCATTCCAGGGCATCCTGTCTACCAATCACCAGCCAGAGCTCCCACTTTGCCCTGCTCAATTCCTTATCATGTTCAGGGAAAACAACCCTCCTCCCTGCCCCAAGCCAACACTACATAGGACAAAGCTCAGGCCTTTAAGAATCAGCAGAAAGATACTGTGTGAAGATCTAAGGGTTCAGAGGGGCTGAGGGGATTTTCAAGATTCCTACTTAGCTAGTTTCTTCACTTTGGAGGCTGCGGATCTTAAAACTGGTATTATACTCCGCTCAGCTACGTGTGATACATCTCATAGAAAGCTTCATCATGGCAATCTGATAACCAACCTGAATTCAGTCAATGGAATATTCCCACCTGGAAAAACTACTTTAGGACACATCCTCTGTCAACTTCTCTATCACCCATTTCTACTGTTTTCAAAGTCTTTCAAACTCTTTTCCCCACAAGCATAAAGCTGATTTTTTAAGAGGCCCCAAATAGAACAAGCAAAGGCAGCAGACTCCACCCTACAAAGAGGCAGAATAGGTACCAGCAGATGCTAGGAGCAAAGTTCTCTACTTCCCTAGGGAATGAAAGGAGGCCCACTAGGAATTGCACAGTAGTTCTTGCAGCAAAAAAAGTCAACACAACAAACAGCTTTTCCTGCTCACTACTCCCCCTGGAGTGGATCAGGGGCTGTAGATTTGGAACCTCATCAGAAAAGAAAGCCTCCCTTCCTAGTAAGGGTCCACAGCTGACACCAAGAATGAGATAAATGATACATTTTTCTGTTGTCTTAAACAAGCCCACTGGACGTTAGCTCTAAACTTTAGAAGCAAAGATGCAGATAGAAGTCAAGCTCTATTTAGCCAAAGATTCTTTTTTTTTTTTTTTTTTGTGCGGTACGCAGGCCTCTCACTGCTGTGGCCTCTCCCGTTGCGGAGCACAGGCTCCGGACGCGCAGGCTCAGCGGCATGGCCCACGGGCCCAGCCGCTCCGCGGCATGTGGGATCTTCCCGGACTGGGGCAGGAACCCGTGTCCCCTGCATCGGCAGGCGGACCCTCAACCACTGCGCCACCAGGGAAGCCCTAGCCAAAGATTCTTGAAATCCAAAACAACACCCTTTGCCCCCAGGGCTCAATTCTTGCATAAAGCATAGTATAAGGCTCAGCACAGAGTTCTCAAACCAGAGGGACATTCCAGGCAACTAACTAGTAATACACTATCATTTCTCATCTTTTCTCCTCCCTTTCTCCTACACTCCTTTCCCCTTCTTCTTGGATCTGCTAGAAGTACTCTGTGCAGAAGCCTGATTAGGATAGTACATGCTGATGCAAAAGGAGATAAGTCTAAAACAGCACAATTAGAAGGAATTAGTCCATATCTGGTTATGATATAACCAGATGGAAGGAAATGGGGCAGGTATACACACAATAGTCAGCCATTCTAGGACTGGATAGAAAAAAGAATATTTAGCAACACTACATTTTAGAACAGAACTTAACAGCAGGGCCTAGCCACTGCAAACTCTATCACTGAAGTACACACACAAAAAAGTTAGAGATCTCTTACCTAGCACTAAATCGGACTAACTCCCTTTTTCACTCAAGAATAATTTTAAAAATCAGTTACAGTTGTTGGTATTCTTATCCAATTCTCCCTTATTCATAGCCCAGGCCAAATAAATCAGTCAATTAAGTACTACTGTGTGAGACGGTTATATAAAAAGCAGATAAAAATAGTAGAGTAGAAGAGTTTTCTGAGATACTTAAAAAAAAAAGAGGGTTATAAAAGACACACCCCAGACAGAACTGGACACACCCTTATCAATGCTGCTACTGCTACTCCAAAAGGATGCTTAGCAGGTTCTCTGCCTCAGATTGAGTAGGTGAGACAGAAACTGCATGCTGACTCAGAAATATAGAAACCCCACGATGGGAAGGAGACCAGTATAGCCAACTGATCACAATTCAGCACAACTTCATCAAAAGTCCTGGTCTACTTATACCTCTGGCTGTTTGCAGACATTTAGAAAACCCAACCAAAGGAATAACAAATGGGTAAGGAGAAAGTAAATGGAAGGGCCCAAGACTTAAGCTGAATACTCAATGGTTGGAAAAGTATGAATCTGTTTTGCTATATAACTTCCCACCTACCCCTTTCTCTCCAAGTCAGGCCCAAAGCCGAAAGAACTGGAGGGAGGGGAGGCAGAGAAAAGAATGTGATTGGGAAAAGGTTTTGCTACATTCCAACTAGCCAACATCCCACATAGCATTAAGAGTGCCCAAGAATCCAATCCCACTACTGAGAGTTGCTAGGACTCTGCTAACACACATCCAATTCCTCTACCACCCTCCCCCTAAACACCCTGAAAAGCAGCATAATTGAGATAGCTTGATGAAGGCACCAGCTGTTTCCACCACTCTCCCTCCCCCCAACCCCAGAGACCACAGTTCAAACTCACATCAAACACGTAACACAATTGGCCACTAGGAAGGAGAAGCCAGAACTAAAATAGCAGGAAGAGTGCCAACTGGCCCCACTTAGAAGGAATGCTTTCTTGGCTCAATTTAAAATACGAAACTTTTGTCATCCACTCCCCTCTGCCCAATTATGTTCTCCTTTCCACAACCTACCCCTCAGTGTCAAATGGATTTCAGTTTCTTACCTACAACTCCTTGATCTATTTTCAAATGTCAGGGAATACAGGGGAGGTATAAGGTTGAATGTAAAATAATGTCTGAGAGACTGGAAGCCTTCCTGGACTGCAACAGCCAAACCTAGCACAGGGCTATCACATAAGGGCAAGTAGACAGGAGCCCACACAGCACCCATCACCATGATTTAAGCAAGGAAAGAAGGAAGCAAATGCTTCTGCTACTGAACATTGATGATAACCCTATTTCCCATGGAATGGACAGCCAGCTGAAGTAGTAACGTGATCAGCCCCTCCCCCACCCATACTCTAAGTTGACCAGCATTAGCCAAGGAGGAAGGGAAGGAAGCCAACACTTCCTTTTCAGACAGGAAGTAACATTGGCCCTTCCTGTCGAGTTTTAAACAAATTGTCCAGCTGAGTTTCAATGTTAACATCCTCTCCTGAATTTGTTCCACAATTTCAAAATGGAGAAGGGAAATGGAGATATGGTCTAAAAGCTTCCCTTCCCCCTAAGAGGCAAGTCCTCAATTCCATACTAAGTGCTGGCAGAATCCCCAAATCAGGCGGTGACATCTGTAATTCCAAAACAATATGGGATACAGAAGTAGAAAACTTCAAATCAGCCACGTTCTTACCATGTCTACTACCATCAACTACTCTTCTCTACTTCTTATACTAAGTAAATAACCACCCATCTGAGAAATCATATAGATATGTAGCTTAACTCAAATGTTCAGATTTTGTGGTCCTCAAGCCTAAGTGATCAGAATCACCTGGGAAGCTTTTTTTAAAAATACAGTCTCCTTGGGCTTTCCTGGTGGCGCAGTGGTTGAGAGTCCGCCTGCCGATGCAGGGGACACGGGTTCGTGCCCCGATCCGGGAGGATCCCACATGCCGCGAAGCGGCTGGGCCCGTGAGCCATGGCCGCTGAGCCTGCGCGTCCGGAGCCTGTGCTCCGCAAAGGGAGAGGCCACAACAGTGAGGGGCCCACGTACCGCAAAAAAAAAAAAAAAAAAAAAAAAGATAAAAATACAGTCTCCTAAATCTACCTCCCCATCCCTCATACCTCAATTTCTGGAGGGAATGCCTCAGAATTCATGTCTGCAAGGAGCCCTCAAAGTGATTCTGAGAGTCAGCTACTGGGAACCCCCGTACTGGCCTACGCCTGACAGCCTCTGACCGCCACACTCCTCTCCCAAAAAGAGCATTCGTCATAAAATACATTATTTGGACCCGCTTTACTATTCAGCAGACAGCTCATTATTCAGTCTGGATTTGAAAGCATGGATTTAAATATATAAATGGCCAGAATGACACAATCCTAAATGCTGTATTCCAGACTCAGAACCGAAAAGGAAGAACTGTCTCACTCTGGAATCCCGAGTTGCTACAGTGGTGGACATCCCAATTTACTCTGCAGACTGGACAACCCAACTATTTTTTTTTAATTGAACATACAGAGCTAGATATTTTATTTAATAATATGAAAATCCAATCAAATCTTATTAAATATTTTTATAAAAATGAAACTATACACAATTCTAGGATTCAGTGTTCATCTAGTTGCCAATATAAGAAACAATTTCATACTGCATGCATGTTGTGTCACATAAGTACATATTTAAGAGTAATACGAGTTATTAATAACCTAAAATGTTCTGTGCCACCATGTAACCTGCAACTGTTGTGAAGACAATGTGAGGACCAATTTGTAAACACAGTTATTTTTTAAATGACTCAGTTTAACTTTCCTCCAAGGAACAAAGAGCTGTGCCACATTTTCAAAGACTGTTTCACATTCCATCCCCAAAGAAGTCCGAAGTCCTAAATCTAGCATTCAAGACCCTACATAATTTTAGCCCAGTTGACAATAGAAGTAACCAGAAACTCTGGATTCAAGTGTTACCTCTGACACTTATCCAAGTCACTAACTTCTGGTTTGAGTAAGGGTAAGTGAGTAGCAAGATGTTTTTAGAAGAGGCATAAAGAGAAATATTTCCACAAAGAAGCATGTCACTGAAGACTTAGGAAAGAAGAATGGCATTGAAAGACATACTTTCAAGACAACTACAAACATCTATAAATGCTGAAGTAATACACATCAAGCAGTTATTTAAAGCAACTTCAAAATTTGGGGGAACCTGATTGCCTAGAGTATTTCCTGCAAGATGATATACAGGTACCTGACCAAAGGAGAAGCGGATGGAAGGGGGAAAAATGTTTCCTGATTGAGGTCATTGCCCAAGGATGATACTAAGTAACAGAATGACAACTAGAAAGTTATAATTAAAGAGAAGAATAGAGGGTAACCAGGTCAAGTTCTAGGGCTAAACTCCAAACAGAGAGACACAGAGAAATTCTTTCACTGAAGGACAGGCTAGCTAAACCAGAAATCTTGAGAGGGAAAGTAAGAATGGGTGATTCAAGACACAGCTACTCTGGTAATCAAGTATCCTTTTACTTTCCATTATGGGGTTGCCGCAGAACATCAATCACGAAACAGTTGGTGCCTCTTCAATCCCACCAAAGCCAACCAGGCAAAGTGGTTCAGCAATATGCTTCAACAGCCATTACTGCTTAAACACACATATAGAAAGGGAAAAGAGACGTACAGTTAGTTATCAGGATTGATCATGTCCCCTGATGTGCAAGACAGAAATATGGATACGGTGACCTATAAAATGGTACCTGAAGCCATTTAATCCCAATGATTAGGGCTGCGGGGAAGCAGGAGCTTTTTGGTCTAATGAGCAAAACAAAAAGCAGCAGATAAGCGGGGTAGGCATAATATTTGGTCATAAACCAAATCAACAAATATACTCACTCAAAAGGAAACTCAATGTACTCAAAAAGAAGGCTGTCACCTCTACTATTCATAGAAATTTGAATCTGTAGATAAGAAGGTGGAGAAATAGATTTCTCTAGGGAAGAAAATTTTGATCTCATGTCCCAAACACATACAAGCTTATTCTAAGTAGCTGCCTTACTTTTATCATTCTCCAAGACAAGGGTCATCAACCCATGCAAATTCTGCTACTTTGCAAATTATGTGCTGACTATACTCACATGCAACTTCTGCAATGGGACAAAGATGGAGGCTGGGCCAGGTGTTCCCTCAACTCCTTACAAAGCCTACACAAAAAATTGTTAACAGCTGTTGTCTCTGGGGTCTGAAGTGAGGAGACTTTTCTTTGTACCGTATAGTGCAGGAAGAGGTCCTATACTGTGTCCCCCCTTATCTCCAACACACACCCATTGGACCTCTCTGAACACGTCTACTGCCCCCATCACTCTTGCTTGCTGGTAACTACCAGCCTCAGAGCCTTTGCACTTTGTACTTATATCTATGTGACTTCACTCTCTAATTTCTTTTAAGTCTCTTTCAAACATACCTTGTAAGTGAGGCCCTCCCTGACCACTCTGTATTAATAAACAACCTCACTCCCACCCTTGCACTTCTTATTCACCACCCTACATATTCTGCTTTTTTTCTCAATAGTGTTATCACACTCTGAGTTACTATATATTTACTTGCTTACTTAATATCTATCTCTTCCAACTGGAATGTAAGCTTTGTGAGGTCTATTTGGTGTACAGCAGGCTCTCAAATTTCTTTTGCATGAATGAATGAAGATGTTTTACTTTTTTAATGAAAACAAAAAGTTAAATTTAGAAAAATAAATCAGTATTTTTTCTTTCTACACATTTTTTCTAATTGTGACCTTAGGCCCATCAATTGGGGTCTCCAGTAGCCTTACCTGCAGATCTGGCTGACCTTCAGCAGGGTAGACATTCAAATGGCCAATTCTGCCCTGGTTTACAAAGTAGTCAACAGAGAAGAGAACAACAGAGAGGTTACAGAACTTCTCCCATTCCAACAAAGAAACAGTGGAAAGAAATCAGATTGGCACCAATTTCTCCTTTAAAATAGACCACTCTATTTTTAAAAGTGTACTGAATATACACCAGCTACTTTATTTCAATGAGATTTACTTCACTTGCAGTGAAATGGGAACTGTAGGTGCCTTGATAAAAGTACTGAGAAGTTGACTTAGTTTCTATAACAATGTCTCATATCCTCAACCACCAGAATATATTTTGTTTTTTCAAATATAAGCTCCCTAAAACAAAAATCTTTTCATTCCACAAAGAGACCTCTCAATATGAGACCACATTCCAATACAGAACATGGGAAGCACACACAAAATTGACAATTTACTTTGGGAAAAGCAAGTATCTTTTGCTCTACTGTCAACTGAAGCAAAATGAGTAATTAATTAGTAAATGTGAATGAGATTTGAAAATTGAAAAAATAAAAGCTAATCTTAATTACTAGAAGAAATCAATCTTCTTGAATCATAACAATTAATCCTAATCTAGACCTAACTGAAATAAACCAAAAGCAGTATCCTAATACTTGTACCTTCACCACATGAATACAATTTATTCTATTTTAAGAACTAGAGATTTCTTCCAGGACTTCCCTGGTGGCACAGTGGTTAAGAATCCGCCTGCCAATGCAGGAGACACGGGTTCGAGCCCTCGTCTGGGAAGATCCCACATGCCGTGGAGCAACTAAGCCCATGCGCCACAACTACTGAGCCTGCGCTCTAGAGCCCACGAGCCACAACTACTGAGCCCGTGAGCCACAACTACTGAAGCCCGCGCGCCTAGAGCCCGTGCTCCGCAACAAGAGAAGCCACCGCAATGAGAAGCCCGCGCACCGCAACGGAAAGTAGCCCCCACTCGCCACAACTAGAGAAAGCCTGAGCTCAGCAACAAAGACCCAACGCAGCCAAAGATAAATAAATGAATAAATAAATCCAAAAAAAAAAAAAGAAATTTCTTCCATATTATGTGTTAGTGAGGCAAAGTGATGCCCATGAAGACCACCAATCTAAGGGGACAAAAAAACAACGGGAGACACCAAATAAAAAGGGGAACGCAAACGAAAAGAAGAAAATGTAGGAGAATCACTAGAGGGAAATGGGGGTTTAAAAAAAATATGGAGAGCTGGGTGAAGGAGTTATGACAGGAAGCTACGGAGTGCCAATAGAAATTAAGTTTAAATACTATTCAGAACACCAGTTTCATGGGTTATTTAGTATGAGGGAAGGAAAAAAAGAAAGAAAATCTTAGGCTGGAAGAAACCAAAAGTTTCCAGGCAAGGCTGCATCTAACACATATGTATTTCCCACAGGCCACAGTTTAGCTTTTCCACATAGAAGAGCAGACCTTTTTCTTAGAGGCACACTTCTCACAGGAAGGACTGATGAACTCAAAATTTCTACAAGTCTCAGTTTAAATAAAGGTTGAAAATAGAAAATGTTCCCTGAACATAAAAAAAGGGAGGTTTATTTCAAGAAAGACATAGTAAAAAAAAACTGCCTTCATTGCTATGTAACTGTTTCCTGTACATTCAAAGCTAACGTTATCCTACAAAATCCTGGTTGGACAAGTGAGACAGCAAGGAAAAGAAGCTGGTTCAAAGTCAAGAATAATAAACCCAAACAGAGCTTTTTCAACCCACTCTCTGCCAAAATTAAAGGAAGTTTATCCTTGGGTGCTAGAGTTCTGTCTCTTGTAGATACAAAAAGGTGGGAGAAACTTGTATTGCTGTTTTTACCCCTAAAGTATCCAAGTCTCCTAAGAAATTACTGCAAGAGATTCAAGCTTTGCCACCGGCTTCTCTTCCCTCACTCAAACCTTACTTTACTTTATTAAGGGTTATCCATTCCCCTAGCACCATATTTTGGACAACCCTGCCCATGTAACTCCCCAAACCTGCCTATTGATAAAGGCACTTTTTTTTTCCCCATTAAAGAAAAAAAGTTAGCCTATCCATCCAGGATGCCCATTTATTCTGTAATATAAGCATCTATATCCACCACAGAGTCTCAGGTTTGAAGACACCTTAGAGGGAACTTAGTCCAACAGACAAATGATGTTTGAGTTCACTTAAAGTATCCATTCTAATAGCAAACACAAGGTGTTCCCATGAGCTGGGCAACATCCTATGAATTTTGCACGTATTAAGTCACTTCATCATCACAACAATCCTATGAGATGGTTAATATTATTGTCCTTATTTTACAAATAAGGAGATCAAGGCATAGAGCAATTAAACAATTTTCCCAAGGTTATTTGGCTAGTTAAGTGACAGAAGATTTGAACCCAGGCAGTCTGGCTCTGGCATCCAGGCTCTTAACCAGGCAAAGCTGCCTTGCCTCTCTACATTTATGGAACACTGAGATTGGAAATTCCCTGATTAGTCAGCATATTGATCAAAAAATACAGAATAATTAAGCATTTGTGGCAAAGTTTTAACAATTGGTGTCGAGGTGAACGAAGGGCATATAGGAGTTATTGTGCTACTCTTCCAACTTTTCTGTAAGCTTGAAATGTTCTCAAAATAAAACGTTAAAGTTTCTTTTATCATCACACAATGGCACAAGTTTTGTGAAAGTGATACCCAAATTATCTGTTAGCCATCAAAGAAGGCTTTAAGAAAACTCTGGATCCTTATAATGTTCCCACTACATGCCTGATTTAAATTGCCCACACCGGGACTTCCCTGGTGGCGCAGTGGCTAAGAATCCGCCTGCCAGTGCAGGGGACACGGGGTTGAGCCCTCGCTTTAAGAAAACTCTGGATCCTTATAATGTTCCCACTACATGCCTGATTTAAATTGCCCACACCGGGACTTCCCTGGTGGCGCAGTGGCTAAGAATCCGCCTGCCAGTGCAGGGGACACGGGTTTGAGCCCTCGTCCGGGAAGATCCCACATGCCACGGAGCAACTAAGCCCATGCGCCACTACTACTGAGCCTGTGCTCTAGAGCCCGCGAACAACAACTACTGAGCCCACGTGCCACAACTACTGAAGCCCGAGTGCCTAGAGCCCATGCTCCGTAACAAGAGAAGCCACCGCAATGAGAAGCCCACGCACTGCAATAAAGAGTAGACCCTGGCTCGCCTCAACTAGAGAAAGCCTGTGCACAGCAACGAAGACCCAATGCAGCCAAAAATAAATAAATAAATTTTTAAAAAATAAAATAAATTGCCCACACCACTCCAGAAAGGCTTAAGGACTCACTGGAGAGGAAATGGCCTTAAAAATGGGGAACACTGTCCCTGAACCAGAATAGTAAATGTGGGCCCCGTTCTCAATACTTAAAATTTAATAATCAATAACATGCAATTCCAAGTAGACTTAGTGGGAAAAAATTACTTCCAAAAATACATTATACAATATAACTAAATACAAATCAATCCATACCCTTATATCCCACTTGTTAGTTCTAACCAGAACAGTTTTTCTTCCCCGCCTTCACAATCTCCCTGCCAGGCTATATCAATGCCTTCTATTGCAAACCTTGGAGGCAGCTGCACTGAGGCAGAGCAATCCCTATTTCAGCTTCTCAAAGCATTTAACCCCTTTTGCAAGGGAAGAGAACATGAAATCGCATACTGATAACCTATGGCTTGTTCCTTCAGGCAAATTTCTTGTTACTATTATTCCAAATTTCCCATGAAAATTAATTTGGGTTCTTAAACTCATAAACTTCCCACTTTGTGAACAAAATCTCCTGAAGTTTCACAGTGAAAGCAGTGAAAAAAGTACAATGATATCCAAACATACTTTCCTTGAAGCACTAATGTTCAAAACTATGTTCCCAAGCTTTTTGTTTTTATTAACAAGTATAAAAACCATTCACTTCCAACATGGCTGAAAGCAATATTTTCCCGCTGCTGCCCTAATATGTTCTGGGTAACGAGTTCCTCTCCCCAAGAAAATGGCTGCATTTAAGGTTTCAGTGGTTGAAGTTAACAGCTGCCTATAGTATGAAATGAACTGACTAGGACCCTTACTTTTTTCTTTTTTTTTAAATTTATTTATTGATTTATTTTTGGCTGCGTTAGGTCTTCATTGCTGCACGCGGGCTTTCTCTAGTTGCGGCGAGCAGGGGCTACTCTGTTGGGGTGCTTGGGCTTCTCACTGCGGTGGCTTCTCTTGTTGTGGAGCACAGGCTCTAGGCGCGCAGGCTTCAGTAGTTGTGATTTGCGGGCTCGAGAGCACAGGCTCAGTAGTTGTGGCGCACGGGCTTAGTTGCTCCGCGGCATGTGGGACCCTCCCGGACAGGGGCACGAACCCGTGCCCCCTGCACTGGCAGGCGGATTCTTAACCACTGCGCCACCAGGGAAGTCCCAGACCCTTACTTTTTACACTATTATTTGTACCGTCTGCCCAGAAAGAAAACAGGATTAAAGAGAAATTAAAATTTTAAATCTTCAATTATTTCCAGAAACTTCATTTAAAAATGGAAGGTGGGAGATGTGTAAAAGGTTGAAACTACAGACTAAAGTTTCAAAATTACATTGCAATTTTATTAATCTTTGTTGAATTGCTTCCTATTTCAACTTCCTTTCAGCCTTCCCCACAAAAGTCCCTCCCTGATCCCATAGTGCCTATTTAACCAAAGCTTACTGAGCACCTCAATAAATCCCAGACACTAAGATAGGTGCTAAGAGGATACAGAGGTAAGACAGTACCTACACTCAAGCAGGTCACTACAGAGGGAAGGACAAAAATAAATAGATAATTTAATAGAGACACAGATGTAGAGAACAAATGTATGGACACCAAAGGAGGAAAGTGGGGGGAGGGGGGTGGGATGAACTGGGAGACTGAGATTGACAATAGATACACTAATATATGTAAAATAGATAACTAATAAGAACCTGCTGTATAAAAATAAATAAATAAAATTCAAAAATTCAAAAAATAGACAATTTTAATACAGTGTGATAAACATTATTTGAACTACCTGCTACAAACCTCTCCCTGCAAGTTGGCAATATCATTCCAAACCACATGCCAGAAAATTCTCTGGAAGAAGAAATTTCACTGACAATCAAATGAAGTTTGAGACATTTCTAGTAAGTTTAAGAAATTAGAGGAGGGCAATGGTGTGCATATGGAAAGACTCCTGTTCTAAAGATTGAAATAATATCCATTCCAACATATCTAGCTCCCCACCTCCCCACAGGCTTTATGGAAAATGGATTTTTTTATGTACATTAACATAACACATTTCTAGTAAGTTTAAGAAATTAGAGGAGGGCAATGGTGTGCATATGGAAAGACTCCTGTTCTAAAGATTGAAATAATATCCATTCCAACATATCTAGCTCCCCACCTCCCCACAGGCTTTATGGAAAATGGATTTTTTTATGTACATTACTCTAACACGGAGGGGGTTGGAAATCTAAATGAGCACTGATCTTCAGCAAGATGAAACACTCCTGCCTCTAGCAAGGGCTCATTTTAGTTCTGGCTCTTGTTTCTATTCTCTGTGGAGAATGGCAGTGTTTTAGTGGTTAAGTCCACTAACTTTGTAGTTAGTCAGACCAGGGTTTAATCCTGGCCTTGGTCACTTACAAGCACTGAAATTTTCAGCAAACCTCAGCTTCTCTGAAGCTCAAATTCCTTAAAAAAAAAACCAAAAAACAAACAAACAAAAAGTTGTTGTAGGAAATTAAGTAAATACAATAGTTTATGCAAAATGCTTAGCACTCAGTAAAAAAACAAGGAGGGGGGTGGGGGAGGGAGGGTGGGCAGTTAGTTACAGGGGACCACCAGGTACCAAAATAGAAAGCAATAAATTATTACAGAGCTAATCATTTTGCTATTCCAATTGAATAGTGATCTATGCTTAATTTATTTGCATCCATCCTCTCTCACTCATCCCTAGAGAGCAACTACCTCTCATAAACCCAAGGCTGAATTGCAATTACTTGGAGCTTTTTTTTTTTTTTAAGATTTCCAATAGTCCCCATTTTTATCCTAGCTGAAAGAACATGTTCTAACCCCTCTAACTCTCCATAACTGGAACCCTAAGAAAGGCACTAGGACTCTAAGCACCCAAAGGAGGCCCCCACCTGGAACATACCATACCTTAGTCATATAACAAAGAAACCAACAGCATATAGGAGTCAGACAAGGAAAGAAAAATCTGCACAACTCTTACTTACTTGTCTTTTTTTACCCCAAAACCAAAATGGGGAGCAAAACAAAAAATAAAAGATTTACTTATTCACACCCCTTATTATATTTCCTGGAAGAACTAGTAGAGGTGAGGTAAAAGACAAATCGTCCATCTTATCATCCAAAAGGCTCTAATAGTACACACCAGTCAAAACAATGCCTCAGTTCGTGAAATAGTCCTGGACGCTAGTTAACCAGGATGTTCACTGCAGCTACACAAAGCCCAGCATTTAAAGCTGGACCCAAACCACCACCACTCAGTCATCCAGAACCTATTTTCAAACTGCCTTTGTACTCCTTCTTCAGAATCCCTCATCCCTCCCCCTAAAGGTTGAGTGGGAAACTGACACTCTGGTAGCAACATGACCAATCCTCCAAAGATCCACCAAGAAACCCCTAGGCTGGGGTCAAGGCAGAAAGAGCATTTGAAAATTTGGAAACGAAATAAGAACTACAGCCCAACAAACTGTACACATTGTCCTTTTTCTTTCTTTTTAACTGCACTTGCTATAATTAGGAGATCCAGACATTAAAATCTTACTGTATGTAGCCCTTGCATAAATTATATTAAAAGAAGGAACAAAGTTCCATTTCCTCTGAAGCCACAACCTCACAAGAATGAAATCAGCTTTCAAGAAATACTCATGTCTGGAAAAGAAATTCAAGGAAGTGTTCTAGTCTAAAAAGAATTAAGGGGTGGGGGGTACAAAATCAGAGGATTATTATAGATACATACCAGTTTAAAGCTAATGAGCAGCTTACATATTAAGGCCCATCTTGTTACAATTAGGGCAGTATCTATTGCAGTTTTAATTTTCAAATGATTCGCATTTTCAAAGGGAGAAGGAAGAGAACATCCAGTTTTCAGCCACTGATGAGTTGGTTATATGGTTATCTAGCATCAGTATTTTTACAAGAATGTGTTTGCAAAACAAAAACAAATCTTAAAATTAAATATAAGATATGAAAGCACAGTCATGGGCCTTCAGATGTTAAAGACTTCTGATTTCACGGCAAATTAACCAAATAAAAAACTCACCTCCAAAAAACAACTTTCACTTTGGTTTAAAAATAAGAATTCCCCTTGTGCTTTCTCAAATGCATCCTAAACACTAAAGTTTGTGTAAGTGTTTTACTCTTAGCCTAACCTTATTTTAATCCAAGGCCCTTTCAGAGAGCACAAAGCTGAAAATATTTTCACATGTGCCACTTTACTCAGGTGAACTAAAAAGCATGATTAGAATTTCCTTATTCCTTTAAGCACATAAACCAAACGTTATCGTATATGCAGACTGAACATACAATACCTCCACAAATCTTTGCTAGCAAAGGTAGTTTTAGAAGGAAGGGAATGGCAATTCAGTTACCATGGATCCATTTATTTTCTTTTATAAGGCAAAGCAGGGAGGCTAAGTCTAGAAGGAGAATGAGGCTCCTACCCACCACACCTGGAAAAGTAAAAGAAGGATCCACCCAGGAACAGCAGGGCTGAAACCGATCTGGGCCGTTCAAACTCTCTATGGGAAAAAATATCACCATTTAAGCTGCAAAGCTCCCTGCAACTTTCCACTTCCACAAATCTAATGATAAAAGGGAGAAAAAAAAGTTTTGAAACATATGAAGAACCATCTGTATAACTAGCTTCCGACCCGGACAAATTCCTTTCCCAACCCACACGCAACATGCCAAAAAAACCAACTTTTGGTTTGGGCTCTGAAAACAGAAGTTTGTTAGCCTAACCTAGAAAAAAAATAGATAAAATCAAAGAACACACCAAAATGTAAATTTATGGAATTGCTTTCACCCCCCTGAATCTATTCATCTCCCTATATTAGAGAGACCAGAAGTTTGTTTCTGGGTCTTGAATAAAAATTTTACTTTGCTTTAAATATGATAAAATACCAAAATTCCCCGAAATAAGTAGAAAGAAAAATTAACTGCCTAAAAGTTACCCGTCAGCATAACAGACTCTCGTTTTTAAATTCCCTCGGTTACCGTAAGACAAACGGCTTATCCTCCTTTACCCGTCTATACACATATTTTTTAAAAAGGCACACACCTCAAATGTGGACTTCTAAAAACCAGTCCTTTAAGAAAGAAAACCAAGGCTTCGTCAATGTTCTGAGAAAGACAAATCCAGCAAGGTAGTTGATTTTTCGCCACCTCTTCCTCCTTTCAGGATCTTTCCTGCTCTTCTTTCTCGCTCTCCCTCTTTTTTTTTCTCTCAGATCCAACACCTAAAATGGAAGTTGCACCCAGCCAAAGGCTAGGGAGCCTGGGTGGTGACAAACTGATCTGGCAGCCCTACCCCCTCGCTTTCCTAAGTGATGTCAGCCCCTGAGAACTTCCAATAGGAGCCGGGCATAAATCAGGGAGATGATTTTATCCAATAGGAAACTTTATTATAGGAAATTAAAAAAGGGGGGGGAGAGCAAGAGGAGGAGAAAAAGAGACAGGGGGAAGTTTTATATATATATTTATATTTAAAGTGGAGACCTATATAATCTCTGAGGAATTACTGCAGAGCTGGGAGGGGTCGGGGAAGGGGGCTGAAGGAATAAGGGGGTTTTAGAATGGCATGCCTAAGAACCTCGGCTCTCTTTGATGGTGGGGTTCTTGCTCCCTCCTTCCTTTCCGGGTGGGGAAGCAAAAAAGAGCTGATTTTATTTGCCTGCTGCTACTTGGTTTGTTGCTTTCTACCCCAAAGCATTTCCCCAAAGGAAGACAGGAAGGGAAGGAGCGTGAAATGCTAGAAACAGGACTACAATGTGTTGATTGGGACGGTAGGGGATATCTGAGGTAAACTCTCAATTTTATTGTTTTGGTTTAAATGCATTAGAGTTAATTAGAAAACCTAATGCTTGGACTTGTTAACAATTTGCAGTGTCTATACTTTCAACTAGAAGGAAGCTGAATCCGCTAGGCTGTTGAGGAAAATCACTGTCTTCCCATTTGTCCCCAAATCAAAATAAGGTGGGTTTGAGGGGGAGAGTAAATGATATCCAATAAACAATCTATTTGGAGGAGACGAGAGCATGTGTAAGGAAAAGAAAATCTCATACCTAGAAAATTCAATTTATTTGTTAACTTTGAGCTTAATTAAGACTGTCTAGTTCATACATTCTGTTTATGCTTGATCTAAATAAAGGATTATATAGCAAGTATTCTTTTTCTGAATTAAGAGTTATCTTTAATATGTTCTTAGATTATTAGGCCATGAAGGACAGAGATTGAATTTTTTTTTTTACATGCTTGACAAAGACTAGTATTTTATGGTCATTCAGGGATTAGCTATGTGAAAATCATACTGATAAATTGAAAATTTTCTTTCTTACTGAAAGATCTATCCTGTAAACTGCTACCAAATGAACCTTCATAAAGGTTTCATAATCTAAAATAGTTAAGAGCATAGGTTCTGCAGTCAGACTGGCTTCAAACCTTTCTCTTCTGTAAGTATACTTAATCAAGTAAATGTACTACATACTTTGTGACCTTGTAAAAGTTATATAATCTCTCTGTGACTCAGTTTCTTAACTATAAAATGGAGATAATAGCTATATCTCTTTCACAGGACTGTTGTGAGAATTAAAATACACATAACGTTCTTAAAATAATGCATGGCATATAGTACAAACTCAATAAGAATGAGTTATTATTACCAATATCTACCCTACCAAAAAACTTTCAGTGATTCACCATTGCCCAATAATAGCAACCAATAAATGAAGCATCTATCACGTGAGGGCACTTTGCACTCACTGTCCCTAACTTCTAAAACACCACCATGGAGACAGTATTACCACTGTTTAGAGACGAGAAAATCAAGGATCAGCAAGGTTAAGAAACTAACCTGAGCTCATCTGGCTAAGGAGTAAGCCTCTCATCAGTCTGACTCCAAGGCCCATGCTCTTTCCATTACCTTACACTGTGGTCAGGATAAAGGCCAAGTTCCTCGTCTGTTTTCAAGATGCTATATCTATTCATCCAATACATTAAAGTAACACTTATTAACCATAATCTGACCTTTCCTTATCTTTCTAAACTGGAATTCCGCTCCTCCTCAGGATGAAAGTGCCCTTCTAATCAGGTTTATCTGGTCGTTATCCACCCCCTCATATTTGGTCTAATGTGGCCAAAAAGGACTTCTCTCAGAAGTGCTGGAAGACGTAACAGACATCACAGCACTTGCTGATGGGGCTTAAACAAACTATAATAGAATAGGAAATGAATACATTTGACAGAGAAACAAACAGCCTTTAACTCTCATTGTCTAAGAATCTTTTCCAATTACCTTATCACATCTTCTACCTCTACTTTCCATCTATTCCTAGTCCTACATAACAAGTTTAAAAGCCAAAGATGAAAAAAAAAAAAAAAGCCAAAGATGATTGTCAAAGGAAAACAATCAACACATATGTTTGTTGATTCACTGGTTCCTAGATCAGAGCCATTATCTAGAAAATGCTATGATTTTCTAGAGATGGATTAGTCTTGTTTCCTTCACACCACCACTAACTTGCAAGTATTTTGCCTTCCTTTTTCCGTGGGTATGTATGTGTGTGTGTGTGTGTGTTCCTGTCTCCCCCACCAGAAGATAAGCTCCATGAAGGCATAAAAAATGTCTTTCTAGTTTATGGTGTATCCCCAGAGCTCAGCCTTGTATCTCATATTTAGCAACAGATGAATAAATGAATGAAGTCTGTTGGCTTACTAGTTATATAATCCTGGACAAGCCATTTAACATTAATGAATTTGTAGATAACATTCAAAATAAAATTATATACAAGTCAAAAAAGTTAACTCAGTGGTGAAAAAGTTGTTAAATTTTAAATTTATCTCAAACAGCCATCTCCAAATAAAGAATCACAAGGATTAATATTCACTGAGGGAAAAACTGTTTATACTCAGTGAACAGAAAAAAGACTAGTTCCTTCTGGGTTATTTTGAGCACCATCCCACTCTTCCAGACATCAAGGATAATGAAATAGACAAGTGTCCTGCTCTCAAGTTTACATTCTAGTTGGGGTGGGGGGCGGGGGTTGCAGAAGATTAACAGATAAGATGTCAAATGGAACATTATGCAGAGATTAAACCAGACTGATGAGAATGACTTGGGGCTTGTTCTAGACTGGATGACAGGGACAGTCTCTCTGGACAGGTGACATTTAAGTTGAAATCTGAATGGTAAGAAGCAGCCAACCATGAGAAAATATAAGCAATGGCAACTGCTAATGCCAAAGCCCTAAAAGTGTGGGGCTGAAACATAGTGGATCCAGCAGAGCATGTTGGAAATGAGGAGGGAGGGATAGGTGGGAATCAGAATAGGAAGGGTTCTATAGGTTAGAGAAAGGAGTTTTGATTTTATTCTTAGGTAGAAGAAAGCCTGTGGGGATTTTAAACAGCAGAATGACATAATCCAGTCCACATTTTGAAAAGATCTGGCTGTTTATGTGACAAATGGATTAAAGTAGGGGCAAGAGGACTTCCCTGGTGGCGCAGTGATTAAGAGTGCGCCTGCCGATGCAGGGGACACGGGTTCAAGCCCTGGTCCGGGAAGATCCCACATGCCGCGGAGCAACTAAGCCCGTGCGCCACAACTACTGAGCCTGCGCTCTAGAGCCCGTGAGCCACAACTACTGAGCCCGTGAGCCACAACTACTGAAGCCCGCGCACCAAGAGCCAGTGCTCTGCAACAAGAGAAGGCACCGCAATGAGAAGCCCACGCACTGAGAGCCAGTGCTCCGCAACAAGAGGAGCCACCGCAATGAGAAGCCCGTGTGCAGCAATGAAGACCCGACACAGCCAAAAATAAATAAAAATTTTAAAAAATAATAATAATTTTTAAAAGTAGGGGCAGGAGTGAAAGCAAGGAAATTAGTTTGAAGGTCAAGTTGCAGTGACGTGGAGTTGACTACAGTGGTAGCAGTAAAAATGGAGAGAAGTCAATGGATTGAGGATGTGTTCAGAGATACAGGGTTGTTTTTGTTTGGGGCTTTTTTTTCTTTCCTTTTTTGCTTTTTGGTTTTGCTTCGTTTTCTTTTTTATGCATGGAAGACTACAGTCAGTGCTCACTCTTACAACTCTCAAAGTTTAACTGCTCCACCAACAACCATCACCACATACACACACAAAAAAGATACCATAAAATGGTGAAAGATTAGGGAAGAGCCGTGCAATAAAATTATACTTAAAAAAGAAGTGTTAAAATTATTATGTAGGGTAGAGCACTGTGCTGTGATGGCTCTACTTCTAAAACAGACTAAAACTATAAATGCCAAGGAGAATAAATTTTTAAAAATCCAACTCCAAAAATACACTGGCTATCCATACAAAGGAAAACAAAACATTTTTACTCCTTTCTACCCTCTGATGACAACACATTACCATCCAAAGTTTGTCATTTTTGAAGCCCTGCGTAGGATGGCCATTTATCATTCCCTTTAGAAAATCTACTAACACAAGATTTAACTAAAATTGGATTACAAAACAAACAAACAAACATAAAACCAAGAAGTGAGTCCTCGCTACCTCTTGAAAATTAATCTAATCCTGATAACAATATATTCATGAGGGGATGTAATACTTATATTTTCTTTACAACCCCAAAGAATCACCTACAGTGGTATTGCACCTGCGTAATCTAGTCTTGATTCCACAGTAACAGATGCGTGAACAAGTACTGTTCTGCCTTTTTTTCCTTGCCTGCTCGCTTTGTGTGTGTGTGTGTGTGTGTGTGTGTGTGCTGACAACATCTAAAACCTGTCCTGCGAAGTTTTATGTCCTTTCACGAATTGCTACCTCTTCAAAATATGACGGCAACCAAAAATGTCTTCTGTTCCTTGTTTCTTTCTTCGTCTTAAGAGCAGGAGCCTCAAACTAGGGAAAATATTACCTGACTTGGAAATCCACCCCCACCCCCCATATTTCAATCAACCACCTCAAATCCTTTTTGAAAAGGTGTAAAATATCAATAAAGATACACTTGAGCGCCCTGTACTACTCACCCCTCTACGTTTTGTCCGTGGGCAGGTTCCCCTTCTCTTAGACATCGTCCTTCCTGCCTCCAGTTGGCCTCCGCGGGGGCTGCTCCGGGCGAATTCACCACACTTTGTCCCCAGTGGCGTTGGATTCAGCCGGCTCCGTCCAGCGCTGGACATCACCAGGCAGCTACCCGAAGCCGCGACCCGGGTCCTAACGCGCACAGGGGAGAGAGCAGCTGTCCAGATTTCTAAAGTGGCTTGGCATTCTCTCTAAATGTTTAATCTCGAGATCTTTTAATTTTTGATATCATCCCTGAGAACAGCTGTTTCCAGCCGGGAAGTGTGTGAAGGAAATCAACACCGGTGACCCCCTCCAGACGGAAAGTTCTGCCATCCCCTGGGTCACGAGTTCTCCGAGATGTAGGGCTGGAGTGGAATCTGTGAAAAACTTGAATTCAGAAACTAGCCCGAGGACCTTGTTCCAGAACATTCCTGGCCTTAGGAGACAGCTAGTGAGAGACATGGGGGACAAGATGCGACTGGAGCCATCCAGAGGCCTTCTCCTCCATTACGCCTGGGGTGCTCTTAGTGGGGCCGAGGCCATTCGCAGCCTCCTCAAAGGGATGCCGCAGATGCCCTTCTACCACCTTGGAGCCTGCCCTGTTGGGAGTCCTGAGCCTCTCTTCCGTGTGTTTTCATCGGGTACAGAGGACGAGGCCGGCTTCCAGAAGAATTCCTTCTGAGCGGGCCCTTCCCCCTTCCTCTTGCAGCCCTACCGCCTTCCCGCAGCCTCCAAGTCCCTCGAGACTTAGCCTCCCGCCCAAAGCGCTTCTCGTCCTGTGATTGGCTCTTTGAGGAGCCTCGGCCAATGGGGATAACGTATTCGGGCAGACGTAAGCCCGCGAGCGGGGGGAGGAGGAAGGACGTCGGGACCCGCGACGCGCGGTGAGCGGAAAGGTGGCGCAAGGTGTGTGGCGCCGGCCGCGTGGCCTCAGGCCCTCGCTGTCAACACTTCCCAGTGCATAAGGATCCCCGGGCCTGCGGCAGGACGAGGGCACCAGGGAGTGGCTGCAAAGCCCGTGCGGCCGGAGGTGACGGTGTTGGGTGAGCCTTGAATTAGGGCCTCCGGGATCCCCACGCTCCATTCCCAGAAACCTTTGCGCCGAGAGCTCTCTCTTCAAAGGAGTTGGGCCGAGGCGCCCAGCTTTGCAGGGCCTTCCCTGAAGCCCTGCTTTTCCCTGCCAACCCCGATTCCCTTGGTTCTGGACGGGGCGAACCCTCAGGACGTTGTGCAGCGTTGCTAAACCCCACCCCCACCCCCAGCCCCGTCCCGCGCGGGCCTGGACCTTGGGAGGAAGCAAGGCAGGCTGGACCGAGGACCCAAGCACGGAGAGGACAGCAGGAGCACCTCCTGCCGCAGAGCTCTTCCAGGTTGGGTCTGGGGACAAGGCCCAGTGCTGGTGGATTGGGAAGCTTCCCCGGGGCCTACCTCTGGGCCCTGGCAACAGCTGCCATCCTCCATCCCCATCTCTCTGGCTGGGATGGAATTGAGCCTACAGTTTCTTCATTTACCTTTCCACTCTTTTCTTTCCGGATAGTTTGACGTGAACTGTTTGGAGCTTCATTGCCACCTGACAGAAAACTGCGTGCCAGGGAAGGGGCACCGGCTGTGCAGTGAGTGTGGGGACCTCAGTGCAAAAAGCTGGAAACGTAGTGAGCCTGAAGTCAGAATACCCAGCTTGTGTTGGGAGGGGTAGAACGCTTAATCATCCTTGCTTTATTGTTAGCCAGAGAACTGACCAGATCGACAAACGTAAAGGCCAGATTCTTTGCCAATTTCCAGGTGGAATCAGGCTCACTTTGGTCAAGAACATCTGAACCCACGGTGGCAATATTCTTAACTGCTGTGAGAGACCTTCCCGCCAATCCTAGCAGCTTCTCTTCTCTACTGTGCGCCCTCTGCTGGTTAGTGTGATAGAGTGAGCTCAGAGAAGAGAAGGCGTGTACGACTTCCTAGAGGTCATTTACTACTCCTTAGAGTTTTGTTAAAATGTGTTACATTGGGGAAGTATACCTATGAAACTGAGAAATGTGGTGCTCAGAAAGAATATGAGTAGTGAGCACCACAGGAGTTGAGTTTCTGGCAATGTGAATGAGGAAGGTTTAAGGATAATAACAACTCCATTTTTGGAGTGCTAGTTTCGCGCCAGACACTCACAGTACTATGCAGTTTGGTAAAACTGACTCATTAAATCTCTAAAACAGCCTTACGAGGTAAGTACAGTACTGTTATAATTCCCATTTCCTAGATGCGAAAAGTAAGACTCAGAGAAGTTAAGTCATTTGCCGGAAATTATACAGCTAAGCTAATAAATAACAGAGCTGAGATTCAAATCTAGGCTGTTTCTGAGCTCCCACCTGTAACCACTAGGATATTCTTTCTTAAGATACCCTTGGCACAATTCCTGGGCTTATGGTTCCTCAATTCATGCTTTTGTCTCCCACTTTCAAAATTTCCCTGTCATTTCAAAGACAAAAAAAAAAGTATAATCGTGCTTCTGAAAGGTATTATTTCACCTACAGGAATCTGATCCATGAAAACCTAGGTTTGTTACGAGACCAACATGTGCTCTCCTGCCAGTCCCAAAATCCTATACAGGAATCCCCGGTTCCTCCGGCTAGCTTTTCTGCAGCTTCATCACCAGCAACAGAGTGGTGTGTTCTGTGATGTCCTTCTGCAGGCAGAAGGTAAGAGACTAGTAGGGACTCAACTGAAAACTCACCATAGACTAAGATAAAATGACTTCAGGGCCAAGCAGTGAAGGACAAAACCAGGAAAGTATGTAATTATTGCCTTTGAGTACTGTAAGCTGTTTGGTAAAGAGCTGTTTCTAGGACAGAACATTTTTCAATGAGTGAAAGTGAGCTTATGCTCCTTCTCTTAAAAAATGAAACTAATTATAAAGTTTTGTAAGCACAGAAATTCGGTAAAACATGGATACACCGTAGTGGGATGGTTGTGAACATTGAGTTAACATACGTAAAGCACTTAGAACAGTACTTTTAATGTACTAAGCACAATGTAAGTATTAGATACTTACTTAAATGATACTATTACATATTTTCCTTTTTTCTTCAAATTGATGGCTTTTGTTGTTTTGTTGTTAAACCTAAAAACATATAGCTTATTTCCACCCCTTCCCTTTACACTTGAAATGTTAAATCAGCTTGGGGTAGAGCCTGGTATAGTGTAAAAGGCCTAAGACTAGGAGTCCGAGTTTAAGTCCTAGTTTTGTTACTAACAGTAACAAATGAGCAAGTAACGTCACTTCTTTCCAGTTCACTTTCTTCATTTATCAAAAAGGATTATGACAGCCAACATTGTGTAACACTCTAGTTTGCAGAGTACATATAGCAGTTTAGTGTCTCATTTGATTCTTATAACAGCCTTGTGAGATGTGGAATGTTACATGGTTCCAGCAGTACAGATGAGCGAATTGAGGCCTAGAGAGTTAAGTGACTTGTCTATTGGTTCTCTTAGGAAGTGCAGAGTTGGGATGCATTCCTTAATTCAAAATAAACATAAAAAGTGTCAACTGCCTGGTGTATGCTAATGTACTTTACTAGCATGGCATATAGTATATATGAAGATAAGTCCATCCTCGTAAGGAAACCATGTAAAGGGGAGACGTTCAAATAACCAGTGCATCCAGATAACTGAGCAGTATAATAAATAACATTGGGGTAAGTATAAGCTGATAGAGGAGCACAGAAGAGGAGCATCCTTCACGGACTTGAGTAGGTTGGGGGATGGGTGTTAGGGAGAATTTCTTGGAGGAAATAACCCCATAGGGGACTTCCCCGGTGGCGCGGTGGTTAAGAGTCTGCCTGCCAATGTAGGGGACACGGGTTCGAGCCCTGGTCCGGGAAGATCCCACATGCCGTGAAGCAACTAAGCCCGTGCACCACAACTACTGAGCCTGTGCTCTAGAGCCCGCAAGCCACAACTGCTGAGCCCGCACGCCACAACTACTGAAGCCGGCGCACGTAGAGCCCACGCTTCACAAGAGAAGCCACCGCAATGAGAAGCCCACGCACCGCAACGAAGAGTAGCCGCCGCTCACCACAACTAGAGAAAAGCCCAGGCGCGGCAACGAAGACCCAAAAAATAAATTAAAAAAAAAAAAATCAACTGTTAAAAATAAATAAATAAATAACCCCGTAGGTGAGTTGTGAAGGACACATAGAAGTAGGAGGAAATGGGGTAGGATTTTCCCAGGCAGAGAAAACAGCATGTACAGAGATGTACACAGGTGACCAGGGATTTGCGAGTGGTTCATTATGGCTAGAGCACAGACTATAAGTGTATTGATCAGAGGTGTGGCTAGAGAGATCAGCAGGTCTGAAGTGTTATACCAAGGAAGCTGGTCTTATCCTCAGAACACTGGGAAATGTATTTAAAGGTTTCAAGGAGGTCCTAACTGCTTTAGAAACAGCACTCGGGCTGCAATGAGAAGAATTATTAGATTGTTATTGAGCCCAGATAGGAGGTTATTTTGGAATCCAGGAGAGAGGGAATGGTGGCCTGAACTAAGGCACTGAGAATAGAAAGAAATATATAGTTTATGAGCTATTCAAGAGAATTTACAAAACTTGCTGCAGTTAAGAGCACAGACTGTAGCCCTGGGTTCAAATCTTGTCCCTGCTCCTTAACTGTTAATTGTGGGCATGTTACTTCACTATGCCACAGTTCACTCATCTGTAATGACAGCTACCCCACAAGGTTGCAGTGAAGATTAAATGAATTAATGCTGCTAAAATCCTTAGATGCCTGGCACATAATAAGGACTCAAGAAGTATTAGCTTTTTTAAAAAACTTAATGTTTGACTAGATGCAGTGGGTAAGAGAAAAGAATCAAATATGACTTCTGGTTTTCAGGCCTGGGCAATTGGCTGAATGTGCTATCTTATTTTGAAGTAAAACTTGGTAAGTTTTGGAGTGTGGGGAACGATGAGTTCACTTCCTAGAAAGGTTGCATTGGAGGTACTTGTGGGACCTCCATGTAGTCATGCAGGCTACGGCATGCTTAATATCTCAGAAAAGATACCTGGGCAGATGTAGAATCTGGGAGTCATCAGCAAGCCTTTGGTAACTGAAGCCATTGGAGAGATGGAAATTGCCCATGAAGTGCCCATAAAATGAGAAGGTTGTTCAGGACAGTGGATACCAGGCAGTGGAGAGAGCTCAGGAGAGAACTGAGCCCTGATTATCCATATCCAGAGCTCATGATCTTTCTGTTAGACCACAAGCAGCTTCTATACAAAGTTTTAAACTCTTGTGTGAGTCAAAGACATTTACTCGGCAAGTATTTGATCCCCTACTTTGTGTCAAGCACTGGCTATATACTTGCTCATCTAGTGAGCAAGACAGACACGGTCTCTGTCCTCACAGAGCTTACAGTTTAGTGAAGGAGATGGACAATTACAGCGCAGATAGCTGAATGCTATGATAGCTACAGAGCACCTAACCCAGACAGGGGGTAGGGTTGGGGAAGGCTTTCTGAAAGCCTAAAATAGGTAAAAACTGAGTTAGCTAGGTAATGGCAGAATGTTCCGGGCAGGCAGAAGAAAATAAATTTATCCTTCTACTTCAACTTCTGTGGAGGGAAACTGAGAGAAGAGGCAGCACGTTTAGGTAGTAATGTCTGTGCTTAACCCATGAACCTGCCAGTCGGCATGAGACAGATAACAAAGTGTTTGGGTTTCCCTCCAGGTGAGGCAGTCCCAGCCCATTGCTGCATCCTTTCGGCCTGCAGCCCCTTCTTCACAGAGCGCCTGGAGCGGGAGAGGCCGGCTCAGGGTCGGAAGGTGGTGCTCGAGCTGGGGGGCCTGAAGATCAGGACACTCAGGAAGCTGGTGGACTTCCTGTACACCTCAGAGATGGAAGTGTCTCGAGAAGAAGCCCAGGATGTGCTTTCTGCTGCCCGCCAGCTCCGTGTCTCTGAGCTAGAATCCCTTCAGCTAGAGGGTGGGAAGTTGGTGAAGGCCCCTCAGGGTCGAAGACTGAACAGGGAGTGCCTACAACCTCCAAGTGCTGCTCCCATCTCCGCCAGGGTGGTGGCATCCATCTGCCGCCCTCAAACTCCACTGCCTGTTACCCAGACTCCCTGTCCTCTTGGGGCAGCGAGATTGAAGTCCCCGGGGAAGGAGGAGGGGCCCCAGGAGAAGAACCACCGACAGAACACAGAGAACTTGTCGGGCACTCTTCTGCTCAAGAGGAAGGCCAGAGCCTGCCCAACTCCGCAAGAGAAAAGCTCTTCCCCATCAAGCCACAGTCAGGGACCTAAAGAGAACAAAAGTCACCCTGCCCTTGGTCCTACAGCACTTTCCCCACCCAGCTTGTACCATCCTGTGGATGAGCGACTATTGCCCAGGAAGATCAGGCTGAGCCGCTCAAAGCTGTCTCCTGACGTCTGTACATCCAAGCCTGCCAGCCTTTTATGTGGACCCAGCTCAGTACCCCCAGCCCCTGGCCGGCGTCTTTGGCGGCAGAAGAGTATAAATAAGGAAGCAGCACCAGCGGACAAGCAGAAAACAGGGCGAACTAGTCCTCTACAGAGCACCCCAAGCCAATCTGGTCTTGGAAAGTCGGGTGGGAACAAGAAGCGGAGCCCTGAAGTCAGGGCACCTAACTCAAACTCTGCAGAGGAGGGGCAGGTTGGCAGAGTGAAACTTCGCAAGATTGTCAACGGGACCTGCTGGGAGGTAGTTCAAGAGCCTCCCCTCAAAAACTCTCAAGATAGCCCTCAGATCCCAGAACCTGAAGACTCGGAAGAGCCTCCAGGGACTCAGCCGTCCTCAGGTAACGAGCAGGAAATGACATCTGCTGGAACAGACCTGTGTGAGGACTCCCCCACGGGCTCTAGGCTACAAGACATTCTGCTCTCTGCGAGCCACTCCCCAGACAACCCAGTGGTGAAGTCCGAGTTTGGGTTCAGTCTAGAGCTGATAGGGAAGGAACCGGGATTGGATATTGACTGCGGAGAGCCCTATGCGTTTGACACAGCCCTGCTCGGGCAGCCGTGTGAAGCTGAGGAGTACCGAATCACGAGTGCTGCTGCCACCAGTGAGCTGGAGGAAATCCTGGACTTCATGCTCTGTGGCTCAGACATCGAGCCACCCATAGGGTCTCTGGAGAGTCCCCGGGCTGAGGGCTGCAGGACCCCTAGTTATCACCTGACGGAAACAGGAAAGAACTGGATTGAAGGGGAAGAATGGTGTTTGCCAGACGTGGAGCTCTGGCCCAGAGAAATCACAGGATTGGAAAAGGAACCTGCTGATGAGAACAAAGGGCCAATTGAGCCTTTTAGCCCCCTTGTCATACCCTCTGAGAACAAAGAGCCAATTGAACCCTGTAGCCCCCTTGTCATGCCCTCCGAGGTGAGTGAAGGGGAGGTGCTTTCAGTGGGAGGCTCTTGGACTCCAGACCTGGAAATTCCCAGCTCCCAGCCACTGGATGGTCAGAGAGACAAACTTCTCCACATCAACTCCCTTGACCCTCCCCAAAGGTCCTATGGGGACCTCTCACCTCCCCGTTCAAACTGGGTGGAGACTGGGCTGGAAGTGTCCCTAACGACGGATGAGGTATTATACCCTGCTCCAGAGGCAAGCAAGGAGGGATCTGGCAACTCTGAGTCGCTGGATCCACTTCCTGCTAGCCCTGAAGAGGAAGAGATTGATGTGGTGGACTCGATGTCAGAGGGGATTGTGCCCATGAGTATTCCCTCCGTATGGCCCGACCCTTCCTCAGAGTCAGAAACAGAGGTGGACATACTAACGTAGCGGAGTGGGCAGGGCAGGGCAGGTTAGAGGGACTGGGAGGGTGGGAAATGTTGGCTAACAGAAGGTACACGGGCGGGCTAGCACATGCCCTGTCCTCTTAGCACAAGAGGCAGATATACCCCCAGCTCTCCTTCCCTCCCCAGGCTTTTGGAGGCAGGCAGAAATCGTTCCATGAGTCGAAAATTATGAACTTGAACCACCTTACCTCTTTATAATCTATTTTGCAGTTAATGACAAACAAGTGAAACAATAAACTGTGTGTCACAACTCTAGTGGGTCATAGGTAACAGCCAAAGCCAGGTCTCCCAGGTCAAGAGGCATCTAATAACTGATTCAGGAAGAGCTGAGAAAGACCAGCCCTCTGTGGTGGGGGTTCTGTGGGAGAGAAAATGTTCCAGAAGGAGGTGTGAAGCAATGCTGGGATGGAACACTGAGTGGGTGGGAGTGACAGGATACTGTCTAGTACCTAATGTGCGTGGCTTAGTCACTGCCAATATGGTTAGTCTGGCCAGAACCTCCACAGGGGCCAGGAAGATGTACTTCCATCATCACTTCGGAGAAGTGAGTTGAAAAAGATACAGCTGCTTTTTCAAAAAGAAGTTATGTAGTTTTTCCCCATAGTTTTTACAAGTATTTCACATGCTCTAACAGGGACCACAGGAGTTCCAGGTTAACTGGTGACCTCAGGCTATGAAAAACACAAGGGGGACCAATCCCATAAGGCTGGCTTAGGGCATCCCTTACCATAAGATGATAAGTTTTACTTCATTACTCATAGTTTACATCAAACTCAAATACTTTAATTTTTATTAAACCAATCCAAGAACTTTTCAGTGCCTTACTAGAGGATTGCCTCACAATTGAACCACCGTTTCTGGAGAAGAAGAAACCACAGCTTCAGGCACATGACTGAAGTTTGGCCATGTCCCGTCATAAATGCTCCAACATCACCAGGGACAGAGGCTGTGAAAATGAGAGTGGGAAAAAAGTTAGAGAAGGGCTCCAGGCAATCATATAGCCAGCCCTCCTCCCTTGAACCCACAAACCCAGGAGAGCTCAAGGACTGCATCCTCCCCCCACATCTCACTCAAACGTATCAAGTGCCTGACAACATGCCAAAGCACTCTATGAAGCACTAGGGATAAAGACAAGGTCAAATCCTGTGACCAGGAGTGAGAGTACTACAGTGCAGGGTTATTACCGGGGGGGGGGGGGGGGGGGTGGGGGGGGCTGGTAACAGAAACAACATACCAGTAACAAAAAACACAAGAGGGCAGGAGTAGGCATACCTGAAGTTACACAAAGATTTGATCAGGAAAAGGGAGAATCATAACTCTTACCAATAAATAAGGGAATCCCCAATAAATACGTGGGATTTACAGGAAAAGAGCTTTTTTTAACAAATACATAAAACTGGTTTACACCCCAAGGGCAACAATTAACTGCATCCTCTAGGGACACAATTTGCATTTTTATAATCATTTACATTACCATCGGTATTCCACAACTTAGCTCAAAGACAATGAAATGAAACATGGAGTTAGCAAAGGGCACACTGGATAGAAATCATTTTTTGCGGACTTCAGTTTTTCCCACCAGTAAGGGGAAAAGGTATTCCCACTAGAGGAAATCCTGAGAGCAGAAAAGAGTTATGAAAATGTACGTCCTGTGTGAAATAAGGGGTTTAACAGTAAGGGCTGCTTCGCCAATATAGCCACACCAAGATCAGTCCACTCTCCCCCATTTTTCATTTCAAACCTCAGCGTGAAGACTTCTGCCCAAACCTCCCTACGAAAGGTACTTCTTCAGCTCCTTCACCACCTCTTGAGGCTCAGGGAACTTGAGTTTGCGCGGGGGCCCCTTCTTAATCCCAGTCCAGAGCTCCACACCTGGGAAAAGTCCACGTGAACCGAAATTACTTTGGAATCCAACAGCAAGTCCCCGAAATCATCAGGTGGCGGCGGTTTGAGACCCGCGCTTCCTCGCCTCGGATCCATGCCCCCCAACGCCCCGGCCCGGGCCCTCACTCACTGCTGCCGTCGGGTCGCAGCAGTGTCACCTCGAAGCTGCCCCTCCGGGGCTTGGTAGGGTTCACCTTGACTGGAAGATCCGGGGCCTCCAGGCGCAGCGCCTGGCTCAGGGCCGCGGCGTTGCGCCCGTAGACGCGTCAGCTCGTGCTAAGGAGAGATGGGGGAGGTCAGAGACTGGGACCCTTGGACTGCGGCACCCTTGCCCGCCCCCCATTACTCCCCAGACCCCCTCACCAATGCTCGATAACGACGCTCGCCTCCTCCACTCCCTTCTGGCTGCTAGCCGGCTTCTCCCGCTTCTCGGCCGCTGCGGCCAGCGCCGCCTCGGCCTTCCGCTTCCTCCCGCGGGAAGCCATGGCGCCTGGAGCCCGGCTGGGAACCGAGCCGACCTGGGGCGGGAATAGGGTGGAGACGCGGCCACCGAGGAGAGGCCAGCCAAGCTCCAAGATCCAAACCGCAACCCACTCAGCTCTCCAAACAAAACCTCTCCTAAACTGCAGAAAGCGTGGCGCTGCGCGCACACGTGGCCTAGGGGCGGGGCCTTCGGGCAGAGCCACTCTGCAAGCAGAGACGGGTGAGGTAGGCTCCAGACCGAACCACCAGTGCTTGGGGGGGCGGGCAGCTCTGACAACGAGACTGGCTTCACACAGGCTTTTCAGTAACCGTGCGACCAGCTAAATGGTGTGCATCATGATCCCTGCCCAAAACCTCCTTCCCGGGACCCGCGGACCAGGCCCAAGCCAAGACAACTTAACTCTAGGGTTAGGGAATCTAAACCTTCTCCAGCTCTCCGCAATCGTGGGGACCGCTGTACAGCATTTGGTGAAACTGATCAGGATGCCCTTTGAAATTAAGATGTACAACTCCTCTGCAGTTGCCTGGCTTTCCTAATACATGAGTAACACACAAAGGCGCAATCAAAAGTAAACCCCAGTCTCTTTATTATGGAAAACCATCAACTGGGTGTGGGGAGGACATATGAGGGTAAGTGAGACCCTGCCCAGGGACTTTCTCCTCTAGGGCCCACCACACAAAGGAAGTCTCAAACTTCTATTCCCCTACCTCCCAATCTCCATAAAATAGGGAGATTATTCAATACTATCTTCAATGAGAAAACTCTGTGGTTAAAGGTTTCTCCTTGGGACCAGTGACAGGCTTATACTTTTCAAATATAGGCCACAGACCAAGCCAAAAGGGCTTAAAGAAGCAAGAGTCTTAAGGGAAAAATCTTAGCACTAACTCTGCATCTTGGCCTGTTATGTTAGGGTTTAAGCTAATCTAAGCAGGCTCTGTATATCCACTATGAGGAATAATGAAACCAGAGTGTGATGGAGATGTGTGGGCAGCACACAGCAGTTGACACACTGGCCCAAGCTTGGAAGGAAAGCATTTCCCGCTCCACCATATAACATCTTTCCCTCCTTCCAGTGAAATAGCAGACCACAGTAGTAGAGGCCTTCCTGGAGGATACCTGTCATTTCCCTGGATGCCTCTTAAAAATCAGAAGCAATATCCTGCCCCTGCTAGGCAGAGCCAAACACGGAAAACATAAAAAAAACGGCCAAGGCCTCAGGCAGTGCTTGTGGCTACAGAAAGGGCAGGGCCTCAGAGGTGCCTGGGATTGACAGGAGAGGAAGTACTGAAGGCAGGGGTCCTATTTGTCCTTCTTGCTCTCCTCATATGGCACTGCAGTGGGCACTGGGGCCACAGGGTGCTCCTCGGGGATATCATCTCCAGCCTTTGATAGCTTCTTGGCCCGTTGATATAGCTCATTCAAGTTGAATTCTCGGATCACATTCTCCTGTGCAAAAGAGGTGCACACAACAGGGTTCAGGTTGGAAGGGGGTGTTATGTCTGGGAAGTAAGTACAGTTGACCCTTAAACAAAGGTGTGGGGTGACAGGCGCCAACCCTTCTTGCTGTCAAAAATCCACCTATAGGGCTTCCCTGGTGGCGCAGTGGTGGAGAGCCCACCTGCCGATGCAGGGGACGCGGGTTCGTGCCCTGGTCTGGGAAGATCCTACATGCCGCGGAGCGGCTGGGCCCGTGAGCCATGGCCGCTGAGCCTGCACGTCCAGAGCCTGTGCTCCGCAACGGGAGAGGCCATAGCAGTGGGAGGCCCGCGTACCACAAAAAAAAAAAAAAAAAAAAAAAAAAAAAAAAAATCCACCTATAACTTATAGTCAGCCTTCCATATCCACAGTTCCTCTGAATCCGTGGTTCCACACGTGCGGCAGCTTCAACCAACCTCATGGGTCGTGTAGTGCCGTAGTTACTATTGAAAAATGTCCACATAAGCAGACCCACACAGTTCTAACCCATTTGTTCAAGGGTCAATTGTATTTAGACACAGTCTAGGAAAGGAGGAAGCAAAGGACAGGAATCTAACCCAGCTGTCCTTTTTTGGGTACCTGGAAAAGTCAACTAATATTTACATATGATGTGCCGGTCACTGTGCCAAGAATTATGGTTACATTATTTAATGTAACCTGCAAAACAAAACCTGTGAGCCAAGTGCTACCATCTCCAATATACTGCCAAGGAAAAAGACTATAGGTACAAGAGCCATTGAGACTAAATCTTAACAAATAATTGTTGCCCAGTACTAGCATGTCTGGCACATGGAAGAAACAGTATAAATCTGCTAAGTGAATTCATGAATGAGGTCTAATAACTAGTCCACACTCTCAAAGCTTATGGGCAAGTAGCTGAACTAGGAATTAAACCCAGGTTGCGCTCTAAAACTTACCTACTGTTCCACACCCTCCTCCAAAACTTGCCCACTCTTTCATATACCTCAGAGAAAGTCCAAGAGACAGCTCGTCCTTTTTTGTCAATCTGTGGCCGCCGCATGACCTCCTTTCCACCTTGGAATAGGATCAGGGTAGGGAGCTGCTTGGTGAGGGGTGACATGCTCACTTTGTACCTACAGGGCCCAGAAGGTACTCTGTAAATGCATCTGTGTATATCACTCTGAATGATCCCCTGCCCAGGCCCTTACATACCGTGTACTAACATCAGTGTAGCGTCCAACGTCCACCTTCCCAAAATTTAGCCCTGTACACTTGTACCTGAGAAGAATATATTATTTAACATGGTGAAAGAAGAGAGAATGAATCAATGAAGTAGAAGTACAGATATTTGGGGGTGGGAGTGCCTTTGGTTGCTATATGCAAAAATCAAGGCCAAAAACAATGAGAGGGAAGGTATAATTTCTGTCATCCCTCCCTTTGTCCTACTCACTTGAGGGAGAGATCAGCGTAGATAGGAGCAAATGACTGGCAGTCATTAGACCAATTGGCAAAGAACTCCACGATCCAAGTGACCCTCTTGTCCTGCTCCAGCTCTTCCTGTCACACACAGAGAACAAACAGCGAACCGGATTACACAGGCTCCTGGAAAGATTCAGACCTTAGCACCTAATTCCTCATCCTGGCTTCCCTATACCTCTCCTCTAGATCCCACAGTGAACGAGTGCCCCTGACTTCCATTCTGAAGCACTGTTGTTCCTCCTAGTGAGTAGAGAGCACAACTACAAAATCACCCACAAGGAACCCAAGAAACAGAGGGAGAAAGAGTACTCACATCAATGGTTTTATCACTGAAGTACTTGATGTACTCAGGGCCCATATACAATGGGGGTTTGCATGTCACCAGGAACACTAAACACAGAAAAAAGTCATCACAGGAAACATATCAGGCCTTGGGCAGGGGATTTACTTTCAAAGCAACTCAAAGATTTCAAGCACCAAAGAGTGCATTTTGTGGACATACACAGACACATTCCCTTCCTCTTAAAAATCTCTGTAGATTCCTATCATCTGAGGCTCACACATAATTAATTAGGTATAAGATATGGCAGAAGGCTATGGAGAACCTGGTGTGGGGATGGAATTTGGTTCCCACAACCAAGTCTTGCGGTCTCCTTACCTATGCAGAGTGTGAGATAAAGCAGGCCCACGCGAATATCCAGGCGGAAGAAAAGAATTGCATTGGCCACTTTACTAAACATGAAGATGTTGCCGATATGTTGCTCCACGGTGACTGAAACACAGAGATGTCACAGGTCAGGCTGGGCTGCATGCTCCTATGACCTATTGTTTGCCCCTCTTCCTGGGGTACTTTGAAATGGGAGAGGGGGAAGAGGGTAAAAGTCCAAGATCAAATTTAGCCTTGGCACAGAATGAGGGACAAGTTCACCAAATAACGCCCCTCTCATAACATGGATGAAAGCACCTCAGGGGTCACTAGTCCTAATGTTGAGAGACAGAGAAGCAGGCTACACTTACTGGATCTGCGGTTCTTCATCATTACAATGGCACTGAGGAACATCAGGATCTCTACTTCTCTCTGGAACAGAATCAGAGTGACAGGAATGCCATGAGCAGAAATGATGTGGGTGAGCAAGGGAGCCAAATATGTAATAAAAACCAACAGAGATCCACACTGGGAATAGTAACAATAGAGAAATAACTGGAATCAGCTAAGGTGTAGTGGGGAAAACACCAGTCAGGAGATCTAGATTCCAGTTCTATCCCTGCCACAAACTGGCTGGTGCCCTTCAGCAAAGCACTTAACCTCTGAGCTTTGGTTTCTGTGACTGAATATTTCAAAATATGGTGCTGTGAGGATCAAATAAGAGGAGTATGAAAGAGTTATATAAAGTATATGGTGTAAAACTGTAGATAGTACAATCAACTCAGTGTGACCCTGGTAAAATAAAACTTTTCCAGGTAAACTTTCTCAGTAATATTCCATTAATACAACATATGGTTATTCCATTTGTTTTAAGTTAAATCACTCCTCTCCACCTAATATTCATAGTGATAATCCATGCACCTTTAATATAATTTGAGAGCTGAAGGAGGCCTTTCAAAGCTCTCAAAGATCGTTTTCAGTACCCTTGGCTTACTGTTGTTCTTTCTCACCTTCTAGAATGTAAGCTCCCTGTGAATGAGTGAGACAGACGATAAACATGACATAATTTCAAAGAGTAAAGACTGCAATGAAGAATAACAAGGACTTTGTGAGAGAAAGTATAGGGGGAGGGTCTGAGGCTTTCCATACCTTTCTGTTTATAATACAGGGATCCAAATCTTTACTTCAGACAGAACCAATTAACTGCGATTTACAGCTAGCAATCAGGGACTTAGGTTTTTAGCCTCAATCTCCAACAAAAAGCAACTGACTGGATTTAGAAATGGACATGTAAAGTGGGGGGTAGGGAATGTGACAGACGTTACTAAATATTACATCCGAGTAGAAATTAGGAAGAGTTTTCAAGAATGAAGCTGGATTAGAATTGGCACTTATAATTATGGAAAGATGAATTTAAAAAGGGAAGTACGGCCAATCAGGAGACCAGAGACAGAGATAGGACTAAAAGGAATACACTCTAAAGACAGAGAATGGGTGCTCGCTTTGGCAGCACATATACTAAAATTGGAACGATACAGAGAAGATTAGCATGGCCCCTGCGCAAGGATGACACGCAAATTCGTGAAGCGTTCCATATTTTCCAATAAAGATGTTAAAAAAAAAAAAAAAAAAAGATAGAGAATGGGTCTGTGGTAAAGACTGGCCATGTATACTCCAAACTTTATTTCCTTTTTCTCCTGGGCATACTGCAGATAGACTCCCTCCTTGCATCTAGGGAGAACTGCGTGACTAGTACTCCTAAATGGAATGTGAATGGAAGTGATGTGCCACTTCTGTGCCCAGGTGGTTAAGAAAGGGTGTGTATGCCCTTGCAGTCCAGCTTTCTTTCTTCATCTGCTGGCTTTATGATGCTGGGATGATCTTAAGGCCATCGGTTGAAGACAGCATGAGACAGGGTTCCAGAATAACTATATAAACCTGAGCCCCCTTGGTTGTTCACTTGTTTATTCATTGTTTTCAAACTTTTTATTAAGGAAATTTTCAAACATACACAAAAGCAGAGAGGATACTGAGGGTAGCAAAATATGCTACCCCAAAATATGCCACTTTGACATAAGGATTATTTTGAGTCTAAAGGCAATTCAGAAGAAGTAGAATAAAGAAAAGCTCCGTGCCCTCTACCTATTTGTCAAAAGGTAGGACGTAAATTCTCAAAGGTGTCCCTCCAACCTCTACCAAGGACAAAACTAATCAGGGGAGATAACTTTAGACCCTATCAGCCTGGAGACAGCACCAGAGGAATCTACATAACAAACTAGCCTTTATCTACCATTAGTTTACCTTTCCACAGTTTTCTGCTCTTACAAGCCTAAAACTCTTTCCTTCATCCTGTCATTTCTCCACAAACTTATTGTTCTTTGTTGAAGATGCCATATAAGCTGGAAGCCACCTCTTTGAGTTACTGATTTTTCCCTGGGTATCTCCCGTGTATACAAGTTATACATGTTAATAAACTTCTGTTTGTATTTTAATTGTCTTTAATCTGTCTTTTATTAGGGGGTCTCAGGCAAGACCTCAGAAGGGTAAAGGGAAAATTCTTTTCTGACCCCTACAATACCTTAATAAACCCCTATTACTCAGCTTCAATAGTAATATTTCGCCAATATGGTTCAATTTCATCTATGCTACCCATTTCTTTTGCTGGAGAAACTTAAAAGCAAATTCCAACTATATCATTTCACCTGTAAATACTTCAGTCTGTATTGCTTACGGATAAAAACTTTTTTTTTTTATTTTTATTCATTTATTTATTTATTTTTGGCTGCATTGGGTCTTCATTGCTGCGCACGCGCTTTCTCTAGTTGCAGCAAGTGGGGGCCACTCTTCGTTGCGGTGCATGGGCTTCTCATTGCGGTGGCTTCTCTTGTTGTGGAGCACAGGCTCTAGGCGCGCAGGCTTTAGTAGTTGTGGCATGCAGGCTTCAGTAGTTGTGGCATGTGGGCTCAGTAGTTGTGGTGCACAGGCTTAGCTGCTCCACGGCATGTGGGATCTTCCCGGACCAGGGATAGAACCCGTGTCCCCTGCATTGGCTCGTGGATTCTTAACCACTGCGCCACCAGGGAAGTCCCAAGAACTTCTTTTTTAAAGCAAACCAAAATACCATTATCATACCTAACAAAATTAACAATAATTACTTATTGTTATCTAACACCTGGCCCTTATTCAAATTCAAAGAACGAAGTATTAGATTTTGTACACCTTTGTACAGTTCTTTGTTCAAATCAGGAACAAGCAAGCAAGAACCACAAACTGCATTTGGCCAATGTGTTTCTTTGGTCTTCTTTAATCTCTAAAGGATACTTGCTCTTCCTTTTTACCCCAGGCTATTTATCTGTTGAAGACCTTGAGTCATTTGCACTGTCAGCTTTCTGACTTTCTTGGATTTGGCTGCTTGCATACTCATGGTACGTGTTCTGACGATGATGATCCTCTATTTCCCGTATTTCTTGTAAAATCTAGAGATGTGAATACAATGAAATCCAAATCTTTTGCCAAAAATACATCACAGGAGGTATGAGGTGCTCCCTACTGAATCACTTCAGAGGACATAGCAACCTTTCATCTGATGGCTTTAGATGATCATTGTCTAGATTTATTATTTCCTTAGAGAATGCTACATGACTTTTAAGTGCTATCACTCCTTCAGTATTAGCTCAAATTTTTCTATATCAATTATTTCGTTACTCTGACAGTATATAAAGGAAAAGCAAAATACTTGATTCTTTCTTTTTATTTAATAAAATAGAAATAAACTTTTATTCTGTTAAGCCACTAAAATTTTGAAGTTTACCTGTTATTGCTAACATTATTTACCTTATATTCTAACTTCCAAATCACCAAGGTAAATCAGCAAAACACAGATTTTCCAGGAAAACAAACACTGGCCATAAACCCTACACAGTTTAAAAACAAAAAACATAACAGAGTAATATGAAAATATAAAACCTTACAGTATTTTGCACATAATTAAGACAAGAGTATACAGAGAAATTTATTGTATAAAAGGCCCCTCCTTTTATTAAAATCGTTATTACTATCCACTTATATGTTTGAGTCTCATTTTGGTTAAAGTGGTATAGATCAAAATAGAATCTTTTGAGGTAGCATGGCTACACTTGAGCTAATTAATAACACTGGGAAAGGACAGAGGAAGTATGAAAAAGTAAACAAGGGATGGAGAATAAAAGTAAGGAAGTGGGTTCTGTTAAAGGTCAAGACTCATTTTGGGGCCTTGAAGAAAGGACAAAAACTCAGGTGATCCTCCTTTCTCAGAACACAGATGCGGCTATACAGCAGAGGTCAAAGAGCTTCAACTTATTTTTCTGAGTGGTCCCTCCACTCCAGCTCAGGGAATACTGCGAGAGGCTTGAGATAGATTTCTCTCCAGTGTATTTTTTACAATTCCATTTCAATAGCCCCAACAATTTTATTCACTTTTACATCCCCAGGATGCAGCACAGTGCCTAGCATTAACAGTCCTCACTCAGTAATTGTTAACTGAATTAAGCAATGGCTGATAGAGCGTGCTGGTACCATGGCCGAAGAGTGGTTTCAAGTCCTAGTCACTCACTAGTTGTGTGACGTTGGACAAGTCACCTTACCACGCCTAGGTCAATTTCTTCATCAATAAAACGAGAATACTACTTGCCTTGTTTAACTCACTGGTTCCTCAAAAGGCTTTACATAATGAGCAGCACTGGAAAACAGTGTACTTGCCTAGTTTGGGTAGGTCTGTTGTCGAGTATGAATTGTGAGATGGAAAGGAGCTTGGACTCAAAAGGCAGAAGACTTAGGCTGTTGTGCAGGCTAACCGGATGTTTTCCCATCCTAAACAAGAGATTTAGACTCGATGACGATCCACGCCTTACACTCCTAATAGTCTGTTAAGTCCGCTAGAGGCTCGGAACCTCAGATGTTCTCAAAAAGGTAAACCTCGGGGCTCCTGGATGCAATCACAGGGGCAGGGGCAGGGACAGTCAAGGTCGCGGGGTCCTAAGGCGGGGGTCGCTCACCCAGTCAAAGTCACACGGGTTACCGTCTTCGCGTTGCGTAGGGAGACTGTGGCAGACAGGGGGCAGCTTCCTCACGAGTAGAAAGGCAGCAGAGAGCAGGGCTGACAGAAAGTAGTAAGGTCGGGCCAGCCATCGTGAAAGTCGCGGCACCGAATACACTAGAGCAATTAAAGGAGCCAGGACCGCCATCTTTCCGGCCCTTGCGGCGCCGACCGCTCTTCGGCGTCCGTAGGTCTGGTCCCGCCTCTCCCACCACTGAGGCTTCCATTGGGCCCAGTGTCGGATGCACCGCCTCTGGACCCGGAATTAGATCTCTGTTGGCCTCTACAGCAGGTAAAAACTGAGAAAGGGATTTGATACTTTATTGACTAACCTAGCTGTCGCTTTTTCTACGTGTCATATTATTGAATATACGACTGTGGCGAACGGAGGTAGGAGGAGAATTTAATAAAGGTAGGTAATACTTCCGGAAGGGTCTCTGAAGGCGCCGGAAGTAGTTACCGGAAGAGGGTAGGCAGGGCCCGAGGCAATCCAATGGAAAGAGGCTCCTGGAGGAAGGGGGCGGTACCCCGGGAAAAGATTGACCAATGAAAATCATTAACGCCAGACACCGGGACAGCGCTGGGGCAGAGGGGACGATGGAGAATTTCACGGCGCTGTTCGGGGCTCAGGCTGACCCACCGCCGCCCCCAACCGCACTCGGCTTCGGAGCTGGAAAACCTCCACCCCCACCGCCTCCTCCTCCGGGTGGAGGGCCCGGCCCCGCCCCGCCCCCAACCGCGGCCTCGGCCCCTTCCGGCGCTGACAAGTCAGCGGCAGGTTGTGGCCCCTTCTACCTAATGCGGGAACTGCCAGGTGAGTACGAAGCCTGGCCAAAGCCAGCCAGTCAGATCATAGCGAGGAGGGAATGGGCGTGGCTCTCAGCCGGCTGGCGGAGGTGAGGGGTAAAGTAGGCAACGCGTGCGGGGATTCTAGAGCTGTATATCGGAGAGGACTCTGAGACTCTGGGGATTCACAAGCAAAGGGATGACATGAATTCTTGGGATGGATTGGGAATGAGAAGAGTGGATATCCGTGACCACCTTTCACGCTCTATCGTGCCCCTGTCCCTGACAGTGGTTTATGGCTCCCTAAAAATTATCCAGAGTTTGAGTTTGCAACTTGAGAGTTCTGATTTAATATCGTTGCGAACTTAGTTTCAAATCTGCCTCAAACTTCCTGTTGGTTTGGGGCGTGTTGCCTTCCTTCCTTCTCTGGGCCTCGGCGTTTCCTCATCTGTTGGAAGTGATTAGAATTTTTTTTTAATAAATTTATTTATTTAACTTATTTATTTTTGGCTGCGTTGGGTCTTCGTTGCTGCGCCCGGGCTTTCTCTAGTTGCGGCGAGCGAGAACGCGTGCGGGGATTCTAGAGCTGTATATCGGAGAGGACTCTGAGACTCTGGGGATTCACAAGCAAAGGGATGACATGAATTCTTGGGATGGATTGGGAATGAGAAGAGTGGATATCCGTGACCACCTTTCACGCTCTATCGTGCCCCTGTCCCTGACAGTGGTTTATGGCTCCCTAAAAATTATCCAGAGTTTGAGTTTGCAACTTGAGAGTTCTGATTTAATATCGTTGCGAACTTAGTTTCAAATCTGCCTCAAACTTCCTGTTGGTTTGGGGCGTGTTGCCTTCCTTCCTTCTCTGGGCCTCGGCGTTTCCTCATCTGTTGGAAGTGATTAGAATTTTTTTTTAATAAATTTATTTATTTAACTTATTTATTTTTGGCTGCGTTGGGTCTTCGTTGCTGCGCCCGGGCTTTCTCTAGTTGCGGCGAGCGAGGGCTACTCTTCGTTGCGGTGCGCGGGCTTCTCATTGCGGTGGTTTCTCTTGTTGCGGAGGACGGGCTCTAGGCGCGCAGGCATCCGTAGTTGTGGCACGCGGGCTCAGTAGTTGTGGGTCGCGGGCTTTAGAGCTCAGGCTCAGTAGTTGTGGCACACAGGCTCAGTAGTTGTGGCACACGGGCTTAGTTGCTCCGCGGCATGTGGGATCTTCCCGGACCAGGGCTCGAACCCATGTCCCCTGCACTGGCAGGCGGATTCTTAACCACTGGACCACCAGGGAGGTCCTCAAGAGTCATTCTGGATGTGTTAAGTCTCCAGAATGCCTTTTAGTTCATCCCAAGTCCCACTGCTACATCAAGAGCTGAGGGAAATAATAATGGATATTGTTACAGACTTTGAGGTTCACAGTGCAGTTATTTATATTATAGTATTTAATACTTAAATAGTCCCTTGAGATAGGCATTGTTATCTGCATTTTGTAGTTGAAAAAACTGAAGCAAGGACTTCCCTGCTGGTCCAGTGGTTAAGAATCCGCCTTCCAATGCAGGGGATGCAGCTTCAGTCCCTGGGCGGGGAACTAAGATACCACATGCTGCAGGGCAACTAAGCCCACGCGCCGCAACAAAGATCCCGCCTGCCGCAACGAAGACCCGATGCAGCCAAATAAATAAATAAATATTTTTTTAATCTTAAAAAAAAAAAAAACCTGAAGCATAGCGAGGTTGACTTAACTTTAGTTAATTAGTGGTTGATGTCTACCAGCAGTTTCTTTGACCTTAACCTGTTCTGATTGTACCTATTTACATCGATCACTTGATAGAGACTGACTATCCGTTCTGGGCAAACACTGGGTGTGTAAAAAGGGAGCATGTGATGAGAAGGGTAGAGAGATCAGTAAGCCTGGTCCTTGCTTTGAAGCAGCTAATTTTACTTAAGAATGAAAAGTATGTCGTTTAAAGATAAAGTAGTGACTGTTATTTCTTGTCAGGATCAATGTCATTATTTTCTGGTCATGCCTCACATACAACTACTAAGAACTGCGTAATGGTTTTCAAAATGTGTTTCTTGTTGTTCAACATGACAGCAAGAATAAGTTGTCACTTTAGCTGGCCTTTGAAGAATTCATACTGGTGAGGAAAATTAGGAAGAATTTTCCTATAATTAGGTCAATTTTTCTAAAAGGAAATAATATGAGGGGTATTTTTTTCAAGAGATGATGGATACCCGTTTGGATGGATCAGAAATTTTACATAGGGGAGTAGCAGTTGGTCAGGCCCCAAAGCTAAGTTACAGTAAGATGTGTTCAACCGTGAGTGACAGTCAAAGGAATTTGAGCTTTTTCCTGAGGGAACAGGAAACCATTGAGATATTTGAACTGAGTACTGCTTCTAAAGATATTTGGAGAATGCGGGTGCCATGTACTAGAATAAAGGAACCATGAGTGAGGTGGGGAAGATTTGGAGTTAAAAAAAAATTAAATCTGCAGTGAATTAACTAAGACAATGATGGAAATGGAAGATTAGTTTTCAGGAGAGGAAACTGAAGAAGAGAGATTTATAAGTCATCTTCATAGAACTGATGGGCAGAACAGAAAGTTGGATGGACTCTTAAGTTAAAGAATTTACAAAAAAGCACAGAGTGCCTTTTCACCTGAGCCTTGAGAATAATCATCTGGAAGGAGAGGTGACAGAGGAAAAAAATCAGGATACTCTTAATGGCAGGAAGCAGTGCTGAGTTATGAGAAGTACCGGGGCACTGAGTCTCCTGCCATTACCGTGGACCACTCTTCTGAGATATTTGGCTTGGGAAGACAAAAGAAAAGAATAACGTAAGGCCTGAAGGTGGGGAGGAAAAATACATTGTTCATTTAATGTGTGCTGAGCACCAGTGGTACATGAGTGAACAAGGCATTTTCTCTGCCCTCAGTGGGCTCATAGCTCAGAACCTGAGTTTTATCAAGTGAATGATTATAAACAAGTCACTTTTGTCATTTGTACCCTGAGTGTTCATCATAACTATACATGAAATTGTAGGCTAGATATTTCTACCCTCGCCACTGGACCTTAGTTAAATTACTCATAAGTTTGTATTCTTTCAAAAAAGCCAGCCGTGAAATGTTTATACTAATAATGCCTTCCATTTATATAATACTTTATACTTTTCAGTGTTTTCATTTGAAACTTAAAAAAAATTGTGTAATTAAGGTAGCTTTTACCCCATTCCATAGATAAGCGGAAACTGAGACATAGAGGACGGCTAGGATTAGAAGTCTAGTTGCCCAGCTTCTAATCAAACATTTCTTTCTTCTAGGCAAAGCTATCATATTTGGTATTATTAGGAAGACTAAAGATACTGGTAACAAAAGTTATGCAGCAGTAGCTAGAAAAATCTCCTGTTTTTCTCTGTAAAGGTGATTAGTGTTTGCTAGTTTAAAAAAAAAAAAAAAAAAAAAGGAAGCAAGACACTCAAGCCACTGGGTCATATTTGACCCTAAGTTTGGTTGTAGCTGAGCTGTGAGGTTATATTATTCTGGTCATGGCCAAAAGTGTAATTTCTCGTTAGTACATTTATGAAACACAGAACAGCGCACAGAGTATAAGCATCATGTAAGTTATTACTCTGGTTAGTCCGAGTGTATCCTTCATTGGGTTAAAGCAGTTACCACTGCTGCCCTATTTGGATTTTTGCCTATTTTTTTCTCCTTCTCATTCCAACCTACCATTCTATAGTATTATGTTTTTAGTGTTTATTGTATGTTATTTACTTTTGCTGTTTCTTACTTTTTAAATAGTTATTTATTTTTGGCTGCGTTGGGTCTTTGTTGCTGCGTGCGGGCTTTTCTCTAGTTGTGGTGAGCGGGGCTGCTCTTTGTTGCAGTGCGCAAGCTTCTCATTGCAGTGGCTTGTCGCGGAGCATGGGCTCTAGGCGCGTGGGCTTCAGTAGTTGTGGCGCGCAGGCTCAGTAGTTGTGGTGCACGGGCTTAGTTGCTCCGCAGCATGTGGGATCTTCCTGGACCAGGGATCGAACCCATGTCCCCTGCTCATTGGCAGGCGGATTCTTAACCACTGCGCCACCAGGGAAGCCCTACTTTTGCTATTTCTTACTTTAAATGTAACTTTTTTTTATTATTATTTTCTTTTTTTTTGGTAATTCTCACTTAAAAGATTCATTTACTTTCCCTTCTGGGTGAATGACTTAAAAAAAAATTCTCTCCTCTTGGTACTAATTTTTCTGATTATTATTCTCCCTGTATCTTCTAGGCAGCACAGAGCTGACAGGCAGCACTAATCTGATCACACACTACAACCTGGAACATGCCTATAATAAATTCTGTGGGAAGAAAGTGAAGGAGAAGCTAAGTAACTTCCTGCCTGACCTGCCGGGGATGATTGATCTGCCTGGTTCCCATGACAACAGCAGCCTCCGCTCCCTCATTGAGAAGCCCCCTATTCTTGGTGGCTCTTTTAATCCCATCACAGGGACCATGCTGGCTGGCTTCCGCCTCCACACAGGCCCGGTGAGTCCCCTCCTGGGGAGGCCTGAAAGGCACGGAGGTGGTTTTAACGTCTACCTCTGCTCCTTCATAACTTACTGAACAGAGCAGATGATGGGAGCAGAGGGTTTCCTCCCGCTACTCACCTGGGCCTTCCTTTGGTTCCTTCAGTTGCCAGAGCAGTGTCGTCTGATGCATATTCAGCCTCCCAAGAAGAAGAATAAGCAGAAGCACAAACAGAGCCGTGCCCAGGATCCGGTCCCCCCAGGTAAGAAGTGGTTCTCTTCAACGCCAGAAAACCGGACGTTCTGAATAATCTGTTTTGACCTTCCTCAGTTAAAAACCCAGTCAAATTCCTTATGAGCCCTGGACTCCCAGATTCTCCTTAAAGAAGAAATTGACATAATGTGGGTCTCCTGGGCAAGGAGGAACTTGGGACAGGAGCTTAAGCAGTGCCTCCAAATCCTTTCTGGTCACTTGAAGAAAAGCAGTTGCCCTCGACTAGGGGTTTTCCTCTAGTCTTCAGACTTAACGGCGGTGGAGAATTTTGAGCTCGACAGGTGATAGGCTCCTCATCTCTCCTACAGAAACACCATCTGATTCAGATCACAAGAAGAAGAAAAAGAAAAAAGAAGAGGATCCTGAACGGAAACGGAAGAAGAAAGAGAAGAAGAAAAAGAAGGTATGGGAGCGGCCGGTGTCTGCAGCCCGGTGAGTTTTCCCATCTCCCTCATCCTAGGTGGAGTCTGCCTCTCTTACTCTTGCTCACTTTTCTTCCCCAGAACCGACACAGCCCCGACCACCCAGGCGTGGGCAGCTCTCAGGCCAGCAGCAGCAGCAGCCTCCGCTAGCAGGACCAGGGGACTCTGCCAGGAGGACCTTCCTGCTGTACTGAACCCGCTGACAAAAGCTGCCTTCCAGGCTCTTGGTCACTGCCTTGGGAGCGTCCCCTGCAGCTGGGACAGAAGCCAGCTCCTGCTGTGCTCAGTTAAGATGAACACATTGTGAGAGAGAAGGGCTAGGCTTTTGTAAGCCTCAGCCCAGTTTGCTTTCTCATGGACATCTCTTCCTCTCCCAGGAAGCTTTCTTTTCATCTCTTTTGTGCCATTTGTCTGATTTAGGACTCTATCTGATTTTTTAGGATTTTTATTTTCTTAAAATTGCATTTATCAAACTGGCTGAAGTGTGGCTGCCTGTTAAGAGGTAAGTGCCTTTCTATGAGAGTCAGGGTTTAAGCCAAGGCATGCTAAGATCTGAGGGGATTTGGGTCTTGTATTACATTATCTCATCAGCAGGCAGGGAAACAACCAAAATGAGATTGGGGAACATGGTCCAAAGGCGAGGCAGAGCTTGCTAATACCTTTCCACAGCAGACACACAACACTCTGCCTGTAATGTTGAGAACCAGTAACCTGGATGATCTTCGGGCTCTGTCTCAAGGAGCGGATTCACTTAGGTCTCAGCTGTGTTCTGGGTCAATTTTGTGTTGAAACAGAGTAGCCAATGGAAAAAGCACCCACAGTCACCAACATATTTCAGCAAGGTTGCTTCTTGGTCAAGCCCATCATTTTTTGAAATAAACCTCTGGCAAGCAAAGGTAAATGCTTCTCATTATAATAAGAACTTTTGACCTGCCTCATTCCTTAAGACAATGAAATTATTTGGCCGATGTGAAAACATTTCTAAGCTTCTAAAAGACAGCAAAAAAAAAAAAAAAAAAAAGGTAGCCTAAACTAGCAAAATGTAAAATAAATCCCTTCAGTCTTTGCAGCAGGCCAGATAACCAGAAACATCCATGAGAAAACAAGCTAATGTAATCTGACTTTAAGCTCAGTTTGACAAAGAACAGTTAAAATCTGTTGCAGTGAGCCGAGGTTGTTCACCTAGATCAGCAGGTGGAAAACCACTCATTCAGCTCGTTTTAACTAGGATTTCAGAGCAAAAGTTTATATACTTAAGTTACGGACAGTGAAAATAAAGGGTTCTGGCCAGTTTTCTGAGATTTAGTATCTGAGGGTGCCTTTTTAAAATTAGGGCACAGCCTTTTGCTTTCGACAAACGGAAGAGATGATATGAGATGTCAGACTGCCACCCATATATCCCTCTAGTCTATCTGCCTTTAACAGGCTTTCATACTGTGATCATCCACCAGCTCACCTTTTGACTACATCCAAAATGAGCTTTATTTTCCAGAGACAAAATTCTGTATTAAGGAACAACTGTGGCAAAAGTCAAGAGCTCTCTAAGCTTTGAAATGACAAGTTTGGGGGGTTACAAAAGACCTTTTTCTGAAACATTTAAATCACTGAAATAAAAACAGGACCTCTTGTTTTAAGTGGTTATTATTTTCACTATAGTCCTGCTTAAAGATGGACCAGGACCAGAGACGCTTATGAGGTTTTCCTTGTAACTAACTTCCCATCAGAGATCATTCACCCTGCCTTAACCACACAAAATAACACAAGTCAGGGGGAGCTGGTTAGATCAGGATTTCTTTTTATTCTTTGTTGGTTGAAAATGGCTAATCAGAATAAAAAATAAAAGGGCTTCTGTTTAGAGGCTGGGGTCTCCCCTATTTAAAGGTTAGAACCCAGGTATCCCCTCTACCCAGCACCGTACTGAGGTGGGCTGAGGGGTAACCCCCAAGGGACAACTGGAGGGGCCTAGGCCTGCCACTCCTTCTCTCTATCCCGTTTTTGGCATGTGATGAGAAATATTGCTTTTTGGATTCTTCTCTCCCGGCCTTGAATTTAAAAATAATGTCAACCGTGTGAGTTGGGGGAAGGCTTTGAGGGGCCAGCTGAAGAAGCCCACCATAATCCCTCTCCCCCAAGAAGGGGGGATTATCCAATATTGTTTCTGGAGCTCAGCCAAGCTCTTTTCCTGATCTCCCCACCACCACCACCAAAGTCATGGGGCTGTGACCCCTTACCTGGGGGGAAACTAAGTGCCAGTGAGCCTAGAAAACTAACTCTCCTCTCCAGGTCCTTCCCTCCTCCGACCAAGACCCCACCCAGACCAAAACCCCACCCAGACGCACCTCTCCCCGGGTTTCTTTCCTGGTCGCTTAGCACCAACAACAGGGGGTGCTATTTCCTTCGATGGTAACTGGGACACATATCCCTCCCTCATTTTCCCATCCCAGGATAGATATATAATTTCTTTGATATTTATTTTATATATATATATATATATATATATATATATATATATATACATACACACACACATACGTATGTACACACACACCTGGTAACGCAGAAGAGGAAAAAAATAGAATCCGTAACAATAATAAAAAAAATTATTTCTGGTTTAAAAATGATCTGGTTCCCTCCAGGGCGAGCAATTGCACAAATGTCCACTGAGTCTGGTCCAGGGGTTAAGGAAGGGAAAGGTCTTAAAAGGTGAAGGGGGTTGCTACCCCAGTCTCAGGGCCCCAACTCTCCAACTCCCCAACCCCACTGCATTTTATAAAATGTCCTCATCCTCTTGGAATCGGTTGTTTAAAAAATGTCCATGCAGGGGAGGGGAGCCCCTTGAGGAAAGGAAGGTGGCCACCTGGGGCCCTTTGGTGTAGGCGCAGAGGTGTGGGGGAGGGGAGCTGCCCAAGGCTCACACCGAAATCTCATAGGTGGTGCCACCCACCCCTGACACCTTCTTGACTCCTCCCCTTGTGGGGCTACTGAGAGGTGGCTGGCCTGGGCCAGGGGAGGCTGAGCCTATACTCTTGGGCTGCCCGTTGGTTTTGCTGTAGGCGGTCTTGAGCTGTACTTCATCTCTGGGAAGAAAAGAAGAGAGAGTTGTCAGAAGTGGGACACACAACACCGAAAAGGGAAGTAGTTTAAAAAGTTGAGAAAAAAATGTGCTTTCTACATATATACTTCCTTACACAAAGATTCCCTTTTATTTTACTGCCCTGCTTACAAGCAGCCTGATTCCCTCTCCCCTCTACTTATTCCTTTCACTCTCAGGCAAATAAATTACTTTTTAGGAAGACAGGACTAAGAAAAGAGTATTAATCCTCAGTCTCTTAACAGGAATAGCCCATGAAGGCAGCTGGAGTAAGAGTGAAAATGAAGGGCTATCTTACAAGCAGGATAACCCTGGGTTCCACTTGCACTAAAATGTACAAGTGAAGCCCTGATACCTTCTGCAGGGCAGTACGCTACTTTTAAGTCCATTGGGGGCCAGGATGGACTAATACTTACTTGGGTGTCAGTAATGGCTGCAAGGCCACTTCCTCTGTCTCAGAGACACCAGATGGGGCTTTTTGGCTGCTGTAAGACATAGATCGGGCCACGTAGAGGGCAGTTGGGCCTGGTTCAGGGGACCCTAGTCCCCGGCCCCTTAGCCCATCTGGCTTGCCAAAACGGGGGGCAGCTGGGCGTGCCAGTGGAGTCTTGCCCAAGGGTGATCTCTTCGAATCATCTGAGGAGGAACTAGTACGAGGGGCATGGCCCGAGCCTGGTGTTGACTGGATGCCTGAGTCCCCCAAGCCTGGTTCTTCCTCGCGGCCTGGGAGTGGGGGTGACTGGCGTAGCAGCTTCTCTCGTTCCTGGAGGGAGGCCACAATATGGCGCGACAGATTGTCGTACCGGACTGGTGAGGGCTCTCGGTGCGTTGGGCCGGTTGGCACCAAACGTGGGTGCCTCTCGGCTTCCCGTTGCTGGGCCAGCCGGGCTGACAGGAAGGGAGAGGTGTAGCCTAAAGGTGGGTCTGGCTCAGGCCCTGCCTGCACGGACTCAAAATCAGGGCTGTCTGAAGGAGTGAGCAGACTGTCGTAAGATAGGCTTCCATTACGTGTCTGGTTGGCCAAGCTCTTATAGGAGGTGGAGGTTGTACCCTCTGAACGAATGGACTGCAACTGGCCCAGCTCAAAGCCTGTGCCCTGGGCTGACTTGAGGCTGGAGGAGCGTGAGCCACTGGACAGTGGATCAAAGTGAAAGCTTTTGCCGAAGGTGGGAGAACGGAAGCTCTCTGGCTCCAAGCTCGGCTCTGAACGGTAGCTGGGATGACGGCTGCTCTCCGCAATTGAGGTTGGCTCCTTCAAGCTGTCCCCACGACTCAACTGAGGGAGAAAAGCAAAGCAGGTTCTTAGTGCTCCCCCTCTTGTCCCCTCTTGGGACACTAGGCCTCAGAGCCCAAGGAGGCAGTCAAAACCAGTATTTGTTATGTGCCAGCAATATGCTTAGAATTTTCACATGCATTATCCTGTTTAACCCCTAAAGTAAATCTGTTAAGTAGGAACAAATAATATCTCATTTTAAGATGGAGGAAATGGGGCTTAGAGAGGTTAAGGAACTTCTCTGTGATGGCACAACTGGGTTTGGAACTCAGATCTGACGCTGTAATCAATGCTTTTATCTATTATGCTACCGTGACCTCTCTTGGATGAAGGACAAACTGTCAACGCTATTACTAAGCCAACAATTAGTAAAATGCCTTTGGTTTTCTTCTCTTCCCTCTGCTTCTTCCTTCCCTTCTCCCAATCTTCTTTTTCCCAGAACAGCTGGCATGCATGACAGCCCTACTTCTTAGAGCGTACTCAGTACCTTGGCGCTGGAAGAATGAGGCATGGCGGCTGATGTACTGCTGCTACTGTAGCCCGGCCGGTACTTGTACATGGTAGGGGTGGGGGGGCTGTCCTTGCCCAAGAGGCTGCTCTCTGCAGGAAAAAAGGCCCAGGGGGCACCACTTTACAAGCTGTTCTCTTAACCTGGCTAGAGTTCCTTAAAGTACAGGGGGAGAACAAGGTAGGAAAAGATATACCAAGCAAAGGAACATAATGATTTTGCTGAAATCAAGACTACAGACTCATACCAGCCCAGAACACAGAGTGAGTCAATGTACCAAACAGATCCCAGAATGTTCTCTGGTCTGTCCGGATGCTGACAGTACACAACAGACACACAGAGATGTCCAACTCACTGCCAATAGCTAACTGTCATCCCCTTTCTCCCGGCTGTCCAAAGAAGCGGGTCAAGTACCACTTGCTGGGTTTTCTCAGTCACAACACAAGCACCATCTCCCAGCCCTTGCCTGTGTCACCTCCACAGCTAACAGATAACATTCTCATTCCTGCTCTGCCCTTACCCTCATTAGTAGCCAGGCTGAGGTGTGTCCGTAGCCCTGCGTAACGGCTCAGGTCCGGCTTAGGAGGGGGTGGAGGTTCAGCATCTGCAGACTGGCTTTCTGTTATCTCCAAGCTTCCTTTAGACTGGATAAATGAGGGAAAACCAGATTTGGAGAACTGAGCGTTAGGGCAACTCAAAGTATGAAAACTGGTGTAAGAGGGGCACTGGGGAGTCATCACATACTTCTGAACTGGAATTGGAAGACAGGACACAAGATCAGTTTGGGGATGGTTTTGGAGAAAGAAAAGCTTTCAACAAGGGTTTCATTCTGTCACTTATTTGTGTATTTTCACCAACAACTACTTGTTGAGCTCCTACCATCTGTAAGCTGCTATGTTAAGTCCTATGAAGACATGCAAATGAACGGGCTAAATTTCTACCGTCGATGAACTTACAATCTAATGGGAAAAAGAAGATATGTGTTTAAGTAACTTTAACACAAATCAGAAAGTGATAAATACTATGAGAAAGATGTAGACAAAGCAAGTCTCCCTCTTTGCCCTGGGTGAGACTCCCCAGGTTACCCTGCTTTACTTGCCGAAATCCCTCACCTTAGTTCTCCTCAGCTCTCCCTGGATGCCATTGTCCATGATCTTCACAGTTATCTGCCCATCTGACACTTCTGGCCGAAGGAAGGGTGGTCTGATTACAATTGTCTTCTCTTTCTTTGGTCTCCCCAAATACCTGAGTGTCAAAGAGTGAGAGGGCTTTCATTCATCCATTCATTCCAAAATATCTAATGGTTGCCTACCTTGTGTAGAGCAGTTTTACAAATATAAGAAACAGTCCTACCAGGCCAGGGAAAAGATCAGCATTGAACTGATTTCTTTGATTCTATGAAGAACAAGAACAACAGCAAGACTAGGCCTATGGGCAGATACACCTAGCTCAAGGCACTCGAGTAAATCTCATCCTCAGTTCTCCAAAGAGAGTAACATAATATCTAAAGAATACAACTGAACTCACAGGGTCCATTAGAGGATGGTATGCCTCTCCCTTGTAGGCACTTCCCTTTCTAAGAGAGCCCTCCCTAAAAGGCAGCCAGAACAAACCCAAAGAAGACAAAAGTTTTGACCAAGGGTGAACACTAGAGCAAAGAGGTAGGTGTACCTGGGTGCTGGGGAACTGCAGAGTACACGGCTGACATTGTTACAGCAGCCATTAGTGAAGGGGTTCACACCTCCCCGGAATTTACCCGTAACCTAGAGGGAGGGAAAAGGGACCAGATCAGTCAAAAAATGGGACCTTGACCTCCAAAAGCCAAAACACAAATCAATGACAAATTATTGTGCACCCACTATCTGGGAGATACAAAAATGAGTAAAATACAGTCCTACCATAAAGAAGCTTATACCTGTGACGACTAAGAATGGGAACTCCAGAGTCAGGGTCATCAGTTCAAATTCTAGGTCCACTTCATGGTAGCTATCTGACCCTAAACATCAGTTTCCTTATGTAAAATGGAGATAAATAGCTCTCTAAATATTGAAAACTAAGATAACATATGTCAGAATAAGCAAGTAAGGTTAGCTATTGTTATGGGCACAAAAATAATTGTTTTCTTTTAAGCAGGACTGTAAGCTTCTTGAGGGCTGGCCCAGGTCTTTTACTGTTTCTATTAGCTCAGAGCCTAAATCGACCAGTATACAGCAGACATTCTATAAATGTTTGTTAACTAAGAAATGGCCCGTTCTCATGCTTACATGAGGAACTTGGACACCTCATCATTAAAAGTATACACTAACTAGAGGGCCAAGAGACACATGCCCTGCTCTTCAGGGATCTCCCATCACTTCTCCCCATACCTGTTCATTGGTTGTGCGTCCCCTAGCCACCAGCACCACGTGAAATCCCGTGAGGCCAGCTACTGGGATGAAGAATAAGCCAGCCACACACATCACTGCCATTCTGAAGCCAGACAATCAAGGAAAGCAGAGCAACGTGATCTCGCCTTCCCCAGCCCATGCTGTAGCCATCTTCCCTTTGACCCTCACTGCCACAGGACTCAACTTTCTACATTCTTCCCCCTCCCAGTCCCGCAACCCACAGGCCTTGAAGGATACGTGACAGCCGTGCGGACCCCTGAGAGTTCCTCCATGTGGTAGAGGACATAAAGGAGGCCAAAGCCAAACACACCCATAATGTGGGCTGTCAGGGAAAGGAGGAAGAGGAAGAAATAACGGTAGTTCCGGCGACCAATACAGTTGTTCACCCAGGGGCAGTGATGATCAAATTCCTAGGAGCAAAATGAGACAGACTGAGCGGCATCCTTGGACCATGGCATTACATCATTTCTGTCAAGCAGACCAAACAGCAGAACTTAAGTGTTTCTTTTAATAATCTGTCATCATGTTCACCATTTAGTTACAAAATTTAAAAACGGTTCATGCAGTTTATCTTGCTCTATCAATCTATAAGGAAGACGTTCCAGAGGTTGATCGAAGGCCAAGGCCACCTCTCAAAGTTTATCCTATGTGACCAAGGAACTCTGAGAGGTACAAACGTCAGAGGCTTTGCAGAAACATTAAGATTCATGAAAAAAGAGGCTTGGAAGAAAAATCTGGCAGGCAACCGCTTACAGCTAAGTCAAAATGCACTGAAAAAAGGGTTAAAAATAAAAGACAAGGAATGCAGAAGAAAGAAATATAACTGTGAAATCTGAATGCAACGGCATGATGAAGTGGAAGGAGTGGAGAACACTAAGCAGGTCAAATAACCGACAAGATGAGCCAAGGGACGGAAGGCTGGAGCCATGACCAATGGTGCTGGGAAAGCCTATGCCTACCCACTTGGGCTCCCTCCTGTAACAGAATATTTATGCTCTACCTCTCATGTGTACATCGTTGCTAACACTTTCTGCCAGAGCTAGAACACAGCCCAGGCAGTCAGACAGGGCTATATTTTCATCCATGGCCACGAATCCACTGGATTCAATTCTTATTCTGTGGGTAGGAAGAAGATAACTTAGGTTCAGCTTACCCCACCCAGAGTTCTTACCTCCACACAGTTGTCACAGACGCTGCAGTGGGAACATCGAGGAGGACGGTAGAAGCGGCAGGTGGCACACCATTTCATGCGCACCTGGATGCCCTTGATCTCCACTGTTTTGTAAAGGGGAGCTCTGAAGTCATCTTCCTTGTCTTCATCCTCTTCAGCTGTAGAGAGTAAAAGTTAATGAAAAAATGACTATGCTAGAACTGTACTAGGCACTAGGGATGCAGTGATATTTAAAATATGGCCTCTGCCTTCGAGGAATTCGCAGTCTAATGGTGAGAGAGACTAGGAACTAGTAACTCTAATACGGTGAGATCAGCTCTATATACAACACTATGGAAACGCAGATGAGAAAGCAATTTATTCTACACTGGGAAATGAGGTTTAAGAATATGACTCAGAGGTGGCTCTGATATGGATATGCTGATATTCTTGGTTTACATATTATATTTCAAAAGAAATAGACACTTTATATATCAAAGTACATCTATAATGAGTTTGCATAATAGTTCAGTATCTACAAGTACACGACTGAACTACAACAATCCGAAAGAGGAAGCAACGAACTAACATCAACCTTTTTTCCACACACAGACACCCTTGCCCAAAAGATCTTCCCCTAGTTCCCTATATACATTTCAGTACTGTTTCTTGGCTGCAGACATTCTCTTTACCTGAATGCCCTTTCAATTCTCAGCTATCAGAAACTCACCACCCCACTTCAAAACTTAAAGGACATCATTTGCCTTCTCATCTATAGTGTACAATTTTCATTTTTTATTATTAATCTAAAAAAAAAAACCCGTGAGAAGGAAAAATTAAGTAAGTGATGGTACAGGAATTAAGTTTTCAAATGTACTGACTTAGGGAAATGCTAACAATGTAACTAAGTGAAAAAGTACAAGGTAAAGAACTGTACAAACAAAAAGATCCCATTTTGAAAATAGAAATAAAAACAGACACACATATATATGCTACAGATTTATGGTATATATAAATAAATATTGTATGTATAAATCTTCACAATATTGATTGGAAGGAAATATACCACAATGTAACAGTAGTTATCTCTGGGCTGGGAAATTATAGGCGATATTTATCTTTTTTATACTTTCTATATAATGAATATTCACTACTTATTAAAAGCTTTTTTAAGAAAAGTTTTTTAAAGGAAAAAAAATCAAATGCTACTTATATTGAAATATCTGATTCTTCCAAACTATCATGTATCAGAAGTGAGCTTTCTCTTCTTAAAGTACTACAGTTCTTTGATTACTCTTTAAAGTTACCACAGTGTATTTATTTATGTAAATGTCTTCTCTATCTTCCCTTCAAGACCGAGCTATTTGACCATCATAATAATCATCCCAAATGACCGTATCATAATAATCAATAAATATTTGATAAATGAACATTAAACGCTCATTAAAATAGCCTTCCTTGGCTTTAGGGGCTCAAAGCACCTTTTGTTAATCTAAGCTTTGAAACAGAAGTCACCATGCACAGTGACACAGGCTTTGTGAGCGCAATGAATTTCAGAAAAGCCTCATCTCACTGAAGTTGCTACCCCAGTCCCACCTGCCTCACTCGTACAAGGTAACTTCACATCCCAGAGACAAATGAGATGTCATCAGTAACAACCATCATCGATTCTCTTGCTATCTCTTATTCCACTAACGCTGGTTGGTCCTCACTCTCACGTCCTAGTCCAGAAACAGCCTACTTCTGTAAGCATAACCCTCCAACCCGCAGAGGGAAGCACCTCCTTCTTCCACATGGTCACTCTTCAGTTACCCTCTCTCATCACCTCTGCTTCTCTCTCTCCTGGTCCCACCTCCTCAGGCTGTCAACATGCTCAAGTCTTCTGTATCATAAACAAGCAAACAAAACTCCTCCCTCTGCCCTAAGACAGGCCAGCTTCTGCCTTCTCAGCTTAACTTCCTGAAAGAATAATCTTAATACTCACTGACTCTGCTTCCTCATTTCCTATTCACTGCCTTCCAAACCATTATAGTTTTGGTAATTTAACTGTCTCTCTCCCGCATACATACATAAACACACTATTAAAACTATTCTTGTTGGGAATTCCCTGGCAGTCCACTGGTTAGGACTCAGTGCTTTCACTGCCGGGGCCTGGGTTCAATCCCTGGTCAGGGACTAAGATCCTGCAAGCCATGTGGCCAAAAAAAACAACAATGAAAACAAAACCAAAAAACAACTAGTCATGTGTGTGTGCGTTTTTTTGTTTTGTTTTTGGCCGTACCACGCAGCACGCGGGATCTTATTAGTTCTCCAACCAGGGACAAACCTGCGCCCCCTGCAGTGGCAGCGCAGAGTCTTAACCACTGGAACACCACGGATGTCTCAAACTATTCTTGTTAAGATCACTAATTTCTTAGTCACTAAAACAATGGCAACTCTGAGTTTCCATACTACTGGACCTGATTTCTGATATTGCCAACCATGAGCTACTTCATGAAATTTCCTTAGTTCCCACTTTGTCCGGTTTATCCTCCTACTAACTTTTCTTGCTCAATCCCTCTTCAGTGGCTCCTCCTTCTCCTCATTATTAAAATGTCAATGCTGGTCAGGCTGACTTCCGTTCTTTTCTAATCTCATTCTACTTTCTCCAGACAATCTGACTCCTGTTACTTCAAATACTACGTGGCTGAGGACTCTGCCGTGAGTCTGACTACTCAACTGCCCACTGGGTAACTACCTGAATGATCCATTAAGTATCTCAAATTCAACATGTCTAAGATGCTCTGTTTTCCCTCCAAACCCACTCAACAGTCCTATAACTTGGGTCTTGGTTTATAAAGAACCAGCATACAACCTATCTTTCAGGTTAGGAACCTTGGAACTACACTAGACAATTCCTTCACCCTCTCACTCTCCCCTAGTAAGCAATTAGTAATGAAAAATTCTGCTGGGTCTACTAATGAAAAATCTGTAAATCCAGCTTTGAATTCAAGTTCTCATCTGGTCTGCATTATTGCAATAGCCTCCCCAAAGGTTATATGTACATTCTTATAAGAATTATTATTGTAAAAGGAAATGTGATCCTGTGATTCCCCCAATTAAAGACATCTTGCTGTCCAGAGGAAGAATTATAATCTATTTAATTTAGCACATAAAGTCTTTTACACTTGGCTCTGGTTTATCTCTTGCCCCTTCTGGCCCCACCATGCATTCTAACTTCCACCCACTGAATTCTGCATTTCACAGCTACAATTCTGTATATGCTGCTTCCTCTTCCTAGAATGCCTTTCCCTTCCATCCTCTACTCGGTAAAGTCCTTCCTACCTACCTTCAGCAGCATTTCCCCAATTTATCTGGGTAGATATAAGTGCCCTTTTCTAAGGTCTCAGAGAACCTTTTTCATGCTTCCATTACAGTTTGTTATCACACTGTCACTCTCTAATTCATCTTAGATAGTTTCAAAACGAGCAACAATGCCCAACCCATGTGCTCGAAATAAATTTCTGCTGAATGAGTAACTGAAAATCAAAGAGTTGAGCCAAAGTGGATCAGATGCCCAGAAGTTAGGACATATATTCCTAAGATCCTGACTTGCTTTTCATCATTAGACTATAAAAGTATCCCAAAACCCAAGACTCCTAAGGCCGCAGACCAAATGTATAAATGTCCAAAACTCATTCTTTTTCAAAGGCACTAAGATATTTCCAAGAGAGAGGAGGGAGATCTTACCTCGAGGGAAAATCCCTGGGTCCATGAAGGTGGCCATGCTGAAGTTGGCCAGCACAAAGAGAAAAACAATCGCATTGTAGATGGGCACTGCAGGTGACACGTAGAGGCTTAGTCCTGGACAGCTGCACAGATAATAAAGAAAGTGAGGGGCTGCCTCTAACACTTTGGACACCAACCACATAAAAAAATCTATAAAGATTCAGGGACTTCCCTGGTGGCACAGTGGTTAAGACTCCACACTCCCATTGCAGGGGGCCCAGGTTCAATCCCTGGTCAGGGAATTAGATCCCACATGCATGCCGCAACTGAGAGTTCGCATGCCACAACTAAGGAGCCGGCAAGCTGCAACTAAAGACCCAGTACAACCAAATAAATAAATAAATATTTTTAAAAAAGATTCAGTCCCCATACCTATATATAAATCTTGTGTGGTTCACCTTTGAAGTCTCAAATTATCTTTATCCTTCCCAACAAGTGGGTCTAGTTTCCCACAGAAATACTCATGTTAGGACTTCCCTGGTGGTCCAGTGGTTAAAAATCCGCCTGCCAATGCAGGGGACACTCGGGTTCAATCCCTGGTCCGGGAAGATCCCTCATGCCGTGGAGCAACTAAGCCCGTGCGCCACAACTACTAAGCCTGAGCTCCAGAGCCCACGCACCACAACTACTGAAGCCCGCCGGCTCTAGAGCCCGCGCACCGCAACTACTGAAGCCCACGCGCGCTGGGGCCCACAAGCTGCAACTACTGAGCCCACGCACCACAACTACTGAAGCCCGCGTGCCTAGAGCCTGTGCTCCGCAACTAGAGAAGCCACCGCAATGAGAAGCCCGTGCACCACAATGAAGAGTAGACCCCGCTCGCCGCAACTAGAGGAAGCCCGCACGCAGCTACAAAGACCCAATGCAGCCCCAAATAAATAAATAAATACTCATTTTTGATCAAGGTACAAGAGTCATAACCCTTTGCACTAAAGTCTGTGTTCTTCAAATTAATTCTTACCTCGTGGATCTTTCCACATGTTTTGGACTCTGTCCTTACCTCCTTCTAACCAGGCACAAGAGCTAGGGACTAAGTATGTAACTGACACCAGCTGCATTCCCTTCTCTGGAACAGCCTGAGGCTTCTGGACCCCAGCCATGCCCCACTGACCTGCACATTCACCCAAAGCACTGGACACCACCTGCCTCTCTGGCTTCTCTTCCCTCCTCCCAGCTGGCTCTGAACTACTCTCAACTGCCTAAAGTCTCTCCAGATACATTATACATCAGATATTCCTGAGAATTTTATTCAACTAGAGGCCAGTTCTCAAGGTAAAGAAAAGGAAACCACTCACAGGTAAGGAAGGATACCAAGACACAGGACTAGACCCTGAGATGAATAAATGAAGCAGAAGAGTGTAGGAGAAAAAAAAGGGAAGATATCAGACCAAAGCAGCCCCAAATCCTGCAGGAAAAAGAAACTGGCCACACATATCCAATATTCCACAGGGTTCAAATCAAGAGATATGCTTTAGGTAACTTTTCCTTGAAAAAACAGTGACCTAGTCCAGGATTAAGCTCAGTTTCTGTCGGGATATATGTCTCAGGAATGCTGCAAGAGCTCTCCCTTTCTCTGAAGATGGTTCCTGGGAGCTGGAAGTGTCAAAAGAACATCTGATGTGCCGCTTGCTTGGTCAGTGGTATCAAACACCCTCTCTCCTGTCTCAGCTCAGGAAGAACTTCCCATAACAAGACAGTGGCTAAATACCCTAATCTGCTTTGTGGCTGAGACCTTAATCTCCAGAATTAGGCCAGCATCTGTCCTTGTTCCCTTTATCTAGACCAGCGGAAGGAAAGGAAGAGTTCACTGAAGGAAAGGAAGAAGGGGCCAGGAGAACAAGACAGCAAATGACTCCGGAGAATTAATCCACAGCAGTCCTGGATTCTGTTGAGAGGTGATCTGCCTCCATCAAAATAAAAAGCACAGGGCTTCCCTGGTGACGCAGTGGCTAAGAATCCACCTGCCAATTCAGGAGACATGGGTTTGAGCCCTGGTCCGGGAAGATCCCACATGCCGCAGAGCAACTAAGCCTGTGCACCACAACTACTGAGCCTGTGCTCTAGAGCCCACGCGCCTAGAGCCCGTGCTCCACAGCGGGAGAGGCCACCACAATGAGAAGCCCGTGCACTGCAACAAAGAGTAGCCCCTGCTCGCCACAACTAGAAAAAGCCCACACGCAGACACGAAGACACAGTGCAGCCAAAAATAAATATTAAAAAATAAAAAACACAGCCCTGAATAGTGGTGATTCAGGACAATTCAAAACAACTGAGCTCCTCAATGGAAAACTAATAAGAGGTAAAACTGATTGTCACAAAGCATCTCACAAGTCTTTACCAGCACCATCTATTTATTCAAATTCCATTTAGCCATTCATTAAAAAAAAAAATTTAAGTAAATATTTATGACGTGCCAGGCTTTTTAAATAGTAATTATCAATTAACTCTGCTTCTCTTTATGGGTCAGTACATAATTGGGAGACAAAATAATGAAGCGAGCGCACAGGCAGTGATTTCAAGGAAAAAAGAGACCTTCAGTCACAGCTCTAGTTTTATTCTACCAAAGTCTCCTATGGAAAGCCTCTTCCTCTGGGGGTTCTTTCATTCAAAAAAGATGTCCCCATACCTTGGCAGGGTTTGGGATGGAATACAAGCAAGAAGACAAGAGTCTTTACACAGCCCCACCCAAAGCCTGACCTCCTAGGCTCCTTAAGAGGGAGGAAGAGAAACTGAAAACCAGTCATCCAGGTCAGAGCACCTCCCTAGTACTTAGCTGTCACTTCAATTTCCACCCAGTGAAGAGGAGAAAGGGTGACTCACTTGACTCCTACAGCCTGGGAAGAAAATTAGAAGGGAAAAAGAAATGAAATCCTTAGAACACTGAGGTGTCTGTGATTTAAATGTCTCATTCCTAGAATTGGCTACGTGGCCTCTTGAGCTTCTGAAAAAATAAGGGTACCTCCATCTCTGAGGGAAACTAAGGTGAATGAGAATGAGACATCAGCCCCCTCGCAGGCCCAGATGTCAGTCTTTCTGACCCCATTCTTTCTCCAGTTTCTGCATTTCCAAACAAAGCAAATCACTCCATTTCTTGGACAGCCTGCCAATGACCTGCCCCTGGATAATGAACTTTACCCCAACAACCTTCTTGATATCAACCCATCCCACCTGAAGTGTGTAACTCTAGAATCAAGTTCCGATATCTTGCCAAAATAAAGCCTACCCTCGAAGTGGCAGTATCTGGAAATAATGCAAATAACTCAACTTCACAGGAAACAGCCGCTCCTAGATTCAAGTCAAAGACCATTGCTTCCAACCTGAGCACTCTGAGGGAACATCCCACCAAGGGGAGGCCTGTGAGATCAAAGCCTGCTCCCGCTGTATCCCACATTCTGCTTGGCTCCGAGACAGGCTTGCTGTCGCTACAGTACTTTGCCAGATTCCTAAGTGGCCACCCTAAGGGGCCCATCTGAATCTGTTGCCTCTGATGGACGGAGAGGAGGGCTGAGCTGAGGAGCTGCGGGGCTCGTCCTTAGCCGATGGCGATAATCACAGAGCCCCAAAGCAGAGGGAGTGGCCGCAGCCCAGAAGGCTGGCTGACTCACGGATGAGACTCCCAAACCTACACCAGCCCAGGGAGAACAGGCTCTTCTGCCCATCCCTTCAGCACTCCTGTTTTCAAGGCCAAATAAAATTGGGAGAGTGGGTTTCAATACCCACACTCCTGCAAATCTGTTTCCTAGCCCTCTCTAACTCTGCCCATTATAAAGAAATGGATAAGTTCCTGGTAAGAAAACTAAAGTAGGAGTCAAGAAGCTTTGGATTTTAACCCTGTCTTGATCAATGCTTTGCTATTGTAGCCTTAGGTAATTCACAGGAAACTCTCCAAGCTTGTTAGGTCAGCTACCTAATACAGGTACAAGAATGAAGGAGACAGTGTCTGAAATGAGCCTAGAATTCTTTTTAAACCAGCTGGTTTAATACTGAGCATTCATGGGATAGAAGAAACCAAAAAAAACACATTACTAACTATCTCCATCATCATCAATTATCATTCCAGCTCCACCTTCATCCCTAACTCCACTTCCTCTCCTCTGAACTACTAGATTCAAGAACATTTAACAACAGAGGCACTTCGCTCCTAAAGAACAGGTCTCTGCATTCCTCCCATGCCTAGCACATACTTTGACTATGTGTATGAACACTGTGACTAGTGTTCTTCGGTGATGAGGCAAGGCTAGAATGAATATCCCACTTCTTGCCCCTGGGGATCCTCAAGATTCCACAGGAAAACAATCTCTCCCCTTCTAGTGGATAAATTTCTCATAAAAGACTTGATTTGTCCTGTCTTACCAGACTTTCAAGCAGCTGAGTACAAGATATAGGACTTGGGCGCTTATTCCTGGGTGTGAAAACAACGTGGGAAAGAAAAGAACAACCACTGCTCAATTAATGCCCTAAATCACGAGGCTGTTCCCACTCAAATCCGGTGCTAGCACCTCTGCAGTCATGAAAAAAAAGGGCCAGAAGGGAGAGTCACTGAGGTTGCCCAACTCTGTGGATAAAATGCTTGAGAGGGGATAGAGGCAGAAGCTGTAAAGGAGAAAGCTCTTTCGTGGATGGGACACTGGAAAGACCATCACGGATTTCTGGACAACCCTGACTTATCCTTCCCACAGAGGATCACTTGCAGCAGAGACTTTACCCCCATGTCCTCCCCATCAATTTTATTTTATTTTAAGATTTTTTTTTTTGATGTGGGCCATTTTTAAAGTCTTTATTGAATTTGTTACAATATTGCTTCTATTTTACGTTTTAGTTTTTTGGTCGCGAGGCATGTGGGATCTTAGCTCCCCAACCAGGGATCGAACCCGCACCGCCTGCATTGGAAGGCACAGTCTTAACCACTGGACCACCAGGGAAGTCCCCACCTCATCGGTTTTAGAAGCAGATATATGGGAAACTAGGTGACTTAACTCAACAGCTCAAGGAGACTTTAAGCGATACAATTCTGCGATTTATTTCAAATGGTATTGCCAGGAGCCCTAAGAAGGTCTCAGGGGTCCCCAGGAAGGCAAAGAGGAGATACCCAGTGTCTGGGCCTCTATGCACCAGCCTCACTTGAACCAGAGCAGCCCTACTCTGACATTTTAAATACTGGGGTTCCCCGAAAGATCTCATTTGAAAATAAAAAAAGGTCATATTGCTTAAATAAACTGCTCTAGGCCAACTTCCTCATTATTACACACAGAAGAAAGAGGTCCACAAAGGTTAACAGACGTTACCAAAATCAGCTTGCCCCAAACAGTGCTTATTCCTCTCACCTGGCACTGCCCCCTGCCAATCACAAAAGGAGACTAAACTAAGCCAGATGAGGGTCCAGGCCCGTTATCTTAAATGCAGTGTCTATTACCTAATGGGGACCAGGAGGGTTACTTTAGCAGACACGCTCCTTCCCAAATAGTGAAAAGAGAAAAGCATTAACACAGGTTCCCCAATAACTCCTGCCTAGTTTTAGTACTGGACAAATCCTATAAATGAGAGGGACGGGGTCAAAGGGGGAGACCTCAACTGTTCTATTCAAGTTTCTCTGGGGCAGAAGAGGATCACCATTTTTTTGATGACGAAACCCTACTCATAATTTCTGCTCATAGCCTTCCCTACTTGACCAAGAAACACGGAGGGTAAATTGTTCCTAACTAGTGGACGCCCACATGCCTCCACTAATTATGTCTGCCACCTGAAAGGGCTCTTCCTCCTACTCCCAGTCCTATAGGTCCCAAAGTAATTCTCACCTGGGGTTTATACTGACAGAAGAACACACAGTTGTAGCCTAGTGAAGAGAACAGGAGGATGACGAAGTAGCTACAGATTTAAGGCCCCAACTAGGAGCTGGTTCAAAAAGAGCCTTCCTCTTGTCTCTACTTGAAACCAGTAATTCTTTTTTAGGTGGTATATGGTTTTAAACATAGAACTGAACATCAAAAGGGACAGAACAGTTCTGGAGAACAGTGGTACCTCAGCCCAGGTGTATACTTGCAGAGGAACTGCTATGGTCAGATGGCGAGGAAGAGATGAGAATTTCAGAGGTACCAAGAGCTAGATAAGATAAACAGAGCATTTATGTCTCCCCAAAGTGGACAGGGGAAAGCCTAGGGAGGAAAAGACAGCCCAGAAACGTGTCCTGAGGAAACGGCCAGGGAGAACTCCAGCTAAGACTTAAGGCTCTTCTAACTTTGGGTTAGAGGCAGTAATTCCAAATAAGAGTCAATACTGTCCTCCAAAATTCTTTGTCCTAGGGCTGAGAGACCATGGAATAAGGAGGGCCCCCTACTCTTCTAGCATCAGGCAACGGGGAAGTAGATTAAATAGCTTCAACTATCAGTTGAGAAAATGTCTATGTCAGGACAACTCTTTGTGGCAAAACTGGTATAACCAGCCAAACACTTCAATGGTTCCAGATTAGCAAATTAAGAACAAGGTTTCTGCTTGTCCAAACTCAAGAACGGATGGGTTGAAAGAGAAACCACTTAACCAGTTCCCCAAATTTCCTAACTTCCCGAAGGCTTTGCCTCTTAAAGGAAAACAGACCCTCCCCAATTAAACAGGTCTAAGGGTGTCAAACTGGTGTTGTACTTATCCCTCCTGACACAGCACCACAACAGCTACAAAGATACAAAGATCCCATATAAATGTCCCTTGGTTAAAATGCTGGTTCCACTTAGTGGTCATAAGAGCAGAAACCAAAACAAGTCTGACACTGAAGACTCACTCCTCCTTATGGGTAGGAGTGGAATCCTTGAGGGTTTCAACAGGTACGCTCAGGCTGAAGAGCTGGGGGCCAAAGAATCGATGACTTCTACTCTTCAGAGGAAGAGGTGGGAAGCAGGATGATGCCCATGCCTTAGGTAATAGATTCATTCTTTCCTTGTTTAAGAACTAAATAGGAAAACATCATACTTACTTTACTTTTGCGTTACGTTTTGGCCAAACGACCCATAGTTTTTAGAATTCCTTCTGGCACCAGAAGCTCTGTCTGGGGGGAGGTGGCGGGTGCCCCTTCCCTCCTATCTCACATTTAATTTCTGCCTGTACCCAGCAACTCCTGCTCATTCATCCTTCAATGACTCCAAACTGCTTTTATTCCCTACCACGTCAATTCATTCTCTTCCTCTTGCCAGCAACCTCACACTGGCTCTAAACAGCACCCCACCATTAGGTCTGAGCCTGAATCACAGCAAAGTGAACTCCCCAGAAAATCTAGCATGCTCTGATTGTTCCAAGAGCTACAACCGGAACACTAGCTCAATGACTCAACAGTTTAAGGCTCAGAAGCCTGGTACTTGTTAATTTATAAACAGGTAACGGCAAAGACGCTTGCCAGGTAGTCGACAGCTGAAATACCAGGGAAAAGGAAAAAGATGTAAATCACTCACGTCTCCTCCAGTAACAAGCAGATGAACAAAGGCTGAATATCCTAAGTGGGAAATCTTTCGACATCAACTGTTTTTCCTAATAGGACCAGGGAATGGGAGAAATGACTGTCATTCCCTTCAGCAGGAACTAACGTAAAGGAAGCCTTCTAGAACTCTCTTCCTAAATAAAACTTGCCCTCTCCCAGTGGCCTTCACTTCTCCAGCCTTCGGCTTTTAAGAACACAGAGAAACCCATGTGAGTAACACTAAGAGCCAAAACCATCTCACTGGCACCCCTTAGAGATCAATTCTGAAATTCTCCAGTGCTCCCAGTCCCCCAGTCTCAAAACTAAGCTTCAGATACCCTGGGGAAAGGCCACTACTTTTTGAAAAACCTTTCATCTAGTCCAGTTCTCTCACAGAACTGACTGCTTAGGCTGCTTCAAGACTCTCTGGTGATTCCCTCCCATTTCCTTCCTAGTGCAGAATCATCTAACGATGAAACTAGGTAGGAAAAGATGAAGACATCTGTGATTTCAAAGGAAGGGAGGCAGGGGAAAGTAGAGGAGTCAGCCGAGTAAAATTCCTAACAAGGTCGAGAGGGTAGGCCTGTTCTTACTCTTGTTGCCGCATCTCTGGGATCTGGATTTACCTGTATCAGACCTCAAACTCTCCCAGTCACTTGCCTTTGCAAGTAAGTAGCCAAACTCAAGAGGAAAAATACCCCCTCGCCTCCCATGGAGCTCCCCCACCCCCACCCGTACCACCACTGGGAGAAAACTCACGTAAAGGCAAAGAAGAGGGTCGTAGCTCCCACTAAGAAGATGGCGGCTGCCGAGACTGGAACATACTTGCTGGGTTTGAATCTCTTTCCAGACTCCGCGGGCATGTTGGAGCTCTGATGGAAGATCTGCCCTGCCGCATAGCCCAGGCCCACACAGCGGCAGAACAGACAAGAAAATGGGATGAGGGAGACAACAGCCAGAAGAGTACAGAAGGAAACCAGGGAAGCAGAAAATTTAGAATTATCACCCTTCCCCCTCCCAAATAAAACCAAAGGTCAAAAGATCTCAAATGAAGGAAAGCACATGGGAGGGGGAAAGGTGATTCCAATTGATGAATAACCACCTCCCCAGAACAAGGCAGAAGGAGAGATTAAGAAACACAACTTGTACAGTTTAAAAATTGGAGACAAACAGTAGGCTGTACACATGAAAATGGCTGCAGGTAGAGAACATGGGCAGTCAGACAGATCAAGGAACAGCTCATGGAGGGAGGCGAGTCTTCAAAAGGAAAGAAGGGGAGGATATCAGGGTAGGACGGAACACTTCAAGCAAGGAAAAATTCTTTGGAGGAGATACTACAGAACCTCCACGACTACCACACTTCTACAAAATGTGAGCAGCACCTAAAAGGTGTTTCTATTTCAATCCAAGAAGGAACCTGGCGCCCCTTCCAGCTTTAAAGAGAAGCCGTTTTTACTGCAGTCTTTGTCCCTTTCGGGCAGTTTTCTCAACGCCACCACTCCCACACCTTGACTTCAGGGCTTGTAGTCTAGCAATGGTGGTTTAATTTTATTTACTTTCTCTTGATGGTTAAAGCTGGGCAGCAGCTGTTACAAGGTTGAGTTGTAAATCCTTTTCTTTGAAGGGGGAGGGAAAACAGAGAGAGAGAGTGCGCGCAAGCTTGCCTGTCTTCAGTCTCTTGTTACTCCCAAACCCTTTAAGGGCTCCTTTTCCTATGGAGTTCATGCAAAACTAAAGGGAAACATATAATCCCTGAAGCCATGTTCTTCCCAATAAGCAAAATAAGGTGAAGAAATCAATTCCACTCGATGATACTCTTAAAAGCTACTGTGGAGGAAAGCAAAGTTCCAAAGAGGTCCCTGTTTCCAGGTTAGTCAACGTCTCTGATCTTTCTTCTCCAATCTTGGGCTTTCTGGATGCAGAGTTCAACTGTGTTACAGTGCCTCACCTGGAGAAAAACAAATATCAGAGAAATTTTTTCATGGCATTTCTTAAGACCAGCAAGGCTAAAACCCCACAAGCTACTCTGTTAAAAAGTGCCTTTTGAAAGAAAGATGATTTTCTACTTCACTATGTGTATGTGGGAAAGGACTGTGAATTGGGAGGACAATGGGTTCAGAATTCTTCACTAAGTCCTCTTCATATTGAAAAAAGAAAAACATGGCTTCAGCTGGCCTAAGGTCATCAAAGAACTAGCTCTTGACACAGATGGGGCCCATCTCACCTGACACATATGGGCAGTAACAAATACCAAGAATATCAAAATCTAAAAACAAACAAAGGCACAGCAGTGAAGGGCAGTCCTAGAAAAGAGACTTGTCTTTGAACAAAGAGAATATTTATTGCTACAATGAAAAAAGAAAAAAGTAGGACAAAATTAGGACAGTCTCATTTCCTTTCTGTGTATGTCTCTCTCTCTCTTACCCTTCTATACTTTTTAGTTATAACCTTAAAGAGGCAAAAGCTGAATTTCTGGTCTTCTGAAATAACTCATGAAAGGACCTGGATGAGAAATGTCCCTGCACTGAAAGGTGAGATGCCCTCTATGAGAAACTGAGTCAACAAGGGGGGGGGGGCTGGTCTTTTTCTTCCCAATTCAACAGTTTTTTATTCCTACATTGGCCTATTAGGAAGTCAAGTGAACCCCACCTTCCCTGATATGATTAAAAATAACAATTACTTCTGTTGATGGTAGTAGCAAAATAACATTAGCACTTTGGATTTTATACAATGCTTTTCATCTAGTGATCGCAAAGCATTTAACTCATTATCTGGTGACACAGTTCCGTATCCCACCCGGTAAAATTGAAGGCTAGAGAACGCCTGAGGCCATTCCACTGAATGACTTGAGCAGTCAGGTTCAGAACCCAGGAGTTCACAGGCCCCTTTGCCGACACAAACCCTTTCTACCTCTTTCTCATCCACTACACTACTGGCTCAGTGATGACAACTTGGAATCTGCAGACCAAAAATTTTACTTAAGGTTTTTTTCCACCTAAGAGGAGTAATAGCTTCCTTAATTCCAAAGGCTGAAATGAAAATACCAGAAGTTTTGAATAGTGAAATATGAATGTACCCTGGAATTTAGCACTTCCTCTCTTTTCTGTGGCATGAAAGGCTAAGGTGCCTTCCTTCAAGATTCATTCATTCTCTCTCTCTCAAAAAAAAAAAAAAAAAAAAAAAAGAGTTTTAGAGGGCCAAACAGCATTATTAGAATAGATTGATTCCTACAGGAATCAAAGCCCAACTTCCTGAATTTAGACTTAAGTAACTTTGTTAACAATGAGAAGCAAATTCTTGCTTTACAGACAGTACTATTAAAGTAAACTTGCCCCTCAAACCCCAAAGATTAGAGAAGATGGAAAATTGCACTGCTTATATTTTATCTAGGGTAGGATATCATTTAAACACCATATATTATTTCAGATTATATTTTCTGACAAGAGAAAAGTCACATGGGCTAATACTGCCAAAGTAATTCAGAGTCATAAAAGGCCACGGCATCTAGGGAGTACGATACTGGGAAACAAAAGATATCAGTGTCTCAGATGTTTAGGGGATATGCATTAGAAGTGACAAGACAAAACCTAAGAATGTATTGGGTATAATAAAGATGCACCAGGCTTAGCAGAAGGATGTACTGTGGGCAGTCGGGATGAGACTGCAGGGTGAGTGTGGTTCATCAGAGCCAGCAGTCTGCATCCATACCAGTATGAGAAAGGTGTACAAGAATGTGTATGACACATTTCAGGCTTAATCTATGGAACAAGAATATGTATATATAAAACAAACTATAGAATATGTGGTTTCAAGGCTTTAACAAAGGTTTAATACAAGTACCTCCTTAAAGGGGTAAATGGGCATGGCAGCATGACTGAGAGCAAAAGTATTGTTTGTTGAAATAAAGTGGTATAATAGTATAATACAGTAAATCTGAACACACTTATCAACGTTTCATGGAATAATCCACATGTCAAGATACTGGCTGAAGAGTCAAACAGACGTTTAATATGGGTATTATCATCTTATACCGAGGTACCAAAGTACATGGCAATATAAATCTTGTAAGCATTTAAAGAACGGGTGATAATGAATATTCTGAAGAGATTTAATATAGTACAAAGGGATACTGGGATAAAAGGACAGAGATGCGAATATAAGGTCAACCTAGACAAGATGGCACTAACAAGTAAGTGAAAAATCCAAGGCAGAAAAACGGTCTAGAGTATAACATATAAGTGATCCTACACCTCCTTTCCTAACGTTGTCACTTTCTACCTTCTCATTTCAATGTTTTCATGCGGCCAAGTGGGTAAAACACTTTCTGCCCTGTCCCATAACAGATTCCTCCTATAGGTAAAAAAAATGGCAAATATATTCGAGTTTCCACTTGTAAAAAGTATAAAGTACTAAAAGCGTGGAGCTCCCGGCTGGTGGGGGTAGGGGAGGAAGCGGACGGATGCGAAAGAACAGGTAACAGGATGAGGCTTGAGCCAAAATAAGTATCAGAAGAATGGAGCGAGGGGACCTGAAATGCAGGGAGGGAACAGCACGCAGCCCCCAGCTCGGAGCCGGGGCACTGAGAAACACCGTATGGGGCAAGGCTGCCCGAGACAGAGAAGACGGAATCCGCGGCAGCAGGGCCCACTGGGGCTGCAGGAGCAGGCTGCGGGAGACGGCAGAGCCTCGGGGCGCAGGGCCGGGGGCGGAAGGGGCGGCGGCTGGGCGCCGGGAGCGGAGGGACCGGGGTCCCGAGCTAGGACCCGGCGGCCCGACACTAACCCGTCCTGAGCCCCGGCAGCCGTGGATCCCCGGCCTCTACTCGTCGTCCGTTTCCGGGGCCCAAGGGTCCTGCCGCAGTTGGATGACCCGGCCCGGGGGAGGAATGGGGCCTCAAGCCACCTCCCCCTCCTTGGTACCCCTTCCCTAGAGGTCACTCTCCCCTCCCACCTTCCTGGCCCGGCACTTCCGGTTCCGCAAGGACCCGTGTCCCCAGTACTCACCCCCGGCGCGGTTCCCGTTACCGCTGCTGTCGTAGTCGCCGCCGCCTCTCAGCAGCGCCGTCCGGCCTCTGAGAGGCAGCGCGCGGCCCCCGCACGCTCCACGCCCGCCCCGCTCCGCGCGCTCCCGCCCAGCGACGCTCGTCTTCGAGCCGGCGCGCGGCCGTTGCCCTCAGTGCCGGGGCTCGAGCCCTCCCAGCGTTCTCATTGGCTCCCTGTCCCGGGCGCGCGCGACATCTCGCGCGGGGCACGTTTCTCTCATTCATGCGGCTCGCGCCGCCGCGCCCGCCCCCGCTCACTCTCCCATTCACCCATAGCCCCCACCCCAACTCCGCTCTAGGGCGTGCGCGCGCACCCCGGCGACCGCGGCGACCTCGCGGCCTGATTGGCTGCAGGAGTATAGCGCCGTACCACGCGAGAAAACGAGAACGCGCGCGCAGGACCGTCCGGCTCCGCAGGCCACCGGGAGAGGAGTGTGGGCGTACTGCGCAGGAGTTGGAACTGGGGAAATGGCCGAGCGAATATTCCTTTTTCCTGCGTCCTGCTTTCTACCCCTCCTGAATCGAAGCAGAAATCCTCAGAAGTAAAAAATAATTATATGTGTTTACTGAAAGTACTCAAGAACAAGCAGCTACCCTCCCGAATTCGCCAACCCCCCCTCCAATAAGTATGGTACAGTCTAGACAGGCTTCTGGCGTAACCAATCATCCACTGGCCCCGGCGTCTTCATGCTTCAGCCCCTTCATGTATTGGTCAATGGTTTGGCCACTAAATAGCCCTCCCCCAATCCCTCCCCTCTTTTTGGATGGCGAAAACTTTATTTAAAACCATCTTTATAGAGCAGTCCTCAGTCCGACGAGTTCCCTGGTACCAGGAGAATCCCAGGATAATGGAAAGGTCTGGGCTGTGGCTTCCGCAGGGAAGGGCCGCAGGGACTGGAAGAGTCAACGGGGACCGAAGCTCCTGCCTAAGGCACGGGAAGAAGAGGAAGGAGAGCGGCCGCGAGCCTTGGAGCCGTAGTGCCGACCGTGGAAGGAGGCGCAGGGAATGCGCGCTGAGGCGGTAGCAGCCCCCTGGAGTGAGAGCCGGCTCTTGGCTCCGCTTAATTCCCTGTGTTTCACCGCAACACAAAGACTGGACGCCCCCAAGCCTAACCTCTCCCAATCCGGGAATACAGACAGGAAGGAAAAGTTTCTCTAGAAGCTCCAGTCCCTGGCGAGCTGCTGGCCAGCTCTACTTAGATCACAGCGCTACAGTTTGCCCTAATTAGCCCAACACAGCTGTGAACCTAAGAGCAAGGCCCGGTGTTCTCTCATTTCGCTCAAGGCCATTTCTCTTTTGAAGGCTGCTCTGGCTATTACATAATAGTCTTTCAAAAAAGTGTTCCACCAGCCACTTCTCTGAAGCCAAGGTGTCTCACCTGTGAAGTGTGATTCTAAATCCTGTGGTCTGTCCTCGGCTTCGGTGTCAAATGTTGATGGTTTGACTGTGCTCTGATAAGTTAGCACTAAGCAGGAAGGGAAAGGAGAAAGTCTACCTTCTGTTTTCTGAGGTCTAGTCTAGTTCCTTCTCTGGTTCCTTCTCTGACATGGCATATATAACAGGTTCTAGTTCATTCTTGCTAAGGGCTTCAATCTGCCATTTATTGCATCACATTGGAGAGTTCTCTTTTAATGACTGTTCATTTAAAAAATGAAAAATTAAAAAACTTTAGACCTTACAGACGGTAAACGTAAGGTATTGGAGATACAATATTTGTCTTATTTCTAGAGGATTTTCTATTTGTAAATCAGGTTGTTTCCTTAGGAAGAAATCAAATGACATTTTCCTAGTGTATATTTTTCTTGGATTTTAAGACTTCATTTCCCCAACTTCACAGATTAGGGATCTTTCTCTTCCCACTTTCAACAGTCTAAGAACCTGTAAATTGTTTTGTCTCTTGGCTAGACAGTGCTAAATAGGAATGAGTATCCTACGTTCCGCCAACCAACCACATATACTAAACTCCCCTAGGACACTGGATTACTGTATGCCAAGCTCTTAGATAGGTGAGCACTAATGGTGGCATAACCACTATCCCAAGGTTTAGAGAGAGATTCCATTTTCTTATCCAGTTTTCCTTAGGATCGTGCAATATATTTCCTGGAAAGGATGTTTAATAGAACATAAGGTTTAAACTGACAGCCACTTCTGAAAAGTACTGCACAGTAAAAACTAGACTAGGGGTCCCCAACCCCCTGTTAGGCACCGGGCCGCACAGCAGGAGGTGAGAGCGGCAGGCAAGCGAGCAAAGCTTCATCTGCAGCTCCCAATCGCCAGCATCACCGCCTAAACAGCCCACCCCCCCACCCCCTCCCTCCGTTCTGCGGAAAAATTGTCTGCTTCATCTGCCGCTCCCCATTGCTCCCCATCAGTCGCATTACTGCCTGAACCATCCCTCCCCCACTCCACTGTCCATGGAAAAATTGTCTTCCATGAAACAGGTCCCTGGTGCCAAAAAGGTTGGGGACCGCTGATCTAGACTAAAACAAAGATATCCAGACCACCGAACTTCAGATAAATTACTTTGCTATATATATGTTAAGTAATACTTTATAGTTCGTTTTGTTTTTTTCTAGTGTAGTTTATCTGTACTTCTTCAAATCCTCTCCACTTGCATTTCCTCATGTCTATAGATGGCAAACTACAGGGTCTTTTTTTTTTTTTTTTTTTTTTTTAGTTCAACTCACTGGTATTTACAGGAAGACAAGAACAAAATGCTACGCTTGGATTTAGGTGCAAAGAAGAATGCCCTTTCAGAACCAAAACCACCAAAGACCTTTTTATGTTTAAATACTGCTGCCTTCCCTCCTGTCCTTCTGAAATGTCTTTGCTTGTGTTAAGGCACAGTTTCCCTTCTTGTGCTCTGGATCCCACACCCTTCATTTTCTTCTGAATTTTTTGACATTTTATTTGAAAAATGAAAAACACACCCATACCCATCATTAAATTCTCTCCCTCTAGAATCTGTTGATACGCTGAGAGGCATCCTATCTAAAAACTTAACAGGGCTTGGGCTTCGCTGGTGGCGCAGTGGTTGAGAATCCGCCTGCCGATGCAGGGGACGCGGGTTCGTGCCCGGGTCCGCGAGGATTCCGCATGCCATGGAGCGGCTGGGCCCGTGAGCCATGGCCGCTGAGCCTGCGCGTCCGGAGCACAGGCTCCGCAACGGGAGAGGCCACAACAGCGAGAGGCCCGCCTACCGCAAAAAGAAAAAAAAAAAAAAAAGTTTAAAAACCTAACAACAAACCCTCCCTTGACTCCATAACCCCACCCCCAATTCCTTTCTAAGCAAAGCTTCTTGAGAGTTCTCTATAGTTGTCATCTCCACTTCTGTTTATCTATCTCAATATGTTTCAACAGGATTTCATCCCCACCATTCCAAGACAACACCCTTCAAGGTCAACACCGACATCCATGCTTCCAGATCAATAGTCAAGTCTCCTTTGCTAGCACCCATTATAATTTACCTCTTATGTTCGGAATGCCCTGAAAGTCCATTATTCTGCCTCCTGATTTCCACTTACAGTCCCTAAGTGACTTCATCCAATGCCATTGCTTTAAATGCCCTCTGTAGGCCAAAAGCTCCCACGAACCTTCAGCCCTAACTCTCCCCAACCCTCCAGACTCATGTTTCCAACTGTCTATGTGGCATCCCCAATAGATGACTAATAGCTCAGACGTAACACTGCCGAAGTAGAACTGCTGTTTCCTTTTCCCCTCTCCCAGAGTTTCCCCAATCTCAGATCGGATCTAGTTGCTCAAGTAAAAAATGTGGGAATCATCTTTGATTCCACTTGCTTTTCCTCACCTCTCCCATCAGCAAGTCCTATCAATTTTACCTCCAAAATATCCCAAGGCAATCTACTCACCAACTCTACCTCTGCTGCCCTCTTCTGATCCATTCGCACATTGAAGCTACCACAAGTCTCCTAACGTGTCCTTGGTTCTTCTCTTGCCTCTATAACCCATTTTCCACACAGCAGCGATCTCTTCAATGTAAATTATTGATAAATCATGTCATTCGTCTAACCACCTGCTATGGTCTGAATTTTTGTGCCCCCCCCACCCCAATTCTTATGCTGAAATCCCCAAAGATGATGGTATTAGGGGATGGAATCTTTGAAAGATGCTTACGTCATGAACGTAGAGCCTTCATGAATGGGATTAGTGCCTTTATAAAAGAGGCTCCAGAGAGCTTCCTGCCCCTTTCACTATGTGAGGACACAGTTGAGACAGGCAATCTGCAACTTGGAAGACAGCCCTTAGCAGAACGTGACCATGCTTGGTGCCTTGATTTTTGGCCCTTCCAGCCTCCAAAAATGTGAAGAATTTCTGACATTTATAAGCTACCCAGTTTGTGGTATTTTTTTTACAGCGGCCCGAAGGGACTAAGACATTACCCCTCTCCCATTATTTCCCACTGCTCTTGGATTACAAAAGCCCTACATTATCTGGTCTTTGCTGCCCCCCTCCCCCCAACCCCAGCCTCAACTTTTACCACTCTCCCCCAGATTCACTACACTCCAGCCACACTGGCCTTTCCCTTCAACCAACACATTTTTTTTTCCTTTCTTAGGGTTTTGCACTGTTCCTCCACCAGGAAGATTTTGCCCCAATTTCACACAGCCATTCAGGTCCTAACTCAAAATGTGTGCTCAGAAGAGGCATTTCCTGACCATCCAATGTAAAAAGCCCCCCAGCCACTCTCTCCTATCACCCAATCTTAAGTCTCTGCACAGCACTTACCTTCTTATGTTTAGTGTAAGCTCTGTAAGACTTCGTCTATCTTGTTCCCTCCCATCTAGAATGGTCCCTGTCACATAGTAAGTGCATGATAAAAATGTGTGGAAAGAATGAATGGATGAAAGGCATCATGATACTTATTCAATAATGCAAGTCCAAACCAGGAATGACAATCATTTGCAAGAGATCAAAGAGAATGGGCTCTCCCAGCTTACCACCTGAAAGCTCAATTTACATTTTGACTTACGGTATGGTTCCAATTAAACAACAGATTTAGCTCTATTTACCTAAGTGCAAAGGAAAGGGGACTCATCATAAAAATTCACCCGCTTAGCTCACAGGTGGGCTCTTGGCTTTCTTCTCCTCTAGGCATTCAGCAATAAATCATTCCAATAATGTTTCTATAATGCTTAGGGGAAAAACAAAAATTTTAAAAATTACACCAACTTCTGTGATATGGCAAAAATGTTTATTAAAATAGTTTGGTTTTTTTTTTCCCAAGTATGAACTTTATTGGAAGGGGTCCTTTGAATTCACTCTCTCATCCTGGACAAACAAGATAACAAGTACTATATACAGAATATAAAGCAGTAATAAATTAGTCCACATAGTAGCACAGTGAAAAAAATGGGACTTCTCTGGAACTCAGATCATCCAAAGTGGCAACTCAGGTGATCTAAGAAACCAATTATATTCTCATGGTTTTCCTTCTGGTTCAAGATCAGAAGAGTTAGGTTACCACCACCTGTTTTAAGAGGTAGAATATACGCTTTGGAGTAGTCCACCATTTACTGGTCAGCCTGGCCTCAAGAGATTCTCATACCTCAGCCCATCTGCCTTAGGTGATGGCCAGAAGATCTCTATGCCCCAGGCAGCAAGGCTTCCTGCTGATCTCTACTTAAGATCCATGAACCGGATATCCATGATGAGAAGGAAGTTCTTAGGCAGTGGGCGGGGGGCTGGAGAGAGAACAGTAAACACCTGATGCTCTAGGTCCACACTGGTCACCACGATGAAGCCAGCCACACTTGTCTCGGAAAGGTTCTCCTCTGTGCCCTCAGCAGTGCTGACACTCAGGAGGTGGTGCACCATATCTCGGCCAGGGGTGACAGGTACTAGCTTGAGCTGATTGTCCTCCTGAGACATGCCCAAAGGCAGACAGGAGTCTGGGATGGTGGGTGCCCCAACTTTGTAGATTTTCACATCTGAAAATTTGACATTGAAGGCGTGGGGATAGAAACAGCCCCGGAATCCATAGAAATACTCACGGATCCGCTCGTCCCTACATTCCCGCCGGAAGTCCTTGGAGCGCTCAACCACACCCCCGGATTTAGGGAGCAGCACAGTGCGTACAAAGTGAGGCAGGTCCCGTTTCAGTTCATTGTACAGTCGTTCTTGATCCAGAACCACAACTACATCCACCTCAAAGGCGGAGGCTGCATGCACCAGTGCCTGGTAACCAGAGCCCTTGACCCAGCCACAGGTGTTAATGACACAGCCACTCACAGAGGCCCTTCGGTTCACTTCACACCTTTGGTTGAACACATCTGCTAAACGAGATGTAATCTGCAGAAGAAAGGATCGAGGTGAGGGGAAAAAAAAAAAAGACCCACAAAAACAAACCAACCCACAGCTCTTTTACCCTTCTTTAGAATAAGTGGAATTAGATATCAAAAAATGGACATTCTTAATGGCTGTGGTTGTCACCCCATAACGTGGATTTAATTTTTATTTTATGTTGCCTCTTCTGTCTCTTGTGTTTCATGTCCTAAGTAGAAATTTAATAAATCACTTAAGAATAGGTCCATAGAAACGTTTAACAATCTGAGGTTGACTTATTTTTGAAACTGTCTTTTCCAAAATCATGTGGCAATAATACCAGCTGAGAGGGAGCAAAGAATTTTAACTGGCAAACTTCTGCACAGCTTCCAACCCTGACAGCAGCCCTTCCCTCCACCCCACCTTGGCCCTGGCTCTGACCTTATTATAAAGCTTGATATTGGTGCCAGGAGTGGTGGAGCCGAAATGATACACCAGAGGGGCCTGGATAGAGAATCCCTCTTCAACATCTGCTGGCCGCTCAATGTAGAGGGCCCCCATGGTACCAGGGATGGACACAGAGCCCTGGCCCACATCCAACTCCACATAAGTGGGCCGGCGGCCCAAACGCACTGCGTAGTTGAGCAGTAGACGGCACACTGTGGACTTGCCCACATCAGTGGGGCCCACTACCATCACCCGGGGCCCTCGCTCTTCTTCCTTCTCCGCCTGCCTCCGCATCTGCTCCAAGGCTGTATGAGTGTTGAGATAAAGCACCATAGGGGTGTCCTTGGAGACATAAGCCACCTCGGTGCGGCCACTGAGCTGTAGAGAACAGCCATGCCAAGTGAAAACAGCCACCTTGGCACCAGCATCAAAGGTGAATTTCTTGTTTCGGGTCAGCTCTGTGCCAAAGATTTCTGCCATGCCGGCGAGCAGCTCCAACTGAACTGACTGAGATGCCTCCACCTCAAAGCGAAGTTCTGTTTCTCGCTCTAGTTCAAATTTAGTAGTTGGCTTCTTGTCATCATTGGCCTCCTCTCCCATCTTTTCTGTGTGGCTGCTGTGCCTAGAACACAAATATCAGATCTAAACAGAAGTCAGGACTCACTTCAAAATCCTCCAGTGGACGTTTCTCCTTACCTTGCTTCGTACTTCTTCTTACCTCTGATCACCATCTGTCTCGCTATATATTTGTTTATTGTCTGTCTACCCTCACGAGAACGTAAGGGGGGGGGTATTTTTGTTTGCTGCTGTAACTCTAGTACCTAGAATACAGCTTGACAACCCAAAGGCACCTCTATAAAAACACCCAGTGAATACATGACTCGGAGTAAGAAGAAAACGGTATCTACAGATTGAAAGAAGACTTGATTACATCACCTTCATCGTCCTACTGGGATACTCCAGACTTAAAAAGGTAATAGATGCCCAATCCCTAACCCTCTTAGTCAACAAGAAAGGGAGCCAGCGATCCGGATGCAAAGCAGAGAATACCGGGTTCGGACTCAAAACAGCAATAAAAAAACAGCTCAGCAACCACTAGTGGTGTCTTTAGACAAATAAATCACTTAACTTCTCTGCACCTCTTCCTCAGTTGTCAACTGGAGGAACTTCCACTTCCTCACACACAGTGTTTTTCTGGGGATTAACAGCGATTGCTGGAGTGGGGGAAAAAATCACTACATAAACTAGAAAACGCCGAGGAACAGCGAAGAATCATCTCCGATCCCGGATCGCAGCTCTAGGTCCAGCATCTGTCCCAGCCTCCCCAGGCACCGAAATCTGCCCAGGCTCCAAGGAAGCGACGGTTGCGTTCCTGAGCTTATTACCTTACCTGTACAGACACGAGCCCAAACCTGTAAGCCAAACAGCCCTCACTAACTAGAACCTAAGACCAACAGCTAGCCACGCTCGCCTAGACCCACGCCGGAAATTCAGGCGTTTCCGCACTTGCGCAGTGGAGAAGCCGAGGCCGCGCGATGCCCCCTGGGATATGTAGTTGTGCCAGAACAGCCGCGAGAGATCGAGCTCACGCAGCCGCTCGGCTTTCTGGGACTTGTAGTTAAAGGATTGTTTTTGATCGTGACGTCAAAGGTGGGCGGGTGGCGGCCGTCATTGTTCGCGAAGCCCGGGGGCGGACGGAGTAAGAGGCGTGGCGGTTACGCCCCCGCGCGGGGCGGGGACCAGCTGAGCGGAGCCAACGGTCGCTGAGACGCGACGGATGGGGCCTCTCCACAGTACTCCCGCTCACCTGCCGTCCGGGAAGGGGTAGGGCGGCGGGATGGGAAGGGGACTCACTAGTCTAGGTCCCACGATCGCCTGGAAACGGGGAAATTAGCAGGACCCCATTTGGATACGAGGAAACCAAGGGGTAGGGAAAGTGGAGGAAAACAGCTTATCAGAGACTAACCTGGACTGTCATCCCCAACCCGACACAATGTTTGCCCCCTAGAGAGCATTAAAAAAAAATTTTTTTAATAAACAAATAGAAGTCCAAGAATTTCTTCCAGTTACTCTTCAAGTCAATCATTACCCAACAACCTCTCTCCTATTGAGCGGGGAGTTTTGTTGGGGACTCTGTTTCCCGCCCTAAATCCCTGACAGTTATACAAGGTCAGTCATTTAACCCCACAAACAACAGGTTGGGCCACGTCTATACGCTTCTGATGCGTTTGGACTTTGGAATCTTGTAGTCTTTGCCATGTATGCCACTTGCTTGCTGTGTGACTGGGCAAATCACAGACTTAAAACTCTCTGAGACCCAGTTTTTTGACTGTGAACTAGCAATAACAGTACCCAACCTCTTCAAGTTATTTTGAAGATTGCATAGGATGATGTATGTAAAGTACTAAGCCCAATGCCTGTAACATAGAAAGCATCTGATGTTAGCTCTTAAGTTATTGTAAGTTGAGAAGGGGAAGCTATAACGATGCCATCTATTTGTAGTTTACATTTTTCAAAGCCCTTTCAGGTATCCTCTTTCACAGCCACCTGTAAAGTCAGCTTTATCATCTGCAATTTCAGGTGAGGTAGGAGACTAAGGTAGGTGAAGCGACTTGCCCAAGCTAGTACTCAAACCCAAGATTCTGGAGTTTGAGTGCCGTTATAATAATAGCAAATGCATAGGGCCAGATGCCACACAGTGTTCTATGGGCATTACAGGTATAAATCCATTTAATCCTCACAAGAATCCTGTGAAGTACACACTGTAATTGTCATCCCTGCTTTAGAGGTGAGTACTTTTTTCAGTCCAGCTCACAGGGTTAATCTGAGTAGAAAAGCCTGGTAAGATTTTCTGGGTTGCCTTTTTCCGGCTGGCCCCATTTTACCATTTACTTGCTAAGAGTGCCTTCCTCACTTCTCACTTCTTTTCATTATTTAATTATTTTGGCTGCACCGGGTCTCAGTTGCAGCACGCAGGGGGGATCTTCGTTGCGACATGAAGGCTCTTAGCTGGGGCATGCGTGCAGGATCTAGTTCCCTGACCATGGACCAAACCAGGGCCTCCTGCACTGGGAGCACAGAGCCCTACCCACTGGACCACCAGGGAAGTCCCTCACTTCTCACTTCTCACAGTACTTTTTCTTTGGTGATTTGCTTTAATTATTTAATTCATTCACCACGCATGCCTCTATTCGTTCTCCAGGGAACTACCAGGTATCCCCTAATCTTTCACCATTCTTCAAAAATTCAATTCTAGTCTTCCATTTGCAAAATTCTCTCCCTTAGTGAGCTCATCCTCTCCTGTTTCCATGCAGTCTATCTCCCAGATTTGTTTCTTTGCCTCTCCCTTGAGGCAATTTCTCCCAGTTATCTGAAGGTCATCTTAATTTGGGTATTGTATAGCCATCTCGAGCTGACTTTAGGGGGAGGAAACCCTTCCCCCTCCTTTGGACTGCTCTCCAGTTTGCTTCTTCAACACAGAAAGAGTCAGGGCAGAACATTGAAAGCATCTGTGGTTCCCCACACTCTCCTTCCTCACTTTCAATCTTTCACCAAGCACTCCTGTCATCTCCACCCCACCCCCAAATAATACTGTCCTCACGTGTCTTGTTCATTCTCCTCTCCAGCTAAATCCTTGATAATTTTCTTCCTGAGTTCATTTAAATTAACTGGCATCCTTTTTTGCCTCCACACTTTCAAACCTTGCCCTAAAAAACTACTCACCTTCCTTTTCCCACCTTCCCACTGTTTTCCTCAACAAATGCCTCCTCCACTTACATTTCCCTTCTCATCTGTTGCCCAGGCAAGAATATTTCACTCTTTCTTTACTCAGTTCTACCTCTCAATCCCAAACCTCTGGTAACATCACTCAAGATACCCACACTGTGTTTTCAGAATTTACCTTAAACCCCAGAATCTTCCCTGATTAAATATCCAGAATTCCATTCGCTTTTTCAGACCCAGCTAGCACTGCCTCCCATTAACCTTCTTTCCCTACCTTAACTTTTCCCCCTCCTTGCTTGTGAAAAGTACTTTGTTTTCTGAATGTTAGCCTTGGTTAGAAGTCAGAGTTTTTATCTTAGAGGGTTATGTTCTGTGTCCACCTACTTTAGCAGCTTGCACAGGGCAACACTCCATGAGAAATATTCTGGGTCAACTGAAGTATAACTGGAAACCGATACAAAAATAGCAAGAAAGACGTTAAATTCTTCATCAGACATAAATTTGGCATGTGTCTCTTGAGCTATCAGAATTTAATAGTAAATCTGCTCTGGGTTTAGGGGTATTAAGTTGAGAACACTGGCTTGAAATGACAGGAACTATGGTTTACTAAGTGCCTATCACATGCCAGGCATTTTTTAGGTGTTTACGTGTTGTCTCACTTTACTTCACGTCTCCATGGGGTAAACATTATTAGCTTCATTTACCAGAAGAGCAAAACAGGGGCACGAAGTTTATCAGTAACTCACCCAGTGGTGCCTGGTAAGTGCACTGGCAGAGCCGGGTCTCTCTGAGACCAAAGCCAGACACTTGGACAACATCTGAAGATGCAACCCAACGGCTGTTTTGTGAGTATCTTCTGTATGCAAAGTTCTGCGCTAGGCATCGCAGTCCTGGGATGCAGAGAGGAGTTTCCCAGAGGACCTGCCTCAGAAAGTTTATAGCCCAGTGGAGAATCTTATGTAACGTGGGTGTCTCCAGTCACGAAGCACAAGTAATTTGGAGGTAGGTGATAAGAGGTTCCTGCATGTGAGAGGTCATATTTGGTCTGTGACTCCTTCGGGGGTATTCAGCTGGCGGCTTTGAGGCTTGCAAGTGCCTGGTACAAGCTTGGGGGCACTCTATGCCATATGTGACAATTACTGTGTCTTTCTTTTCCCTGCGTCAAGGCTGGTAACCAGAGCTGAAATGGGAAATGTATCATCTTGAATGTGTGTGCACGCTGCCCCTGACTCTGCACCCATCTCTCGCTGTCACCCGCCTAGCCCCCACCTTTCCTCCAGTCCTGCCACCCGTACTGTACGCCATCCCTGCCCAGCCCTGTCCTTCCCCCAGGTTCTTGCTGTCACCTTGGCCACACTGCCTTCCTCCTCAGCAGCCAGCCTCTCCTCTCGCACCCGCCCCTCCCGCCCCTCGGCTCCCATCCCTCCGCATCACCCCCCCAGCCCCATCCCTCAATGCCTGCCCGCTCCCTGCCTCCCAGCCCTCCTCCTGTGTCTCCCAGCCCCGCTCTGACGTGGGAGGTGAGGGGGGTGGGGGATGGATGACTCACAGTGTTATGATGCTACATTCACCCACAGCCCGAGGTACAGACGAGAGACAACCTCTGGCCCCCTAGCAGCTGGCCAGCTTTGCAGCCCCAGTCTTGAGCCCCTAACTACCCTCCCCCCGCCCCCATCCCCTTCCCAATTGAAGGAGCGGAAGGAGAAGAGAGAAGAGTGAGCAGAGAGATTGAGAGAGAGAGAGAGAGAGAGAGAGAGAGATAGACGGAGATCTCTGGAGCCGACCTCAAGGTGAGGGGGCAGCCCTTCTCCAAATGAATCTTTTTCCCTTTGCAGATTTCCTCCTTCTGCCGCGTGTTGCTTTCTCCCCTTTGCAAAAGCATTATTCATCCACCCTTTGTCCTCCCTTCCCCCTCCCCGCTGCCTCCGCCCCTCTCTCAGCTCCTTCATCCTTCTCCAAGCTCTGACGGTTCCCGCACTTATTTCCCGGCAACTCTGGCTGCAGCATCAGGCATCACTGTTTATTGTTTTGCTGCTGGTGCAGACCCCCAAAGCCCGCCCTGGGAGCCGGCTGCGCTGCTAATTATTTGGACCCTACCCTACTAAGGAATGCCAGCCCGGAGGGGGCCGAAGCCTCAGAGCAGATGAGAAAATCCTTTGTGAGCAGGTGTCCCCCTCCCTTTTTGTTCCCCTAAGAGGAACGGGATTCGCACCTGTTTCCTGGAGCCTCCGCCTCGGCGCCTCTGCCGTCAGCGCTGGTTGCTCGGCATCCCCCTCCCCCAGCCCTCCCTCTCCCCCACCTCCCACGGTCCAGCCCCATCTCACTTGGGGGAGCATCCTCTCCCCAGCACTCAGCTTGCCTTTGTTTTTTCCCCAGTCATTTGCTCAACTTGCTTCTCTCGGTAATCTGAGATGGGGAAAGAAGTGACCCCTACTCCCCTCCTCCCCCTCCCGTGAGTGACCCTCTGGCCTTCTGTGCAGCCTCTCCTGGGCTGGATGGGGAAGCAGGGGAGAGAGAGGGAGGGAGGTGTGCTGGAGGCTGGGGAAGGAGTCTGAGAGCTAGGACCCAGCCCCCTCCCCAGGCCCCTCGAAGGTGTGTTCGTTGGAGCGCGTCAGAGGGGAACCTGCAGGCAAAGTTGAAGGCAGACCTGTGAAGTGGAGGCTGAAGAGTGTTCTGCTGGTGAGGAGGGCCCGTTTCCTGCAGCCAGAGCCCAATGTCACCCTCAACACAGCCCAAGGTGTCTTCCTGGGCCCCAGCAGGGGGAGAAGACCTGAATCTGAAGATGGTCTCTGCCAGGGGGTTTTCGTAGAGAGAGTGCCTGGCGGCCCCAGGAAGCACTGGAACAGCTGGGGTGCTGGTGGCCACCGCAGAGGACAGGATGAGAGCCCGTCGCCCTGGCTTGCTCAGAGCCACGCTGCCTCTGCTCTGCCTAGTGGCCTAGCATTGCCAGAGCACCCAGCTGGCATCTCGGAACCAGACTTGGGCTAAGCCGTCCACCACGGGCCTGAAGGCCCCACGAAGGAGGGAGAAGACAGCAGCTCACTTGCTTATCAGAACCAACAGGGGACACCTCCCTCCTTATCCAGCACCCTCAGCCATTCTGGGGCTGGAGTCTGGGCATCTTCCTCACAATTCTTAATCAGGACCCAGCAATTATTTTATCTCATGTCACCCACAGAGTCACTGCTGTTTGTCCTGCCCTTGGGAGGAGGTGAAGAGAAACATCCTCTGCCTTGGGCCCCAAAGCACGGGTTTTGAAAATAAGAGCCTCCACTTTTGCTGCCCATCTTAGATGCTGCTCCCACCCTACAGACACAGCCCAGGAGCGCCGGCCTCCCCGGCACAGTCCCCATTGCCCATTGGTTCCAGCTGTCAGATGCGCCCGAAGGAAAGAGAGTTTCTCTCCTAGGCTGGGTGCCCAAGTCCTCAACCGAGGGCTAAGGCAGCAATTACAAGAGGCAGGAAAGAGAGACCGAGGGCCTCAGAGGCTGAGAAGACAAGCCCAGTGTTGCTTCTGGGCCAGAATGAGGGGACCAAGGTGCAAGACTGGGCAGCAGCCGCGTCTGAGGTCTTTGGTACCGGATGAGACATCCATCAAGTTCCAGTTCCCGGAATGCAGGACTCCAGCCCCAGAAGAGGGCTGGAGCAGACTGTGTGTACCTGCCTGCCGGCTCTCCTTCCCTTTCTCATCACGCCCCTCCCTCCCACACAAAATGTGTGATGGACCAATTATATTGCAAACGGAGGCCATGAGGAAGAAGAACTGCCAGGCACCCCCAACTTTTTAAAGGCTTTGAACTCCAGAGACACAGAGCCTACCAGTGCATGTGGGACGCAGATCCTCACAAAAGAACTGGAAATCAAGGAAAGAGCACTTGCAAATGACGTTGCTCCCATGGCAGCGCTGGTGCCGGCGGGCTGCTCTCGGTGGAAAATGGTGGAGGCTGCTCCCGCCCCAGGAGGGAGAGACACCACTTCCTGGGCTAGAGGCCTGGATCCGCTGCCAGGCTTGCCAGAGCAGTCTGTCATCCAGGGGACAGGGAGACACAGCGCGACTGGGCGCTGAGGAGGGTTGCTGGTGATGCGGGGGGAAGTACGGGAGGAGGTGAGCAGAGCCCCATCTTCTCCATCCCCGCAGGAGGGGCTCCTCACGCGGTCTCGGCTCTCCTGATGCACCTTCCCCTCTTCCCAGGTGACTTCCATTTCTATCTGGTTCACGTCTGGGGGGGCCCTGGCCGGGCAGCCCCCCCACATCTCTCCTGCCCTGAAACACGGCTCTAGCCAACCTGCTCCGCTGCTTCACCTGCGACCGTCTGTGTGGGAGCTGCACGGCACCAGCCCCTCCTGCCCGCCAGGGCATCGTCCTCCAGCCCGTCATGCCCAGCTGCGACCCTGGCCCGGCCCCTGCCTGCCTCCCCACCAAGACTTTCCGCAGCTACCTGCCCCGCTGCCACCGCACCTACAGCTGCGTCCACTGCCGTGCACACCTGGCCAAACACGATGAGCTTATTTCCAAGGTACGCCAAGTGGGGGCCTGCCACTCCCCTCCACTCTCCCGCCAGGGTAGTCCAAATGTCACCTAGGGGTGAGGCAACGAAGCCCAGCCTCCCTCCTCCGCGTCCCGGGGGGACTCGGGGCAAGGGTAACCCTGGGGTCAAGGGCTACCCAGTAGTCACTGTCTGTCCTATGTCTCCACAGTCCTTCCAAGGGAGCCACGGCCGAGCCTACCTGTTTAACTCCGTGTGAGTCTACCTCTCTCCTTGTGCATGTGTGCTTGTGTTGTGAATAATCTTCCTCTGGGAGAAACAGGGTGAGCCATCTGAAGGTGGTTTTGCACCTGCTGCCTTTGCCTCTCCTTTTGCAAAGCGGTTCAGGAACTCAGTCTGCAGTTCTTCTGCGGGGAGTCTGGGCGGAATCGCAATCCCAGCACCGGAAGAAAGGGCCAGGCTCTAGACAGAAAGGGGTGCGTCGCTGAAGGCAGGGGCTTCCATTTGGAGGGTTAAGCTCTCTCCCGATGGAAGGTCCTTTGGGCTGTCTGGGGTCTAGACTGACAGAGCGACCCCACCGGGTCCTGGGTGCTTGCTGTTTCCTGAGACAGGGTCAACGTGGGCTGTGGGCCAGCTGAACAGCGCCTCCTGCTTACGGGGCTCCACTCGGTAGCCGATATCTTCTGTGAGAGCTGCAAAACCACCCTCGGCTGGAAATACGTAAGTACCGGGGGGAGAGGGCCACCCTCTGAAGTGGAGTCTCCACGGCCCTCCAAGCCCCAGTGCCCACGTGTTAGGTCTTTGCATGATCCAGAGGGGAGAGGGAGCTAGTAGTGCGTGGGACTGGGTGGGGGGTAGCGGGGTTGGGGGCAGGGGTAACACAGGTGGCAGCAGGACTGCCTGGCAGGGAACTGCTCTGTCCTGCATTCACGGCTCCCCCCTTCAGGAACAAGCTTTTGAGACGAGCCAGAAGTACAAGGAAGGGAAGTACATCATTGAAATGTCACACATGGTGAAGGACAACGGCTGGGACTGAGGGGCTCCGGCAGGCTGTGCCCTTCCTCCGCATGCCCCACTCTCCCCACCCTCCCCTGGCCCTGCCAAGCGTCCATACCAGCATGAGTACTGCCCCACCCCTGGGGGGAACCCGGCTCCCACCAACCCCTCCCCCGCCTCCACCTCATCACTCCCAGGCCCCTTCGGAACGGGGCTCTGGGGTACCCCAGGGGTGTTGAAGGCTCAGGAGTGGGCAGCAGCCAGGGAGACAGACTGGGGAAAGGGCTGGCTGTGGGGCCTGCTAGCCCCAAGGTCCTGAGAATTGAGGGGATGGCGGGGCGTAGACTCAGGCAGAGAGGACCGCGGGAAGAATCAGTGTTTGCTCTACCTCTGTGAATGAACAGAGGACCAACTTTGAGTCATGGGACTGGTAGATCCTAGGCCACAGAATAGCAGATTGGAAAAGGCTCGAGATGGAGTGAAATTTTGGCCTCAGACACCGGGAGATACCAGAGTCTCTAAGGGTGAAGTTTCCCACCCCCGTTTGTAGAAGCAAGGATTCGTTGGGGGTGGAAATCCCAAATCCCAGGCTCTGGGTAATAATAAAAGAATCACAGGGGTTTCCATTTCACTCCACTTGTTTATCTTGGCACTAAAGAGGCACTTTCAAGTATCTGACCTTTGCGTGGGGTAGGGAGAGTTGCCCTGGAACGGCCTCACCCCCAGCTGGCAGATTCCAGAGCAAGCAGTCTTTGTGGGCGTTCTCCGAGGCCCAGCCACTGCTCCCTGGCACCCAGTCCCTTGGGGGGAAGGCGGGAAATCAGCGCTACGGGGCCAGGCTTCCTCGTGGCTGCCACCAGCGAACGAAACTTTTGTATGATACATAAAGTGTTTGGGTCTATTTTTAATAAAAAGGGGAAAGCAACTGTGAGGCACTCGGTCCTCTGACTTTTCTTCCTCATGCAAGTACCATACCGGTCACATACACCCCCATCCCAGGCCTGTCCCTTCACACCACCAGGGGGCAGCAGTTGCTTCGTCAATGGCAAGATACCAGGGGATGGAGATTCAGGTGAGGTTTTGCTTATAAGAGATGGCTTTTGTGAGTGGTATTCCAGCTGGAGCATCCAAAACAGCTCCTGTCTTTTGGAGCCCTTGACAGTGTATCTGCTTTTGCCTGGTTTGGGCACCTGGAAGAGGTTTATTCCAGAACAAGGGTTTTCTTGGGTCCCATTGCCTTTGAGCCTGGTTCTGGAATGTTTTGGTCAGCTCATGGCCACACTTAAAGCTAAAAGGAAAATCGAACAGCCAAGGTGCTGCCTTGGCAGCTGATACAAAGTGGAACAAAATAGCTCAAAACTGCAGCATCAATGCAACCATGTGACGCAAGTGCAATTTTTGGCAGTGATGTGAAATCTTATTTTTATGAGGTCACCGACATCTGCAGGGAGGATTGGACGCATCATAAAAATCATTGTTTTTGTAAGCTAGCTTGTTATTTACAGGTTCATTTATTGATACTGCAACTATTTGTAAGAGCACCTCTTACTTGCCAGGCCTTGCTCAGCACTGGGGATGCAGTGGAGAACAAGGCAGCCACGGCCTGACTTCATGGAGCTTTTGGTCTAGCGCGAGGACAGACAAGAACCAGGCAATTCCAGTAGGTGACAAGGGCTCTGAGCGGGGATGGGGGAGTAAGCTCGGGAGCTTGTAGGAGAGGCTTAGCCTAGACTTAAGGAGTCAAGGAAGGCTTTGCAGAAGTGATGACTATGATGGCACTTGAAGGATGAGAAGTTGGGTGGGCAGGGCTTCCCTGGTGGCGCAGTGGTTAAGAATCCACCTGCCAATGCAGGCGGACACGGGTTCAAGCCCTGGTGCAGGAAGATCCCACATGCCACGGAGCAGCTAAGCCCGTGCGCCACAACTACTGAGCCCACGTGCCACAACCACTGAAGCCCGTGCACCTAGAGCCCGTGCTCCACAACAGAAGCCCGTGCACTGCAGCGAAGAGTAGCCCCTGCTCGCCGCGACTAGAGACAGCCTGCGCGCAGGCAGGAAGACCCAACGCAGCCAAAAATAAATAAATAAATTTATAGTTTTAAAAAAGAAAAAAGTTACATGGGCAGAGAGGAAGACTGGGGGGAGGGGAATATTTCAGGCCGAGAGAACTGTGTGTTAAGTGGCTCAAGTTTAGATGAAATAAAAGTTTCCAAAGCTGGAGCACAGATGCAAGTGGGTGAGATGGGATAGCACAGGAAAGATAGGCAGAGGCCATAATACACTTAGGAATTTCATCTCAAGGGCATTGAGGAACACTGAAATTTTCTTGTTTCTTAGTAAGTGGAGTCACATCACCAAATGGCTGTTTTGTGCCCAGAGAAGAGGCTCAAATAGAAATGTTAAGAATGAAAAACAAGGACCGTGAAGCTAACTGTACCGTCTCAAATACCGTTGTCAACGTCAGGATGGAGAGGCTGTCTGGGCAGAAGGGCGGAAGAGACCTGGAAGACACAGGTGCTAGAAGAAGGCAAATCAAGCCATGAAGGAATGATGTCCAGCACCCCCATCTGAGAGGCCTGATGGGGGTCTGTCCCATCATTCAGTTCCCACATGCCTGGTGATGCCTAAAGCCTTCTCTCAGGTTCCAGCAAGCGACCCAGAAACCTGTCCCCCTCAGTCCCACTTTCTGCACCAAAGTTCAGGAAGGCTTATCCTTGAAAATCTCTGACTTTGAATATCAGGCACAAACTAGCCACCTTCTTAAAGCTCCTCAAATCTGCCTCTCTCTCAATTTACTTTGAAGCCAACTAGACACTGTGGGAAACAGGGAAGTAACTGGTAGTCATTGCCCTCAAGTTCTTTGTAGTCTCTCCTGGAAGAATCATTCTGCGAGTTGGGTTCAAGGGATCCTATTTAATCTTCAAGATCAGGCCATGGGCAGTGCTGTCCAAATCTTGGATACCCAGACAGGTGTGCCCTGGAGAAGCACCACTGTCAGATACCCTGTGACTAAGAGGGGTCATGCTGGGAATTGCAGGTGGAGATGAGGTCTCCTTTTTCTGCCCAAGAGCCAGGGAAGGAGCTGCAGGTGCGGAATGCCAGGGGCACACGAGTCCCTGTCCCCAGGGAGCAGGTCCTTTCAGGTTAGCCCTTTTTCCTTTCCTGGGCATCCCCTTTTTCTCATGGAGGTCTATTCTGGTCCTAACAGTGATTCTCCCAATCTTATCCACCCACCCTCCAATCCCAAACTGAGTCTGGGAACTCCTCCTTCTAAGCCAACAAGCCACTACTTGTATCCTTAAAGGCTTGAACCTTTGGAAGATACTCTCATACAACCAGCAGGTGGCATCAAAACCCTCTACCCCTCAGCTCCGGCAATCTCTCAGTTGAGAATCTACTCAACCCTCTCCAAAGAGATTGGTGAGCTGTCAGACTTAGGACAGGATTAGATCTAGGCTCTGCAACTTAAGAGGTGTAAAACTTCAGCAGCTCTGCTTAAACCTTTCTGACTCTCAGTTTTTTCATCTGTAAAAGGGGGGTGTTACTTGCCAAAGTCATTGGAGGTCCACCATAATGTATTTAGTGTCTAGCACGTGGAAGCGCTTCCATAAATGTGAGCTATTCGTAGGACTACTCATAGGGAGGATTCTGGGTGAGGAAGTCTCAACGCTGAGGAGGCAGCTGGCGCTGGGTAGCACTACGCGGCCAATGCCCTTTTAACATTGCACTGCTAGTGATAGGCGCAGACAGTAGCACAATGTGAAAAGAGCTCCGGCCCGCAGCAGAGGCATGCCGGCCCTGCCTCCTCGCCCCGTCTCCCAGTCCCCGGGCCACTCAGCTCTCTTGGCCTCCCTCTGTCCCCTTCTCATCTTCAGTACAGCTTTCCCCCCTTCTCTTCCGTTCTCAGCGTAGGTCCTCTATTTTCCCTCCTCTCCTCCTCTGGCCTTCCTCCTCACGCCCTTCCTAGCATCGAGACCACCTTTTCCCTGAGGTTTTGGGGCTGGGGGAACAGGGTCCAAGGAGGCAGCTGGGCACTCAATCTTCACAGGAAATGACCGATAGAAACCCCCCAAATTTGGGGGTGACATGAGGCAGTGTTTATCTGGATTTGTATCTCCGGCAGCTTCCCTCCAGAGAGGAGCTGGCTGACCGGGACCAGAGAACCCTCCCTTCCTCCCTACGCCAAAGCTCGCTCTCCTTTTTAGTTTAGATAAAGGGAAGTTCTAGGCCTTAAGGGGACAGCCTCAGATGGACCTTCAGGACCAGAAGGATGGTGGAGAAAGGGCACAGGGTCCCCAGGCTGCACAGGAGGGGAGGTGCTTCTGGAGGTGGAAGCTGCGGGTAAAGCCCCACCTCTGCATCTCTTCTTGGAGGTCAGTAAATCCACTTTATGGGTTCAGCATTAAACGAAACGGTGCGGTTGATTCCCTCACCATTCGAGATAGGCTTTCATTGGCAGTGGGGATCAGAATCCGAGTTGTTTCTTGTTTATCCAGGGACTCCAGTTAGGGAGCTTTCAGCTCTCCCAGAACTTCCCCATCCTGCCTGGTCTAATGGGCTTAAACCCTGGATAAACAATCCTGACACCAGCCACAGGTTCAGAGCCAGGCAGAGCTCTAGGGTGGCACATTCCTGGCTAGAGCTGTGGCCCCGGAAGCTCAGCTCCAGTTCTGACCTGGTGAACTGCGTGCAGCCCAGAGGGTCAGGGCCCGTGGGGTAGCTCCCCGGCACGCCGATCAGGGAAGGCCTCCAGGAGATAACCTCCGCCTTCCACAGCCGGCCGGAGGAATGGCGGACACACTCCCAGTTGGGAGCTCTTCCTCTGGGCTTCCCCTCCGTTCCCCTCCCACTCCCTCAGGAAGCAGGAGAGCCTCTCTCCCGCCTTCCTAGGCAGAGTTTGTTCCTGTAACGGACGGGGACCCAGGCCCCACTAGGGCCAGTCGCCAGGCCTCTGCTCTTGGGTTGAGCAAAGCAGTCCCAGCAGGGAACTGGGTCATGCCAACAGGGGGCAGAGGGGCAAAGGCAGGGCTGCCCAGCAAGTTCCTGGGGGTGAGGGGAAGGTTCCTCACCAAGGGGTTCCCAGTCTCTCCCGGGGGAGAGAGGGGAGACGGGGCTGGGACCAAGGTCCCTTCGGCTCTCACACCCAACTCACTGCAGAGCGCGCCCTGCGATTCACCAGCCAGCAGGGCCCGTCCCCCAGCGTGGGCCCAGGAGCCATCGCCCAGCTCCTTCCAGAGGCGGGTGTGGAGACCGAGGAGGAAATGGGGGAGGGGAGGCCCCGGCTCAAGTTCTCTCCACTCCCCCTCCTCATTGGCCACCATCTTCCGGCCCCTGCTCCCCAGAGCAGCAGGGGATGGGGCCCAGCCTGTGGAAGGGAGAGAAAGGGCAGGTGGAGGGTTAGCTGGAACAGCAGGGGCAGGGGCTGGCCCCAACTGTCTCCTCCCACCCCTCCCCGCAGCCATGGCGACTGGAGGAGGAGGGGACCAGGAGGGTCCTGGAAGCCCCGTTCCGTGAATGGGCTGAAAGGGGCAGGGGTAGGTGGGGGGGATGGGGGTGCGCTCGCCCTCAACGCCCAACGGTGCCCCCCCTCCCCCAGGACACACACACACACACACACACACACACACACACACACACACACCTAGAGGCTGGACCACACACGCGCGCACACGCAAACCCCCAGCCACACTCGCTGCACAACTCAGCCCTTACTACACACTTACCCAAACAGCAAGCCCCGGAGTGTGAACCCACGGCCGCTCCACAGAACACACCCCTTAACACCCCACAACTCTCAGCCCAGGAACGGGCCTCACACGCACACACAGCCCCTGGGCTCATCCACAACTTCTCAAGATGCACGCCGCCCGCCCGGCTCCAGCCCCTCAGGCACGGCGCTTCGCTCTGAACACACCCGCCGAGTCCCCGGCACGCCCGGCCCCAGACGGCCCGGCCTCAGCCCGGCAGCAGCCGCCCTCCCCGCGCACCACCTCCCCGCGGGGAAAGGACCGCGAAGCCGCCCAGCACGACGTGCCCGCTGCTCGCCAGCTCCGAGCGCCGCGAAAGGAACAAATGGAAGAGATGCCCACGAGGGGAGGAGGATGAAGAGGGGGAAGCAAGACGAGGGGAAGAGCCCAGACCACCCCCTCCCCTCACCGAGAGAATAAAACCGAAAATCGGTGGCGTTACCCCTCAGGGCGCTCAGATACCTACACATCGCGCTTCCTTACGTTCCTCTGCCTGCCACCTCCTTCTTCCCGGGCTCTTTCTCTGCCCTTCCCTCCCTCTTGGCTTCCCTCCCTGGCCTCGCACCCCCTCTCTCACGCCCTCTCGCACCCCGCCGGCTCCTCTCCCGGGCCGGGCTCGGGTCCCCGGCGGCCGCCCCTCCGCCCGCCGGCCGGGACCAAGGTAGGTCCGGGGACCAACCGGCCGCCGCGCCCTGGCCTCTGCCGATCTCGCTCTTCCCCCCTCGCCCCCTTTCTCCTTCCACACTCCCTGCCGTCCATCTTGAATACTTGGGATTCTTGAATGGAGTGAGCAGGATCCGCTCCCCCAGGCTCCCATTGGCTGTGGGTTAACCCTTTTGAAACGAGATCCTTCCTCTCATTGGCTGCCAGGCTCCCCTCTTCTCCCCCAACCCCCATCCCCTCCGCCTCCCCGCAGCCGGCGAGGTCAGGGCGCTCCCGGGCGCCCCCTCCCCTGGCCTCTCAGCCCCCCATACCTCCACCCCCGACGCGGGTCTCCCTGCTCGTAACATCACACCCGCCACAGGGCTGCAGGTGAGGGCAGATCCGGTTCCCGCCAAATGCGGCCCCAAGGTTGGACTGGCGGAAACCCTGTTCCCAGATGCCCCTTGTGCTGGACCTGGAGACCTTAGAAGATGCAAGAGGTGTAATTTCCTGCCTGTCTCCGAACCCTCAGAGGTACCTCTCCAACAGGGAATCCACGCAGCCTTTCAGCTTCACCCAAGGCGGTCCGAGAGCGCTCCTGAACCAACCAGCCCCCTGGGCCGGGCAGGAAGAAGGCAGCTCCGGAAAGAATATCTGAGGCTCTTCTGAGAGGCTAATTCCCTGATTGCCGCAGGGCAGGTCTGACCCTACCAGGAATGTGCAGCATCTGGAGCTCTGCTCAGTCACAAACATCCCCTGGGACCAACCAACGCAGCCGCCTGGCCCTGTGCTGGACCCACTAGGGGCTCTGAGCTGGGAGCCCAGAGGGGCATAGAGGAAGGAGGCAGCAGGGGGTAGGGCAATGAGTCAGGCCTGGGAATGGGGTACCTTTGTTCTAGGCCCAGATCGGCCATAACATGCTTCGCCAGGTCATGTCTCCTCTCTGGGCCTCGGTTTCCTGATTTACAAAAGTTTGATCCAGAACTTCCTATAGAAGTTTCTGTGTGAAGATGGAAATGCTCTATGCTGCATCATCCAATATGGTAGCCACTAGCCACATGTGGCTACTGAGCATTTGAAATGAGGCTACTATGACTGAGGGAATGGCTTTCTAATTTTATTTAATTTTAATCACTTTTAAATAGCCACATGTAGCCAGTGGCTACCATATTGGACAGTGCAGGCCCAGAATCCCAGTGGTCCTGCTGGTGAACAACATTCTAGGAATCTTGCTGGGGAAAAAAAAAAAAAAAAAATCCTTTCTCTTTGTCTTCAGGTGCCAGATCTCCCAGATCCAAACTGCAAATCACCAAGGGCATCAACGCCTAGGAAATGAGGTTCGAATCCCTGTCACCTTTGCCAGGAACCCTTTTCTTATGATTGTCGATCTGGTCTGCGGGAGCTGAGATACACACACCCAGGACATACACGGAAGATTAGGGCTAGCAGGATTTGCAAATTTGCCCAACCTTCTTGTTTTTTCAAAGATAGAAGCCAAGATATTGATAGGAGCTAGGGTGGGGGAGTGTCACTTGCCCAAGGGCACATAGCAATTTAACACAATAAACTTAGTGCATCTCTTTGGAGCTCTTACACGCCCACCACCACGTATACACCATTAAGTTAATTCACGAAATGCACTTCTCTGGCCCAGGCCAAAAGCGAACTGGGGTTGAAATCAGCCAATATGGCTGATACCAAAGGATAGCCAGCTCCATGGGAGAGGCAGACAGGCTGTCCACCTAGCATGTGAATACCCAGAGCTCCTGGGTTGTAAGAACATAGGTAGCTCAGAGCCTGTTTCCTAAATCAATGTGCTTAAGAGACCCCATTGTGGCATTCCCCAGCACGAGGAGAGAAAGCCAGCCGAGAGACGGAAGGGTGAGCCTGGGTTTATCCTTGGGTTAAGCAGGAAGCAGAATTAGCAAGCAGCTGGGGCTTCTGTAGGAGGAGGGGTGCAGGGTGTCCAGGATTCTGGTAGTTACAGGCTTGGTGCGTACAGGGCCCTAACCCAGCAGACAGAACAGCCCCAGGAGCTGGTAAAAGGGACTGTAGCACCTGCCTGAGCTTGTACAGATCCTTGTCCAGTCCCCACTTGTGGAGGGCGTCTGCCTGGGTAATGTGCTATGGGTAAGGGGAAGACACAGAGCCGCCTGGAGAATGGCTTCTGTCCTCAGCACTTCTTTATTACAGGTGAAAATTGCTAAATGACTTCTCTGGTGACAGACAGATAAAGAGTTCGGAGGAGGGAAGGATTGCTCCCAGTTGGGAATGGAATCTAAGAAGACTTCCTGGAGGAAGTAGCATCTAAGACTTGAAGACCAGAAAGGATTTAAAGACAAGAAGATGGGAAGGAAGACCAGGAAATGGCAAAAGGAGAGGAAACAACACAAAGGCTGGAAGGTGGGGAAATGGTGGTATGTGCTTAGAATGGGTTGTAAATTCAGTAGGAACCTAGGATATAGGAAGGAGAATAGCAAGGATGGAAAGTCAGGCTGAGAAAGGTTGTGGAGGTCTTGAACACTTCCCTCTAGCCCTCAGCTCCAATGACATCATTTTTCTTGAAGATGCCCTTACCCTTTTCCCCTGCCAAGAGATGCCTCCTACCTATTCATCAAGCTACCCCAGTGCCTCCACCCTCAGCTTTCTGCAGCTTCTACCTTAGTCTGAAGGCCGCCATTTGTGTTCCACAAACACCCTTCCCAAGGCAGAGTGGACTCCGGTTCCCCACGAGGGGACGGACTCTCTTTGGTCCCTCTCAGCTCGGTCTCCAGTCTCTGGATTCCCTGGGACCAGGTGTGAGCTGCATAAAGAAGGCTTCCTTTTTCACTTACCACCTTTTACACCTCTGTACGGCCCCATCCCATCTCAGGAGTTTAAAATGGAGGCCAAGGGACTTCCCTGGTGGTCCAGTGGTTAAGACTCTGTGCTTCCACAGCAGGGCGCGCAGGTTCGATCCCCGGTGAGGGAACTAAAATGATGCCCAGTGCGGCCAAAAAAAAAAAAAAGTACCCGGGAGCTATTTGGCTCTAGCCCCTCTTACATTCTTCTCTCCCTCTTCCCCCCTCGGGACTTCCAGAGTGCTCCTGGGCTTTCAGTAGTACCCTTTCTTCCTCGCCATCCCACAGTATGTCCAGGATCATTCTGGAGGTGGCCCTTTGCCTTCCTCCCTAATCTCCAGAGTCCACCCCAGATTCCAGTATACCACTTGTGAGACAGCAAGACCTTCTACCCCGGTCCTCTGCCTCTTGGAAGGACTCAATCTGGAACATTAGAGACATGTTGCCTCTCTGCTTAAACATCAGTGGAGGGAACTTGGCTTCATGGCTCCGAACTCACTGAGGTGACACAGGCCTTTCCATATGTGTCTCTCTCCTCTCCCCTCCTTCCACAATAAGGCGCCTTTGTGTCTCCTCTCAACTGCTTATGTGTCTGAGGGCTTCCTGTGTGGAAGCCTCTGGAATCATTGCTGGGAAACATTCCTAGCCCCAAGGTGCTCACAGTTGAGGGTTACAAGGCAGACACATGAAGGGGCAGTCAGAGAGCAACAGGTGTCCAAATAGACGCAAGAACCTTCTTTCTGAGGCAAACCCATTTCCCTGAGGTCTTGATGCTATCCTTGCTGCATCAGTTGCCCCATTTATTGCATCTCCAATCCCCTTCCATGAGCCTAGAGCAAAGGGTCAGCAAACTATAGCCCACAGATGAAATCCTGCCCTTTGCCTGTTGGGGTTTTTTTGTCTTTGGTGTGGCAGAGTTGAGTGGTCACCACAGAGACCCTACGGCTGGCAAAGCTTAGTATATTTACTAGCTGGCTCTTAATTCAGAGCTTCCATGCTCTTTTTTTTTTTTTTTTTTTTTTTTTTTTTTGGTGGTATGCGGGCCTCCCTCTGCTGTGGCCTCTCCCGTTGCGGAGCACAGGCTCCGGACGCGCAGGCTCAGCGGCCACGGCCCACGGGCCCAGCCGCTCCGCGGCGCGCGGGATCCCCCCGGACCGGGGCACGAACCCGCGTCCCCTGCATCGGCAGGCGGACGCGCAACCACTGCGCCACCTGGGAAGCCCCTGCTAGCTGGCTCTTTACAACAAAGGTTTGTGGACAGTTTTGGACGCTGTCATCTCAGAAAGCTGTAACAGAACTCAAGGAAGTCAACTGAAATTACCCTGAGATGGGAGTGGAAAGGCACAGCCCAGACTTTCCCCCTCAGCCTACACATGTGCTCAAATCGTCCCATAACCCACCGCGAAACTTCTCACAATGCTGGTCAGTTTGCCACCTCTCCCCTTCATGTCCCACCCACTCTTCAACCTAAGCAATCTGGCTTTTGCCCCTACTTTCCCCTGGAATGTGTCCCACTAGGACCACCACGAACCTCCTCACCCCTGGTCCATCATTCTTTCCTCAATTCTCATCACACACAACCTCTCTTTAGCTTCTGCCTCTCTTGACTATATCACTCTTGAAATGCTCATGGTTTCTGGGAGACTAGACCAGTCTTGAATTGCCTCTTCTGTCTCCAACTATTCCTTCTCAGGTCCCTTCCCATGGGTCTTCTTCCCTCCCCTTCTGCTTAAATACGCATTCTGCAAGGATTGGTCCATGACCTCTTCTCCCCTCAAGCCTTCTCACTGGGCAAAATCATTCACATACCTGATTTTTTTTTTTTTTCTTTTTTTTTTTTTGCGGTACGCGGGCCTCTCACCACCGTGGCCCCTCCCGCCGCGGAGCACAGGCTCCGGGCGCGCAGGCCCAG
>NC_041229.1:98567003-98574206 GCF_002837175.3 Physeter macrocephalus | reverse complement strand
CCGTGGCCCCTCCCGCCGCGGAGCACAGGCTCCGGACGCGCAGGCCCAGCGGCCACGGCTCACGGGCCCAGCCGCCCCGCGGCACGCGGGATCCCCCCGGACCGGGGCACGAACCCGCGTCCCCTGCATCGGCAGGCGGACGCGCAACCACTGCGCCACCGGGGAAGGCCCGCATACCTGATTTTAACACTCTCATTTATGCTGATGACTTCCCAATGTACAACTTCTGAACTGAAAGCCCACATTTCTAACAGTATGCTGCAGCTCCTCAGGTGCTTGTCTTACTGACCAGACAGGCTGAACTTGTTCAATGTCGAGCACATCATCCTATACCTCTGCCCCTCACCTACTCACCTTTGCCTCTTCTTCCATCTACCCCTTCATTGTTGCTCTTCCTAAGAGATCTGCCCTTGGCCCTTCTCTCTCTGAGGGCAATTGCATCCATTTCTACAGTTTCAACAATCACCTGTGCATGAATCACTGCCAAGTCTATTGGGGTTGGCAAAAAAGTTCGTTCGGGTTTTCCCATAACATGATAAAACCCAAACAAACTCTTTGGCCAACCTAATATATCTCCAGGTGTGTTTGCAGCTGCTTCCTTACATTCCCAGGTAGCTATATGAAGTACGTATCAGGTGCTTTTGCCTGCCTGAATTCCATCCTGCTTCTAGTAACTACACCTTAGCTCTCCTCTGGGGAGACAGCTGTTCTCTACTTTCATTCCACATGCTTCACATGAGGCTGACCTCACCTGCCCCTTCAGGGGCAGTCCCACAACCCACGTGTATTAGGTCTATGGCTGTATAACAAATTAGTCCAAAATTTAGTGGCTTAAGACAGCACACATTTATTTTCTCACAGTTTCTGTGGGTCAGGAATCTGGGCAGGGTCTGGTTGGGTCCTCTGATCATGGTCTCTCATGAAGCTGCAGTCAAAGTATCACACGGGCCTGGGGTCTCATCTGAAGGCTCAAAGGGGAAGGAGTTGCTTCCATGTTAACTTTCAGAGTTGTTGGCAGGATTCAGTTCCTCAACTGCTGTTGGACTGAGGGTCTCGGTTCCTTGGTGGCTGTGGGCCACCCTCAGTTCCTTGCAAGGTGGGTGTCTCCGACATGGCAGCTTGCATCAGCAAAGCCAGCAAGAGAGAGTCTGCTAGCAAGATGGAAGTCAAAGTCTTTTGTAACCTAATCACAGAAGTGACAACCCCTCAACATTGCCATATTCTGTTGGTTAGAAGTAAGTTACTCAAGAGGAGAAGATAAAACGAGGGTATGAATCTAGGAAGCAGGATCACCGGGGGACATAACTGAGGCTGTCAACCACAGAAGATTTAGCCAATTAAACAACAATAATTGATTCAAGGATGGGTATCTAATCAAAGTCAATCAGAATGAGACCTGAGGGGCTTCCCTGGTGGCTCAGTGGTTAAGAATCCGCCTGCCAATACAGGGGACACAGGTTCGAGCCCTGGTCCGGGAAGATCCCACATGCCGCGGAGCAACTAAGCCCGTGCACCACAACTACTGAGCCTGCGCTCTAGAGCCCGCGAGCCACAACTACTGAGCCCACATGCGACAACTACTGAAGCCCGCGTGCCTAGAGCCCGTGCTCCACAACAAGAGAAGCCACGTGCCCCACAACTACTGAGCCTGCGCTCTAGAGCCCGCGAGCCACAACTACTGAGCCCACATGCGACAACTACTGAAGCCCGCGTGCCTAGAGCCCGTGCTCCACAACAAGAGAAGCCACTGCATTGAGAAGCCCACACACCACAACGAAGAGTAGCCCCCGCTCGCTGCAACTAGAGAAAGCCCGTGCGCAGCCACGAAGACCCAACACAGCCTAATTAATTAATTTTAAAAACCCAAAAACATGCAGGCGATAAAAAAAAAAAAAAAAAAGAATTAGACCCGAGATGTTTGCCAGAACTTTGGAGAGAGTGGAATTGCTGGCATTGTTTTGCTGGCAGAAGAGGGTAAGCTTGAAACTGCTGTTGGTCATAACCACTGACTTGTGGAGGAGAATCTGCCTAAACTGGAAACATAATAAGGAACAAGAAGGCAAGAGATGGGGAGAGACAGATGCCTGATAGCATCATGTGAGAACCTGATACAGCCATGCCTACAGCAGAACCTCTCGAGTTTTCAGTTATGTAAGCCCAGACATTCCTTCTACTTACATCAGTTTCAGATGGAATCCTCCACCCACAACCAAAAGGTTCCTAATGGATAAAATGTCTCAGAAATACCTCGGATTCAGTTTGCCCAAACCCAATTTAATTATCTTACCTTCATCTTCCCCACAAACCTGCTTCTCTTCCTTGATTCTATTTTGCAGTCAAAAGCATAACACAATTGCTTAGGGTGAAAACCTTGAAGTCATTTTTGCCCTTCCTTACTTGCTGTGGAGGTTGGAAGAGCCCATGCAACATGGGCTCTGTAGAACCGTAGGAGATACCTTTTTCCTTCGCAAAGATGGGGGAGGCTCTAAGGTGACCCAATGAAATACAATCTTAACTGTACAGCTAAACAAGTAACTAGGTTTTCCTCCAAGTCATTAGAATCGTACAGAATTTCTGGATGTGAATCACATGATTTAGAGGATGAGAATACTGTATCTGACTCTCATATCAAAACATACCATAGACAAAGTGAAATTCTGGCAAACTGCCTGGTGACCTTGTCCTTTGGAAGGCACCCCGGACTGGTTTTGTGAAAATATTCCTTCTGTCTCTAAGGCAGACTAAAAGAAATTGTGTCATTTGGAAGTCAGTCATAATTTCTTTGACGTCTTTCTCCTTAGAATTCCAATCAAAATTCTAATCCTTACCTTCCTTTTCCTATGCCACCTTCATCCAGAATTGCCCTAAATCCTGTGCATTCTACATCTCAGACGTCCTGTTGTCTCCATTACCCTGTCAGCTTAATATCCACCTTGGGGTTTTGGATCATCTTCTGAAAAACTTTCTTTCCAATCTCCACTCCATCAGAGTATGAGTCTACAACACAGACTTCAGATCATCTGCCCCAAACTGTGATGGCTCCTTAGTGCTTAGACAATGCTTTCTAACCTTTATTGGGTTATGGACCCTTTTTTTATTTTTTTTATTAAAAATTTTTTTTTGGCCTCATTGCGCGGAGTTGCAGGATCCTAGTTCCCCGACCAGGGATCAGACCTGTGCCCCTTGAAGGGGGAGCATGGAGTCTTAACTACTGAACCGCCAGGGAAGTCTCTGGACCCTTTTTTAAAAAGCTGATGAAATCTATGGGTAAGGTAACTCTTTCTGGAAAAATCTGTATTTTGTGTTTTGGTGTACATTTCAAGAGGATCGTGTGAACCCTCTGGAGTCTGCAACATGGGCTCTATAGAACCGTAGGAGATATTCCTATGGTTAGGAATATTTAGATATTCCTAAATATCATGATGACATAGGCTCTCATCAATTCAGGTGAGACCTTCATACAGAGACTACATTCCAAACTTCTTCGCACGGCATTCGATGCCTTCCAAACTTAACCCTACCTGCCTTTCTAGCTGCACCTTCTGCCTTGTGCAGTTATGGTTAGTTTATGTCTGATTCCCCACCAGGCCAAGAGCCTCCCTTGGAGCAGAGATTGTGCTTTTTTATTTTTCCTTGTTATATCTCCCCAGATGGAACGAAAGTTTCTCAGGAGCAACAAACAATCAGAATGTCTAGATTAGTGCAGGATCAATTGTTAGTTCACTGCTAGGTTTTTTGTTTTTTTTTTAATTTATCTTATTTTGGTGAGAATACTTAAGAAACACTTAACATGAGATCTACCCTCTTAACAGATTTTTAAGGGTACAATACAGTATTATTGACAATAGGTACAATGGTGTACAGCAGATCTCTAGGATCTATTCATCTTGCTAATTGAAACTTTATGCTGGTTGATTAGGAATTTTCCATTTCTCTCTCCATCCAGCCCTTGGCAATCACCGTTCCATTCTTTGATTCTAAGAGTTTGACTATTTTGGAAACCTCATGTAAGTGGAATCATGCAGTGCTTGTCTTTCTGTGATGGGCTTATTTCATTGAGCATAATATCTTCAAGGTTCACCCATGTTTTCACATATTGCAGAATTTTCTTCTCTTTTAAGGCTGAATAATATTCCATGTACGACTTTACCACATTTTCTTTATCCATTCATTGTCGATGGACAGCTGTTTCCACATCTTGACTATTGTGAATAGTGTTGCAAACTATTAATTTAAGATTTATTAATTTCTAGCAGCAAAAGGGTTTTAGGGTGATGGGCCTAGCTAGTATGATACAATGCCATAGGCTCCAAATCTATATTTGGGGAGAGTTCTGATTTCAAAAGTTTTCAGTTTTAGCGGACCCCACAGGGATGGGAACTTCTCAGATCTTGTGCCATGATTTTGGTTTAGAAAACTTCCCCACTGGTGAACTTCTTACCACATTTGCCAGTACTAATGCCAGGAATCATTTCTGGTAGCTGGAGCCCTTTGGGACCCTGGAGAGACTTTTTTTTTTTTTAATTTTTTAAATTTTATTTTATTTTATTTTTATTTTTTGGCTGCTTTGGGTCTTTGTTGCTGCACGTGGGCTTTCCTCTAGTTGCGGTGGGCGGGGGCTACTCTTCGTTGCGGTGCGCAGGCTTCTCGTTGCAGTGGCTTCTCTCGCTGCGGAGCACAGGCTCTAAGGCACACAGGCTCAGTAGGTGTGGCACACGGGCTTAGTTGCTGCGCGGCATGTGGGACCTTCCCAGACCAGGGCTCGAACCCATGTCCCCTGCATTGGCAGGCGGATTCTTAACCACTGCGCCACCAGGGAGTCCCGACCCTGGAGAAACTTAAAGAACTGGTTCGGGTGGTGGATTCTTAGGTGGGTTTATTGATCTCATATTGTAGGTCTGACTCAATCCTCACCCCCAGCACAAGCCGGAACAAGACATAGGAATGTCTCCTCTGTGGGTCCAAAATAGACTTTCTCAGGAAATCTGGGGTGAGAGAAAATTGCTCCCCTTTGGCCATATTTCAAAATTCCTCCCACGTTCCTGTTACCCCCGCCCCCACCTCCCACATACTTGGGACATTTCATACCACACGGTGGGAAGTAGAAGGAAGATATCAGTCCATAAAAGTGCATGATCTCAGGGGACAAGGACTCTGTTTGTCTTGTTTGACACTATATTTCCAGGGCTACAACGGTGCCTAGCACATAGTGAGCCCTCAAATTATACTTGTTGAATGAATGAATGGATGGGAAAACGGGAGAAGTCAATGATCTCAGCTTCTAACTTACAAATGTTTGTCTTCAGAACCTCTATAGTTTCTTTGTGGGCACATGGATCTTGTGATTTCATCCAACCATAAGCACTGAAGGATCTAGGTCCTACTAGACCTGTCAGGATCAATGGGATGACTTCAGATTTCTCTCATATGTAACATATGCAGCATCGATAAATCAGATGCCCTCATCGTGTGCAAGGGCCTCACACGATGGTATCAACATGCTATGGTTGGGGTTATCAGTTAATATTAGTTTCTACCTCATGACCCATTAGGGCCGCTCAAGCTCCAGCCATCATGTTTTATTCCAGCCAATAGAGGGCAGGAAGAAGGACTGAAGAAGGGTGTGCCCCTCTTTTTTTTTTTTTTTTTTTACTTTAAATTATTAAGAATATTTATTTTGGGGGCTTCCCCAGTGGCGCAGTGGTTAAGAATCTGCCTGCCAATTCAGGGGACTCAGGTTCGAGCCCTGGTCCGGGAAGATCCCACACGCCGCGGAGCAACTAAGCCCATGAGCCACAACTACTGAGTCTGCAGCCTGTGCTCTAGAGCCGTGAGCCACAACTACTGAGCCCGTGAGCCACAACTACTGAAGACTGCGTGCCTAGAGCCCGTGCTCCGCAACAAGAGAAGCCACCGCAGTGAGAATCCCACGCACTGCAACAAAGAGTAGCCCCCACTCGCCGCAACTAGCGAAAGCCCACGTGCAGCAATGAAGACCCAACACAGCCAAAATTAAATAAATAAAATAAATAAATTTATTTTTAAAAAGTATTTATTTTTGGACCATTATCATTCTTTTGTCCACATTTTATAAATTTCCTACAATGAATGTGTGGGTGTGCCCCTCTTTAAAAGAGACTTTCCAGGGACTTCCCTGGTGGCCCATCCAGTGGTTAAAACTCCGAGCTTCTACTGCAGGGGGCACAGGTTCGATCCCTGGTCAGGGAACTAAGATCTCATATACTGCATGGCATGGCCAAAAATACATTAAAATGATAATAATAATAATAAATAAAGAGACTTTCCAAAAGTTACCTATGATTCTTCTCCTTACATCCCACTGGCCAGAACTTAGTCACATGGCCACAGCTAATTTCAGGGGAGGAAGTCTTTATTTCACGTGACCAGGTGACCAGCTAAAACTCAGGGGTTCTATTACAAAGGAAGAAGTGGGGAACATATTGGGGGAGACTGTTAACACGTTGGAGGAGGTGGTTTGACCTGGAAAGTCTTACAAAACCAGAGAAACTTCTCTCTACTCACAACCCCACTCACTGCTCTCATCTGTGGCGCGGTGGTCACCAGCCCAGTCCCACGTGAGAGTGGAGGGGTCTGAGCAGTGGTGAGAAAGCGTGGCTGCTGGAGTCAGATGGCCACAGGTTCAAGTATGTCTCTGGACCTCTCCTTTCTTCCCTTTCTGAAGCGAAGAAAACAATGCCCATTGTGTAACGTTATGGTGGGATTTCCTGGGAAATCCCTAGGACAGACTTGTTGCCCATGAATGGTGCTTTTTAAGAGAATTGTGGTAAAAAAAAAAACCTATACAATTTACCCTTTTAACCATTTGTAGTGTACAGCGCAGAAGTGTTAACTATACGCACATTGTCGTGCAACAGATTTCTAAGACTTTTTCATCCTGCAAAACTGAAACACTGCACCTGTTGAACAGCAAGGCCCCTGTTCCCTCTCCCTCCAGCCCCTGGCAACCACCATTCTACTCTCTAAGAGTTCCACTACTTTAGATGCCTCACATTAGTAGACTTGTACATCATTTGTCTTTTGGGACTGGGTTATTTCACTTAGCATAATGTCCTCAAGGTTCATCCATGTTGTAGCATATGGTAGGATTTCCTTCCTTTTTGTGTGTGTGTGTGTTTTTTTTTTTTTGCGGTACGCGGGCCTCTCACTGTTGTGGCCTCTCCG
>NC_041229.1:98549533-98566990 GCF_002837175.3 Physeter macrocephalus | reverse complement strand
CGGCCATGGCTCACGGGCCCAGCCGCTCCGCGGCATGTGGGATCTTCCCGGACCGGGGCGCGAACCCGTGTCCCCTGCATCGGCAGGCGGACTCTCAACCACTGCGCCACCAGGGAAGCCCCCTTCCTTTTTATAAACTGAATCATATGCCGTTGTATGGATATACCATATTTTCTTTATCCAGTTGTATGGATATGCCATATTTTCTTTATCCAGTTGTATGGATATGCCATATTTTCTTTATCCACATATTCTTTTCTTTTTTTTTTTTGGCTGCGTTTGGATCTTCGTTGCTGCGCACGCGCTTTCTCTAGTTGCGGTGAGCGGGGGCTACTCTTCGTTGCGGTGCGTGGGCTTCTCATTGCCGCGGCTTCTCTTGTTGCAGAGCACGGGCTCTAGGCACACGGGCTCAGTAGTTGTGGCTCGCGAGCTCTAGAGCACAGGCTCAGTAGTTGTGGTGCATGGGCTTAGTTGTCCTGCTGCATGTGGGATCTTCCCGGACCAGGGCTCGAACCCGTGTCCCCTACATTGGCAGGCGGATTCTTATCCACTGCGCCACCAGGGAAGTCCGATCCACATATTCTTCATCCAGTGGATGTTTAGGTTGCTTCCATCTCTGAGCTATTGTGGCTAATGCTGCAAGAATGGTGCTTCTTCTGATTTTTTTTTTTTTTTTTTGTGGTATGCGGGCCTCTCCTTGTTGCGGCATCCACATATTCTTCATCCAGTGGATGTTTAGGTTGCTTCCATCTCTGAGCTATTGTGGCTAATGCTGCAAGAATGGTGCTTCTTATTAGAGACTAGTTAGTATCAGAGACTAGTTCTCGTCTTTCTTTCATTACCCTTTGGTGGGGAGCTTCATGGTTTGTTTTTTTCTTTTCCTTTGTGTAAATAATTGTTAGGTTAAACATCTTAGGTGGAAACAAAGTGGATGAATCTGGGAGTTTTATAGATACTGCATACCAATTAGAGGGAAAGGGAAAAGTTGCCCCAGGACATTTACAGAGTACAGATTCTCTTTAGGCGGCCCATTTGAATAGATAAGAGGAGCTGCAGGGCTGTCACATTGTTGAATCCTAGAGCCACTAAAATTCCAGACTCCAGATGTTTACCTACAGGAAAGGTGCAGAACCATTGTCCAGTTCTGACTGAAGCCATCCACCCATGAATCCTAAATCTTGACCCCAAGGATCAAAGACCTCCAACAGCAGTAAGGAAGAAAGACCACCTAACACAAATGTGTGGTTCTCTCACTGAGAAGTAACTTATCAGGCAAAACCCTAGCTGATAGTAACTATGAGAAGCTGTGCCTCGGTATTCCTTCCTCCAGTGGTTTCTTTAGGAGACACAGGAAATAAGAATAACATCAATGTCATCATTATAAAAGAAAATCTTTACCCAAATATGGACGTTGCACACTTTGAATCAAAAGCATTTGTTACGCATTTATAGGCATAGATGGTATCAGAGAAGCATGGACTGAATCAGCTTCGCAAAGAGCTTCCAAGTAGCTGGAGTGAGAAGGCAAACACTCATGAACATGGTGACATTGCTGGGAAAAGCAGAGAGCACTCCTGGGGGGAGGGGAGGATGTGGTTTGCACTGGACTTAGAAGAATGACAGCATTTAAATAAGTGGACAGGGTTCAGAAAGGCATTTTTTTCTTTCGTTTTGATTTAGCCAATATGTACTGAGTGCCAACTTGGTAGGTGCCAGGCTCCATGCTTGAAGCTGAGGATAATGACGAAAAGACATAGTCACTGCCTTCCAGGAGGTTTTCAAAACTATTTCATCAGGGGAGCAGATTTTTCTAATGAGGCCCACACTGCCCTGGCCTCCCCCTCTGAAGGGGCCCAGAGGCACCTCCAGGACACCCAGTCCCCACGAAGCACAGCTAGATGAGCAGGGGTTGGGGATACAGGGCTAACAGTCTGGCTGTGGCAGCAGAAGGGGAGTTGGCTCTGACGCTGTTACCCTGGAGCTGGCCACCAGTCAGGCGCCTTGTGTCCACGGTGAGGCCATCCTCCAGAACCTTCTTCGCCCATCTCACCCACCTGGCTGTTGCCAGGCATTTTCTGCTCAGCCCCTGACCCTCGGCCCGTGGGACTGGTATTTTGTCTCCCACTGTGGGACTCCTTCAGACTCTGGCTCTCTAGTTGATTTAGGACAGAAGTGCTAGTGGGGTTTCCAAGAGGAAACGCTCAGCAATAAGCGGGCTCTTCAAACCTGAGACGGTGAGCTGGGGAGTCACCCACATGGAGGTGGGGTAGGGCAGGAGATGCCCCGGGATCCTGTGCAAATAGCAGAATCTGGTTTGAATAGCATTGCTAGCCTTCCCAGCTGGGTGACCCTGAGCAAATCATTTCTGAGAGGCTGCTTTTCTTCATTTGCAAATCTGGCAGAACAATATCAAGTCACAGGATTATTGCTAAATTTCAGTGAAATACTGAAAATGAAGCCCTGGGTGGGGCACATGATAAAAGCCCGAGTGAAAGGGGCTTAAGCGAGGGAGAGGAGTGAGAAGCTTCACAGGAGCCCTTGGAGTGTGGAGAGGGAAGAACAGAAGGCCAACGGCTGAGCCAGTGTTCCCTTAACTCTGTACAGCCAATCTCCCCGGTCACTCAAGGAGAAATGGAATGGAATGGGGGGAGGGGGCTGGGCGGCCAGACTGTCACTCGGGGATGATGGATGAGCCAGAGTATTCCATGGCTTGTATTTGTGCCGACCGGCTCTGAGATTCTTCCCCTGGGGGAGTGTTCCCTGCTCCTCCTGCTTGGGAGGCCCTCCTCAGGGCTCGGGGCTGGGGCTGGGTGTAAAGTTTGCCCTGAGACTCTGGCACAGGCTTCCAGCGGCTGGTGTGCGTGTGCTTTTGTACGTGGGTGTGAATGCAAGTATATGTGTATATTTGCGACTCTGGTATCAGTGTACGCATGCATGTGCACATACGTACGTTTGTGTGTACTTACACATACCTATATGAGTATGCACGTGTGCTAAGTTGCTAGTCAAGACATGTTTAAATATGCGATGAGGGGAATATATAAAATGCTAGATTTTTGTTGGGTTCACTTGAAGGGGACTTTCAGTTTGAAGAAGTCACTTGACTGGTAGGCAGCCCATGTCCTGAGGGAGGAAATAACAGATATGACCACGCCCCTTCCTGAGGTCCCTGGTAGCCAAAGCAGGTGAGGATGGAAGAGGTGTCCTAATTTACTTAAGGGTTTTTCTGGGGTAAGCAGAATTCACATTTCCCCAACATTTCTTCTCAAGAGTCAAGATGGTGGAGAGATTTGGGGAATGAGTGAGTATAATTTCAACCAAGGCTTAGGACAGGGAATAACAGTAAGGTCTCTAAAGTAAAATTTCCTTGAGAAAAATGGAATCTAGGTTACTAAGCACTAGGGTCTACTCCCAACGCTGCTATCCATCAGCTATGAGACCTTGAAGGAGTAGATTAAGTGCTCTCTAAGGCCTCATTGTCCATTGACAAAAAGGGGATAATACTGGCATGGTGCTATCATATATTATGTAAATTTGAGTTATGCAAATTTGAAAAACTGCAAATCTCTTTAAATTAAAAAAAAGGCATCAAGTTTGCATGATTTCAAAATTGGTGTGTCAAGTGGTTTGTAGGCTGTTTACAGCTATTACCCCATGACAGCATCACTTGGGCTGGAGAAAGTAAATAACCACCATCAATGTTTCTATCGTGAATCAAACTGTTTACGTGCGTCATAACTTCTGATAGTGACCTTAATGACTAATGTGCTGTTATTCTAATATTCAACATTATCATTTAAAATATTTTCTGTATCCTAGAATGATGTTATCTTAGAGTTCATTAAGTGGTGGCGTTAGCGCCAGAAAACACTCTCCAAAATCAATAACTTTGTAATAGAAGTTAGATATGATAAAACATTATGAAAAAGCCCAAGTAACTGTCATAACGTGCCAAGAAGTTAGTTTAGGAGTGCCTACTCTGTGAAACGTGAGACTTTTAGTGTTAAGTAAATAAAAAATAGCACAAAGGCAAAAATATTCTACAGTAGTTGAAGATTCCTTTCCCTACCTTTTACAATTATTCTTCTGGGAAAAATAGCGTCAAATTATGTGAGTCTTGAATTATCCAGCGTCTTCGGTAACATATCTTTTTCATAAGCTGTGATCTCCTCTTAAATGAAATTATGTAACCCATGAAAATTTCTCAGCTTGGTAAATGCATAATGCATATTAGGTAGTTTTTACAGTTATTCTTTTTTATTTTATTTTTTTTTTGTGGTACGCGGGCCTCTCACTGTTGTGGCCTCTCCTGTTGTGGAGAGCTGTGATCTCCTCTTAAATGAAATTATGTAACCCATGAAAATTTCTCAGCTTGGTAAATGCATAATGCATATTAGGTAGTTTTTACAGTTATTCTTTTTTATTTTATTTTTTTTTTGTGGTACGCGGGCCTCTCACTGTTGTGGCCTCTCCTGTTGTGGAGCACAGGCTCCGGAAGCGCAGGCTCCGCACGCGCAGGCTCCGGACGCGCAGGCTCCGGACGCGCAGGCTCCAGACGCGGCCATGGCTCACGTGCACAGCCGCTCGCGTGCACAGCCGCTCCGCGGCATGTGGGATCCTCCCGGACCGGGGCACGAACCCGTGTCCCCTGCATCGGCAGGCGGACTCGCAACCACTGCGCCACCAGGGAAGGGAAGGGAAGCCCTACAGTTATTCTTAATCGCAGCCCTAAGGGTTTTTAGGGACCAGGTGGATTCTGACACAGCATGTGGCTCAGGTCGGGAAGTCTTCTGGAATCCAGGTAGAACCTAAAGGTATTGAACTTTTGAAAACAGTGGCTGAATGAGTGTAAATTGTTAACTCTGGAATCAAAATTTAAATCCCCGCAGTAGCTGTTTAAGAATCTGGAACAGATTATGTGTCCAAGAGGCTACACAGGACAAAGTTTCAACAGTGACACCATGTGGCAGCAAGGACTAACCGCAATGCAGCCCTAATCACTCTTCAAGATTCTCTCTCTGAACACCCTCAAATAAATCCACCAGCGGAGCACTGTGTCATAGGGGATGCGAAGCAGATCACTGGAACTTTGCCTATCCCAGAGCGGGACTGCAGGGCAGGACGAGGAGGTGGGCGTCTTAGATGTGTGTGTTTATGAGTGTATGGCCCTCTGTCTTCCTCAAAAGTGACACCCGTGGGTGGAGGAGCTGGGGGTTGTTAAGTATGCCAGTCACAGAGATAGCAGAAAAGGAAGGGTAAAATTACACGCAAGCAACATGACATTTCGTGTAATAAGTTGTTTCTAATATTATAATGATACAGACAAAAAGTTCTTGATTCTTTAAGGAAAATCTCAGAGTAGCAAGCTGTTGGGGAAAGTTACTGACTTTCTCTACATATACATAAGACCACTATGGTAGATTAGAAAAATGGCCACAGTTATTCATGCTTCCTTATATGCATGCCTTTTGCAAAATGACTCTGCAGGTCTTTTCTTCAAAAGTGGACATGTTTCTGGAATTCCCTGGCGGTCCAGTGGTTAGGGCTCTGTGCTTTCACTGCTGAGGGCCTGGGTTCAATCCCCGGTCAGGGAACTAAAATCCTGCAAGCTGTGCGGTACAGCCAAAAAAAAAAAAAAAAAAAAAAAAGTGGACACATTTCCCTGACGCTTTGAATCTAAGCTGGCCTGATTATTTGTTTTGGTCAATAGAATGAGGCAGAAGGGATGTTATATTACTTCCTAGCTTCAGACTCAAGAGGCCTTGTGTGTTTCTGCCCACTTTCTTAGACCCCTGCAACCTCCATTTGAATAAGACCAGACTAGCCTCCTGGAAAATGAGAGACCAAGTGGAGCAGAGCCCGTGAGCTGATTCATTTCAGCCAAGGTCCCAGCCATATGGAAGAGCCTGTACAAACCCAAAGCCAAACCTCATCAGACCTTCCAGCTAACCCCCACAGGTGACTGCAGCAGACACATAATCAAGGCCACCCTAAACCTGCCAGGCCCTCACAGACTCAGTGACTCATGAGCTAAATAAATGTTTATCGTTTTAAACAAACTAACCCCCTAAAAGGGACACGTGCCCTCTTACAAGAGAAGCCTCAGAACAGAAAATATTTAAATTCCCTTCACTCTCAGACTTTCTACTCTTTCCAGATGTAAAGGAATCTCCTCTTTCCCCCTACCTGGATGTGGTGATTCATTCATTCAATCATTCATTCACTCAATAGATTTTTTTTTTTTTTTTTAATGTAAGGCACTTTGATAGGCGTGGTGGGGCACATGGTACAGGGCATAAAAAACACAGATCTGATTTATTATCATCATTTTTAATTTTATTTATTTTTGGCTGCATTGGGTCTTTGTTGCTGCGTGCGGGCTTTCTTTAGTTGTGGCGAGCGGGGGCTACTCTTGGTTGCGGTGCGCCGGCTTCTCATTGCGGTGGCTTCTCTTGTTGTGGAGCACGGGCTCTAGGCGCGGGCTCAGTAGCTGCGGCATGCAGGTTCTAGGGCGCATGGGCTTCAGGAGTTGTGGCACACGGGCTTAGTTGCTCCACGGCATGTGGGATCTTCCCGGACCAGGGATCAAACCCGTGTCTTGTGCCTTGGCAGGTGATTCTTTTTTTTTCTTTTTTTAAAAAATTTATTTATTTTACTTATGTATCTTTGGCTGCATTGGGTCTTGGTCGCTGCACGCGGGCTTTCTCTAGTTACAGCGAGCAGGGGCTACTCTTCGTTGCAGTGGGCGGGCTTCTCATTGCGGTGGCTTCTCTTGTTGGGGAGCACGGGCTCTAGGCACGTGGGCTTCAGCAGTTGTGGCACGCGGGCTCAGGAGTTGTGGCTCACGGGTTCTAGAGCGCAGGCTCAGTAGTTGTGGCGCACGGGCTTAGTTGCTCCGCGGCATTGTGGGATCTTCCGGGACCGGGGCACAAACCCGCGTCCCCTGCATCGGCAGGCAGACTCCCAACCGGGTTCTAGAGCGCAGGCTCAGTAGTTGTGGCGCACGGGCTTAGTTGCCCCGCGGCATTGTGGGATCTTCCGGGACCAGGGCTCGAACCCGTGTCTCCTGCGTTGGCAGGCGGATTCTTAACCACTGCGCCACCAGGGACGTCCCAAATCTGATTTGGAGTCTAGTTTGAGTAGACAGGAAATAAACCTGGCCCAATAGGCCACCTCGTACGTTCGAATTCAGACAACGTGGGATCAATTTATAGATGCGTGATATCTGGATAGTTACTTAAATCTTTCTGAGTTTCCGCCTCCCTAGCTCACAAGCAGGAATAATACCTGGCTCTCAGCGTGGCCAGGAGGGCTAACACATTCGTAAAGCTCTATGCCCATGGGTCAGGGTCACACGTTCTCCTTCAAATTTGGGGTTTGGTACTGAGCAGCATCTTTATCACCTCAGGATCCCCCCCAAGGAGGGGGGACTCTTCCTGCATTTGAGAGGTGACTGCTTTCAACAGTTCCTCACATAAGGCTCAGTGTAAGTGCAGCCCCCCAGACAGGAATCTGGCATCTCTCCAGCAGCCTGAGAAATTGACTGAGAAGGGAAGGACGTACAGAGATCACTCTGCAAATCAAGCCTGATGTGAGCGGTCTCTCCACGTCCACCAAACTACAGATCAAGTTTGGGTGATTCTTATTTGGCTCTCGGCCTTGGCTGGGAGACTGAGCTGCAGGGAAGGCCTCTGGCTGGGGACCTGCCATTCTCAGGTTTTGCCCCAGAAACAGTCCACACGGGGAGCCAGGTCCTGAAGCACAGTCTGACGATCGGGAAGCAAGCAGTAGTAGATGAACAACAGGGCAGGGGATAAGCCGTGAACACCCTCCATGTCTTCTTCCTTCCCCTCTCAGAAACACCTGACCTCAACCAGAACATGCAGAAACTGGAAAGAGCACAGAGGAAGCTTGGGTCTTGACTTCCCTGGCTGTCCAGTGGTTAAGACCGCGCCTTCCAACGCAGGGCCACGGGTTCGATCCCTGGTCGGGGAACTAAGATCCCACACGCTGTGCGGCGTGGCCAAAAAAAAAAAAGGAAGCTTGGGTCACCACCGATCCTGCACTTCAGCCCTGACCTTGGCACCCCTCCCAGGCCATAGAGAAGGAAACCAGCCTAAAGGGCAGAGAGCTGCAAGTGTGGCTGCAGTATCCAGCTAGGTCAGTTACGGCACTGCCCTCCCATGCCTGCTTCTCCTTATCACCAGGGTATGTGAGAGGGGTACAGAGAAGCCAGATTCTATAGAAGTCCCTATGGTGAGAGCTGCAGGGATGTAAGCATATATCCTAATGGCTCTGATGGCTTTAAGGAAAACACTGCCCCCATAGAAACATTTCAGGCAGGACTACTTTGACCTAAATTGAGACACTATTAGAAAATGAAATCAGATACCTGATAAACGTCTGTGGACTGATGGCTGAATCCCCATGTGTCGTCCTGGGAAAGTAGTCATACCTCTGGGCTATTTGTGCTTGGGAACCTGAATGTCTGAGTGTGTGAGAGAGCTGGGAGGTGAGGGGCAAGCGGGGCGGTGGGGGGGCGGGTAAGTGGCAGGGGGCAAGGACGACCAGACCTGCAGTTGAAGGGCTAAAGCCAGAAATCAGTCAGCATGTTTGGGTTGACAACATTGTAACAAGGAGAGGGGAAGGATGGGAGAGGAGAGAGACATAGTGGCTGGGGCGGTGGGGGAGAAATGGAGGCAAAGAAAGGAATAGAGACAGGAGATTGAGACAAAAAGACAGGATGAGAAGGAAGAAGACGGGAAAGAGGGAAATAGAAGGGCTAAGAGCTGGAGCATCACTGAGTCTAGGAGTAGAAGCTGGAAATGGGGAAAACTTTTCTTTTTTTTTTTTTTTTTTTTTTTTTTTTTTGGCCACGCTGTATGGCATGTGGGATCTTAGTTCCCTGACCAGGGATCAAACCCACATCCCCGGCAGTGGAAGCGTGGAGTCTTAACCACTGGACCACCGGGGAAGTCCCCCAGGAAAACTTATTAAGAAATATCTTCAGAGACTAAAAAAAAATGCTCTGTGTTAAAAATCTATCTTCCTGGGACTTCCCCGGTGGCACAGTGCTTAAGACTCCATGCCCCCAATGCAGGGGGCCTGGGTTCGATCCCTGGCCAGGGAACTAGATCCCACATGTGTGCCGCAACTAAGACCCGGTGCAACCAAATAAATTAAAAAAAAAAAAATCTATCTTCCTATCTGTCTCCTTCATCAAGCTACAGGTTTTGCTTTTATTTTATTTTTGAAAATTTATTTTGCCTGTGTCAGGTCTTAGTTGCAGCACACAGGATCTTCATTGCAGCATGTGGGCTCTTAGTTGCGGCACGCATGTGGGATGTAGTTCCCCGACCAGGGATCGAACCTTGGCCCCCTGCATTGGGAGCATGGAGTCTTACCCACTGGACCACCAAGGAAGTCCCAAGCGATAGGTTTTAAAGGCAGGCATTAGGTTTAAGTCATCTTTATAGCCTCTGTGCTTCGCATAGTGCCAGACACATGCTAGGTACTCAATCAGCTGGTTGAACAAATAAAATATGAAGAAAAGGCAGGACTTGAAGATAGAAGGGCAGAGACATAGAATAGAGTGGGTTTGAGCTTAGACTTCAGTCATAAGGATGTGCTTTCAAAGCCCAGTTTTGCCATCTAACTGCAGGACTTTGAGCAAGACAGCCTTTCCGAGTTTAGAGTTTACCATATAAAGTTGTTGTGAGGATGAGATGTCTGCAAAGCTCTTAGCAGACAGCCTGTGTACGTTCCCAACACTGTTAGCTACTGTTATTACCGGTTGTCACAGTTGTTGCAAACAAATAAGCGAGATAGGGGCTGTGATAAAGGGATTGCATGAAAAGCCCCCGGTTAGACTCTGCCCTGCCACTTTGTAGTGCCTTTCCACTCCAACTCTGGGTCTGGCCACGTGACTTGCTTTGGCTGATGGGATAATGGTAAACGTGATGCAAGCAGAGGTGCAGGGTGTGAAAAAGACTGCCTATCTTTGACTCCTCACTTGGAACTCTGCCACTGCAGGCTAGCACTGCTGGAAGGGTGCCGGAGACACGCAGAGGACAACCAAGGTGTTCCAGCTGAGGCCATCGTGTATCAGTCATCCCCAACCAACCCACCAACTATTACAGATGTATGAGCGAGCCCGGGGAAGGTCAGCCAGGTCCATCCCAGATCAGCAAGACCACTCAGCCCTAACCCCCAGACTTACGTGAAATGATAAATAGTTGCTATTTTAAGCCACTAAGTTTGGAGTGACTTGTTACAGCAATAGCTAGCCGATAGAGGGGCCTCGGAAGCCCTAGTGCTCTAAAATTGAAAGGCAAATGAGAGAGGAAGTCATGGTCTGCCAGGTTTTATTTGTACAGTCTGCTGTATTTGTACCAGAGAAAGCTGCAGAAAGTGCTTTGGAGAGTCACGGGGAAGGGAGGATAGAAGCAGGTCCCCTCACCAGACCCCACGGGAGCCCTTCGGGTGGAGGGCAGGCCTGAGATGGGAGGCAGCTGGGGACAAGTCCAGGCAGGCAGCAGCGGGGCTGCAACTAGAAGAGCTGAGGCCAGAGGGGGCTTGCCCTGGGCGGCCTCCTGCAGGTCTCAGGTGCTGGGCTCATATACCCGCCCCATGAAGACCGGGAACTTGTGCTGCTGGTCCCAGAGCACAAAGAGGAAGGGCTGCTGCACCTCAAAGACCAGCAAACTGCGGGCCACAGAGATAGCGGAGGCTGCAGCCGCCTCCACCCCGCTCTCCGTCAGCTCCAGCATGGACTGGTGCTGCATCGCAGAAAGCTCCAGATCCGGGTCCTCTGTCAGCCCGCACAGGTTGATGTTGTAGGTAAAGTCAAAGAATTCTAGGGCATAACCAGAGAAAGACAATAAGTCAAAGACCAGCACGATTGTACAACACGGGGAATATAGCCAATGTTTCGTAGTAACTGTAAATGGAAAGTAACCTTTAAAAATTGTACAAAAGGGACTTCCTTGGTGGCGCAGTGGTTAAGAATCCACCTGCTAATGCAGGGGACACGGGTTCGAGCCCTGGTCCGGGAAGATCCCACATGCCGCAGAGCAACTAAGCCCGTGCGCCACAACTACTGAGACCACACGCCACAACTACTGAAGCCCGCGCACTCTAGGGCCCACGTGCTGCAACTACTGAGTCCGCGCGTCTAGAGCCCACGCTCCGCAACAAGAGGAGCCACTGCGATGAGAAGCCCGCGCGCCACAATGAAGGGCAGCCCCCCACTCGCTGCGACCAAAGAAAGCCTGCGTGCAGCAACGAAGACGCAACGCAGCCAAAAAATAAAATTGTATAAAAATTTTAAAAGTTAAATTAAAAAATAATAATTTAAAATATTTTTTAAAATACTGCAATTTAAAAAAAAAACCAGCACAAAACCCTCAGCTGTTGGAGACGTTTGTCCTGAATTTTCTGGGTTCGTCCCAAGTTCCAATACCCTCTTTCTCCTCCTCCTCCTTGTTTATCAAATTATAATCGCATTATAATGTGCCTTCCGGTCCAGTTCATGGGATCCTCTAACAGTGGGCCCATCTTCACTCCAACCACCCCTTTCTCTCAAGTGGTGAGAAGCCTTGCCCCCAGCGCCCCCAAACCCTGAAAAGTGATGCCATTGCTTCCTTATCAACAAGGACCTTGGAAGTGAGGTAATACTATCAGAAGGAGGACATATGTTCTCAAATGAGGTCACACACAAGGGTGTGATGTCCTATACTAGGAAACAAGATCATCTATTAGGAAGTCAAGTTCTATAGCAGAAAATGAAGTGATATATTTGGATATGACATCAAAGATCAGGAAGTGAGGTCTAAGGTTAGGAAACGGAGTATCTGTTGACCTCCCTAAACTCACAAGCCTCCAGACCCTTTTAGTAGAGAGCTTCTTGCATATACCGTGGGGAAAGGCTGAGTTTTATGACATGTCTCTGAGGGAGAAGCATCCACTCCCGCCTCGGTGACCTGTTCCCAGTGTCTATGTCACAAGGGACCGCAGTGGAAACAGTTGGGAGGGCTGTAGACCTATATTGGGGTTCCGGCTCACTTCTAACCAGCTTAAGGGACCCTGAGTAAGTCATGCAAACTTTCTGAGTCTCAGCTTCCTCCATGATCCAGTGGGATAATCAGAGGATTGAGGGGCAACCTGAGATTCCGGATGAGAGGGTTAACGGCATTTCAAGGCGCGCCCTCCACCCCCAGCCCACCATCACAACCTCTTCTCCTCGGATGGCCTAGGGTCGGTCCTGCCAGGCTCACCCAGCAAGTCCTGGTTGCTCTTTACTTTGACGCGAGGCATCATCAGGTGAGTAGGATGGAACTTGGCCGACTCCAGCTTCCTCATGACGGCCTTGAAGACAGGGGGGCTGAGAGCCTGCTCCATGTCTTTGAGACGGTGTTTCAAGGTCTGGGGCACCAGGATCACAAAGCTCAGGTTGTGGGACAGCTGCAGACGGCCCACCTGGAGAGTAAGACATGCACATTGTCAGCCTTCCTACCCCAGCTCTCTCCTGGCTCCTACCCTCTGTGTCCCGAGGCGGGTCTTCAGTCCGCTGCTATAGTCTGTACTAGTTCAACAAGCAGCAGCTAGAACTAGGCTCCCAGGCTTTGCCATGAGATGAGGATGCCAGCTGGGTGAACAGTGCTGGTCTAACCCTGTGCTGGTGAGAGGCAGACGAAAGAGCACGAGTTTTGTTTCGTTTTGCGGTACGCGGGCCTCTCACCGCCGCGGCCTCTCCCGTCGCGGAGCGCAGGCTCCGGACGCGCAGGCTCAGCGGCCGTGGCTCACGGGCCCAGTCGCTCCGCGGCACGTGGGATCTTCCCGGACCGGGGCACGAACCCGCGTCCCCTGCATCGGCAGGCGGACTCTCAACCACTGCGCCACCGGGGAAGCCCTGAGCACGAGTTTTGATCACACAGGCTGAGGATCACATCCTGACTCTACGGCTGATTAACTGTGCAGGACAGGCAAGCAATCTGATCTCTCCAAGCCCAGTTCCTTTCAAGTACGTTGTGCATAAAGTATATAAAGTACCAACACAGTCATCAGGTTCGTCCCTTTAAAGACTTTTGATGGCTTTTCACTGCCTACGAGATTAAGTATAAACTCTCGGTCTGGCATTCAAGATTGTGTACAAGCTGATCCTAGCCTACCTTTTCAGTTAGTCTGCCAGTAGAAGGACTTACAACTGGTGGCCAGATAAAAGTATGAGAGAAATGCAGGACCCACGAGTCCAATACAGGGGTGTTCTCAACTCAGGGCAAATTTGCCCCCAGTGGACACCTGGCAATGTTTGGAGCTGGCAGGAGCTCACAGTGCTACTGGCATCTAGTGGGTAGAAGCCAGGGATGCTGTTAAATGCAACAATGCCAGGGACAGCATCTCATAAGGAAGAATCATCGAACCCAAAATGTCCATAGTGCCAGGACTGAGAAACTAATAGGATATAAGAGACTAATACTGAAATGGCATTATGGTTGAGGTTGAGAGATGGACAAGAATAATCTAGAATGCAGAATTCAATTGGGCAATGAAGAAATTAACCGAAAACAATCAATTGTTGGAAGTGAAAAAATGGTCCAGAAGAAGCAGGTTGTACACTGATTTATCACCTGAAGAGCATGGACTTGGGGATCCCTTTTGACAGAGGCTCTAGATAGGGTACGCTCATCTGGCAGTACACACCCTTCATGTCCTGTGTACAGACCTTGCCTCTGTGACCAAAAAATTACCACACTGTGGTCTTGAATTTTCAAGCCAACAACCTCAGCATACCTGAGTTGGTAAACCTAACCCCCTTCACTGGGTAAATACTCTTTAAATCCCAGGAAAATTTAGAATGAAGTATGGGAATAACAAAATAAGCCAACTCTGTAGTATTAACACCAGGTGATAAGTTCAGAGCAATCTGTGTTGGTTATTTAAAATAGCGTTTATAATTTTTAAGAGAATCAGACATGCTAGTTTTATGCTTTTGAACAAAAAGGTGTGGGATAATTTCATTTGGTTTGAGAATGATGTTGAGATGTTGACTGAAAGTTGATTTACTCTTCAGAGTGAATTTTCAATTCACAAGTGGGCTTTAGGTGCTATAGCAAGAAATGGCCAAGCAGGGCTGTAATTCTGTTCTGTCAGGTATCTGACATGCTAAAAGAGAAAATCAAGTATATCAAATGTATGAGGTATTTATAAAGTATATACATAAGCTCAAAATGCTTAGGGGATATTAATTAACCATATTTGTAAATGAAACAAATGGTTTAGAGGAGTTTAATCTGTTCAAAATGGCTTAATTGAAGAACAAATGAAAGTTAGTGTTTTGTATAAATATTATGATTAATAATGTAGCAAATTCAGCTAAAAATTTAAAGGCTTAAGTAAAATTTTGATTTTGAATTTATAACATGAATATATTAAATTCAGTATTCGCTTAAAACCCACGAAACTGTAAAGAGTGGGGGTTTTTTTGCATAAAACTCCTTCTTTGCCATTAAAAATCCCTCACATTGGGGCTTCCTTGGTGGCGCAGTGGTTGAGAATCTGCCTGCTAATGCAGGGGACACGGGTTCGAGCCCTGGTCCGGGAAGATCCCACATGCCGTGGAGCAACTAGGCCCGTGAGCCACAACTACTGAGCCTGCACGTCTGGAGCCTGTGCTCCGCAACACGAGAGGCAGCGACAGTGAGAGGCCCGCGCACCGCGATGAAGAGCGGCCCCCGCTCGCCGCAACTGGAGAAAGCCCTCGCACAGAAACGAAGACCCAACACAGCCAAAAATAAATAAATAAATAAAAAACACAAAAAACACAAAAACTCTCACACTGATATTCTCCCCCATATACTCTTGAGTTAGAGTGATGCCCTGAACCGGCCATATATATTCACTCTTCTCTGCCTTATGCATGTATTCTGGTTCTGTTAAATAGTTGGGAATGTTCAAAGCCATTGGATAGGGATGGATGGATGGAAGGGTAGCAAAGTGCATGAATGGTTAAGAGTGGTCAAAAGTACCCACCTCTGCGACGTCTTCCTAGCCATTCATACTAAGGGAGTTGCTCCCTTTAGCATCTTCCATTGAATTCATTCATTTATTCAGCAAATATAATGAGCACTTATTATATGTGGTATTGTTCTAGGCCCTCAGACATAGTAGGAAAAAAAAGAGGTAAGGTCTCTGATCCCAAGGAAAGAGACAGTATCTCAGGGAGACAGATAATACTGCAATCAAATAAGCAAGTAAACAACATAATTCAGATCATGATAAGTACCATGGATATAATAAAACAGGATGATGTTACAGGGTGAGGAGGAGGCTACTTTAAGGAGGGGGAGGCCTCTCCACCAAGGTGGCCTTTTACTTGACACCAGATGAGCAGAGAAACAAGTTATGTGAAAATCTGAGTGAAAAGCATCCAGGCAGGGGGAAAAGCTAGGGAAAGCTCCCAAGGTGGAAGCAAGCCTGGCATGTTCCAGAACAGATCCTATATTCCTCAGCCTGGTACCAAGTCACTGGGTATCTCCCATTGTTTTCTGTCTCAGCAAGTTCTGTGTCTTGCTGTCCTAACAGGGCAGAAATATCTGGTCATTGGGCATGAGAGACTTTCCTAACTAGAATCTTCTGGGCTCCATGTCCTCTCTTCCCTCCCTCCTCATCCACTGAAATCATACTGTTCAATTTCTGCTAAGGAACTTAAGCCATTTAACACATGCACACACACGCACTTACCACGTACAGGAACTCATGGATATACCTAGACATGTGTACACATACAGATGCATGCTGTACACAGGTACACACACAGAGGACTTACTAAGCCAGCAGGGCCTACTGGTGGGTTGACTGGAAAGAGAAACAGAGGCACAGAATAGGAACACGACTCACTTTTTGCCATTCAGTGCAGTAGAGATGCATGAAGAAATTTTAGAATCCTGCTTTCCAACCTCAAATATATAATGCCTGCCTCGGCCAAGGCTGGAGAGGGGGAGAAGGAGAAAAGATAGGGTGGAAATAGAGTCAGAAGCAGTAGAAATGATGAATTAAGGGTAGGGCTATGCCCCACACTGATGGAGCCACAGCAGGAAAGAAGTCAGGATACGCAAGAGGCTCTGAAACAGGAGTGTGAAGGGCCAAGAACTTACCTTGGCCTTCAAAGTCGGGTCTGTGAAGTGGGCCACAGGGTACTTCTTGCTATTCATCATGGGTACTTTTATCACAGAGGATCTGCTGTAAAAGTCCTTCCTATTTGTTCTGCTGTGGTTAAATGTTGTCTTCCACTTGGCTAGAGGGAAGAGTGGGGGAAGAGTTACTCTAATGCAGGTGGGGAGAGGATGAAGCAGAGTTAAAGGTTCTGTTAGCAAGGGGTGGGGCAGGTACCATGGGATCCAGTCGTGGAACTTGGGGTTGAGTGGGTTTTAAGCCAGGAGAAGAAGGAGGAACTCAGGACGGGAAGACACCCTGGTCCAGGGCCCCCTTACCATTCAGGTAGATAGCGTTGAGGAGGACAAGGCGGGGGTCGTCGGGCAGGCTGTCTAGCAGTTGCCTGATCTTGTGGTTGGTCTCCTTGGCCACCCAGGCATTGATGATGTCCAAGCTGACTTTACTGTCCTTTGCCAGGGCTTTGGGGCTGTTGCCATACAGGCTCTGAGAGGCATTCGCAAAGGTGTCCCTTATAGCCAGGTCTGGCGGCGGAAGCAGGTTGAGAGAGGGAGGCATGAGATCTCGGAACACTCTCTCCCCTTCCAAGAGCAGGCTTGGAGAGGGAGCTCGTTTCCCATCACTTTTTCTGCTCCAATGAACACAGTATGTCGGAGCAGGGTTCCCGCCCACTCCTCTTACAGATGTGCTGAGACCCAGAGAAGGCAAATCCTGAGCTAAGAGCAGAACTCATCCTAGGCTTTAACTGCCTCTATTTGCCATGGGACCACGGCTTGGCAAGGTAACTCTTTGAGATCTTAACTTCCATTTGCCTGTATTTTTCCCTCTTTTCTTCCCTTAATTCAACAGGGAACAGACTCTGCTTTTCAGACTCACTGGAAGGTGTGTGACAAGACTTCCTGGGTTTTGCTCTCCAAAGCCCAGGTCCACTAAAGAAAAAAAGTGTTTGAAAGAGAAATTTTTCCTGGACTAAATAGATCATATTCAATGCAGCTGTATTTTCCACCAACCTAGCAAGACAGAGGATAAATCTGATTTATAGCAAATAAGTAAATGCAACATTTCTTGAATTCCTCTAAGCCATATTTTTCCCATCTCTAAAAAGAGGGGTTTGGGGTTTTTTTTTTTAGATAATGGTGTGATAGGTGAGTTTTCTTTCTTTCTTTCTTTCTTTTTTCTTTCCTATATGTTCTCAGGTTTTTTTTCGTTTTTTTTTTTTTTTTTTTTTGCGGTACGCGGGCCTCTCACGGCTGTGGCCTCTCCCGTTGCGGAGCACAGGCTCCGGAC
>NC_041229.1:98548306-98549346 GCF_002837175.3 Physeter macrocephalus | reverse complement strand
CGCGCAGGCTCAGCGGCCATGGCTCACGGGCCCAGCCGCTCCGCGGCATGTGGGAATCTTCCCGGACCGGGGCACGAACCCGTGTCCCCTGCTTTGGCAGGCGGACTCTCAACCACTGCGCCACCAGGGAAGCCCTTTTTTCGTTTTTTGTATTTTTTTTTTTTTTTGGCCATGCCGCGAGGCATGCGGGATCTTAGTTCCCCGACCAGGGATCGAACCCATGGCCCCTGAAGTGGAAGCACAGAGTCCTAACCACTGGACCACCAGGGAATTCCAGTATTTTCTCAGTTTTCTACAATGAATGAGTATTGCTTTTATAGTAAAAAAATAAAAGACAGGGAAATTTTTTTCCTTATCCAAAGAGGAAAATCACACTAAATCTGTAATTTTTAAGCTCAGCAGAACTGAGGTTTCAAATATAGTCATGTCTGAAGCCCACAATCACAATACAAAAGGGCTCTGGTTGAGGCTGGTGGGAGTTCAAAGCCCACCTGGCTTCGTCTCCCTCTCACAGGAAGTGACACCTCACTTCCCACTCAGCCTCCCTAACTCCCCACTCCCACCAGGACTCCTGCAGCAGCTCTGCAGAACCCTAGGGCTCTGGGGAGCAAAATTGGAAAGAACTGCATTGGGTCATTTTGGAAGCTTATTGCTCTGATTACCTACCTAATAATGTAATATACATAAATGACAACAAAGTCACATAACACGAAAGTACAAAGAATAGGAGTCCCAAGACCCCCTGACCCAGATTAACAAACTTTTCTTCTCGGCCTTGCAGCTTGCAGGATCTTAGTTCCCCAACCAGGGATTGAACCCATGCCCACAGCAGTGAAAGACCAGAGTCTTAACCACTGGACCACCAGGGAACCCCCAAATTGACAGGCATTTTTTGTCTATTTTATGTCTAAAGCTCTCCAGCCCTCTCTATTACTGAATGCAGAAGGCTATTCTTTTTTTTTTTTTTTTTTTTGGGGTACGCGGGCCTCTCACTGTTGTGGCCTCTCCCGTCGCGGAGCACAGGCTCCGGACGCGCAGGC
>NC_041229.1:98523965-98548293 GCF_002837175.3 Physeter macrocephalus | reverse complement strand
CAGGCTCCGGACGCGCAGGCGCAGCGGCCATGGCTCACGGGCCCAGCCGCTCCGCGGCACGTGGGATCCTCCCGGACCGGGGCACGAACCCGCGTCCCCTGCATCGGCAGGCGGACTCTCAACCACTGCGCCACCGGGGAAGCCCAGACGGCTATTCTTACTTTAGATGGAGTTGATGAATGCAGATGACTTGCCCAAGGTCTCACCAGGGGACCTCTCTAGCTCCCAGGAGCCACCTGATATTTGGGAGGCCCCAACCTGCTCTGCATTCCGTCCCCCGTTCTAGTTCTAACATTCCCTCTGTCCTCTCTTTCCCCAGGGCTGGGTCTCCATCAAAATCTTGAGGACCCAGCTCAGCACCTGCCATCCTTCCCCGGGGAACTCACCTGGGCTGTGGAAGATTTGAGAGACTGTGGTAAAGCCTTTGGACGTGGAGGCCTTCAGGGCCTGGTGGACACAGGTGAAGTCTTTGGGGTAAAAGAGGAGCTGCTCCAGGCGTTCCTTGGTTTCTCCTCTAGCCCCTACAACAAACAGCAGAGATGAGGGGCAACTGCAGGAGGAGTGGAAAACCACCGCTGGGGACCAGGGTTGAGGGACCAGGCTGCAATGGGGAGAATCCCATACCATCAGAGCCAGAAGTGTTTTGGAAGATAGTACATGTCAGAAAGAGAAGGGTGGGGGAATTATGAATAATCACAGGATTTTCTAGGGCTTTGAATACTTTCTTCCTCCGTTTTCCTACCTAATTTTAATACCACTCATCATCCAAAGCCTGGTCCAATCGCTGCCTGTTCCACATGACCTATTATTTAGTTGGTTCAGGTTTACAAAGGTTCGCCCTATAGGCAGGGACACTAGATCATGGTTAAGAAGAGACATCAGGAAATCGTAAAAGAGGATGCATGTTCAATACCCTTTGCGTTTTTCATTATTGAATACTTATTGTACACATCTTCTGTGCAGTGATAAAATGTATCGAGCACTTAATTCATTCCAGGCACCACAAGTGCTTCTCCCATATTATCTCATTGAATCTTCACCATAACCCTTTTACGTAAGGACAGTTCCTCTCCCCGTTACACAGATGAGAAAACTGAGGTTTCAGAGAGTAAGTAATCTACTCATTTTAAGATCACAGAGTTAATAATTGGAGGATGGAGAAAAGATTCAAGCCATATCTTTTGGGCAATAAAAAAATTAACTGAAACCAGTCAGTTGAAATGTGCCTCCCAGGGGACATTTGGCCACATGTGGAGACATTTTGGTTGTCATAACTGGGGGGTGGGGTGCTACTGGCATCCAGTGGGTACAGGCTAGGGATGTTAGGATTCTGGGACCACAGAAGAAAGGTTCTTATGTGCTCACTGTATTGTCTCTAGTAGCCTTCCTGGAATTCCCCCTTGGAGTGACAGCTGTTTCCACTGCAGTAGCACTTTGTTGGTGCCATTCCTAGGGTAATTACCCCAGGGGACTTGATTGTGGTCTCTCAGGAAAGCAGAGGAATTAATATTTTTTGACCTCCTACCACATCAGGCACTGGGCTATCTGCTTAATTTTTTTTAGGTCACAACAACCATTTCCATTTTACACAGAAGGACTCAGGCTCAGAGAAGTTAAGTGATCTGCCCAAGGTCACACAGCTAAGAAAGCTAAGAAGCAGCATTCTCATGATTCTACTCTACATCTCTCTCTCATCGTTCATCTTCCTTATGGCCTTACCTTGAACCATGATTGATGGCTGGGACCTTATATGTTCTTGTATAGTCCATAGGATTTTATAAGCAATAGTGCCTATTACATCATTGTTAAATGAAAGAATAAATGAAAGTTCCAGAATAAAATGATTCCCCTCCCTCACCCGCAATGTAGCCCATTTTTACAGCTTCCTTCCAGAGGCATAGATAGCTGTGTATGTATCTGGATACATACCCCTCTCATGGGAACATCTAACACAAAACCTGCAGAGAACTCAGTCAGGTTCTTACCGAGCAGGACTTGAGTGAGGAGGCTGGCGATGCTGAACGGGGAAAAGACAATGTTGGTCTCCTCCTTCTTCATTACTGAGAAAGTGTGGTAGAGATCCAGGGAGAAATCTGTCAAAGCCTCCCCCAGCACGGCCTCTGCTGAATGACTCTCCAAGTCAGAGCAGGAAGTGACAGGCGCTGGGCAGAAGGGCTTAGTAGTGGCCTGGGTAGTTGGTTGGATGGGTTGAGTGGTGGACTGGTTGAAGGGCTGGGTGGTATTGACTGTTTCGATGGTCAAGTTGGTTTTCAGCAGCGTGGAAGAGCCCTCGGTGTCTTGAATGGATACATTGTTGGGAATATCTCCTTTTGGGATATCTCCTTCACTTTCCCCTCCTTGTAAGCTCTCTGGATCCACGGGGCTGATACCAATCAGATTTGAGGAGGCTCTATCCTGTGGTTCAAGAAACTTTCTTTCTTTTATTATGAGGCACAGTCCCCTTCAAACACTCAAAGCAGGAAGAGAAGGTGGGCTACCAGAGAATTAATTATTCCTGGGAAAGCCTGGTGGCAGAGGAGCCTGCCCTGGAGCCACCACCAGTAATTCCTTCAGAGAAAGCGTGTATTATCCCATTTCACTGATAAAAGAAACTGATGGTGGGACAAATTAAGTAACTAGCCCAGGGTCTCAAGGGAAGCGGAAGGAAAAACTAGGAGTCAAACTTGGGTCTCTGATTCCAGATCCTTGATCACTACCACATCATCTGACACATCTCAAAAGGCACTGCCAGTGTTAACTTCACACACATACACGGAATGCACACGCCAAAGTTAAGCACCCACCTTTGTCCTGGGCTCATCCCTTATCCCTGACCTCCCAGACAACGGGGGAGAGCCTAGGTCTCGGCAGCCCAACCTCCATTCCGCGACTCAGTTTTCCTCAACAACCCCTTGCTTTTAATATCGCAAAATGCTGCCCATCTCCTTGCCCTCTTTGATCCTTCTGCTTTATTCTCCACTTCGTAAATCAGGACAGGTAGCCTCGGAGAAGTGACTGGCTCAAGGCCACCGCAGCTGGTACCGTGGCGAGTCCGGATTAGACCCTGCGTGGGTCTGAATTCCCGCTCTTCGCATGCTCTGTACGAACTCCAGCGCTAGGATCTCACTTGCTGAGCCCAAGAGGAGCTCTCCTCATTCTCCGGAGCCTGAAGGGTTAATCCTCAGCCCCCTACCCTCCCCCACCTCACGAAGGGGTCACTCACCCCAGCCAGCAGCAGCAGCAGGAGGGTCAGCGGGGTCAGCCTGGAGGCCATCTGGGCGGCGACGTCAGTCCAGACCTGCAGGGCCAGCCGCCGTCGTCGGTGCCAGCTCCCAGCCTCGGGCCTAGGGGGCCTCCACCCCGCCCCGCCCCACCCCGGGGCCCGCCCCCATTCCATTCGCGGCCCTAACCCCTCTCTGCGAATTCCAACCCCCTCCCTCCTCCGTGCCGGGGCCACCTTCTCCCTGGCTCCTCCCCCTGTTTTGTTTTCCCCAAACCGCTTCCCTTTCCCGGCACCGGCTGGCCCTTCCTTTTCCCCCCAGGCCCGGGTCTCCTTCCATCTGTTCCATCCAGAGGGTCCTGCTTTAGCTAAACAATGAGGCCGGGGGCCCTGGTAGGAGGGGAGGTCCAGAGGGGGCTGGGCACGACAGCCCTGGGGGAGGAGATGGAGGGGAAGGAGGGGGAGGCAGAGGTCTTAAGAGGAAGCAAGCAAACAGAGACTGCAGAGATAAAGGGGGGGGCGGGGCACTGGGGAGGAAAAGGAGATAAGGATGAGGAGACCTCCTTCTCCCAACACCCTCCTCCCCGGCACCAAACCTGCTCCAAACTCCTGGTCACTGGGCAGCTTCAGGGCAGACTAAGTGGATAGTCCCACAGCGTCGGGGCGTGGGGGGGGGCGTGCGGGGGGGGGGCGTGCGGGGGGGGGGGCGGGTGTTCGGTCTTAGCTATTGGCTGGCCCAGGACATTGCCCAGTTACAAATTAAGGCTGATTGATCGCTGGTGTGATTTCCCGTAAATCAGGATGGGACGGATACTGATTCGTAAGCCAGGCCGGGAATTTAGCCCAAAGCTCCTTGGGAGTCGGGGGGTGGGGAAGCTTGGGTGCAGCTCTCAGCTGTACACGACCAAGCCTCCTCCTGCATCTTTATGGGTCATGATAGAAACAGCACAGACACAAAATGTGCTCCACAGTTCACAAGCAACCAGCTTTCCAGGAATTGCTCATCTCAGTGGATCCTCAAAGTAACCCTTTGGAAACAGGCCCGATTGTGCCCATTTGATAGTTAAGAGCCTTACAACGCTTAAATGGCTGACTCACTTGGAGAGCCCTCACTTGAAAATAAGCCTGGACTGGACCTCCTGAGGTCCTAACCTCACCCCCCTGCACCCCCGCCCCCGCTCTCCTCCATGGGTGTTCTGCTTCTCCTGGAAACCCGGAGTTAGTGGTTCTTCTATTCTGTAACAGACAAGGAATCTGAAGCACCCAGTCCAGCGAGCATTCACCTTAAGTGAAAAACACAAAGCTGGGCTATATGTGTTGAGGGTGGGAGAGGGTGGCCTGGGAGCCAACAGACCTGGCTGTGAGACCTGGCTTGCTGTGTGACCCTGGCAAGTTGCTTTCCCTCTCAGCACCTAGCTCCCCTCTCATGGTTGCCAGATAAAATACAGGAAGCCCAGTTAAATTAGAATTTCAGATAAACGAAAAAAAGTTTATTTGGAAATATGCCCCCCGCAATATGGGGCCTACTTATACTAAAAAAAAATAGTTTTTGGTCTTTTATCTGAAATTCAGATTTAACTAGACATTCTGTATCTTATTTGCTAAATCTGGCAACCCTACCTCTGCAAAACAAGGTGGTGTCTGATGGCCTGATACAGCTCTGATGTTCTATGATCACCACACTGCTGGGCCTGTCCTGTTTGGCACATTTTGGAAAGTTGGCTGCTAGCGCCAGAACTGCTACTCTAAGGGGCTGACCAAGGACAGAAACGAGGGCAGCTGCGCACACAGTGCCACTTCTCCATCCCCAGGGCCCAAGTTGGGGCCTTCGAACTTGTGGGTCAGCCAAACAAAAAGAAGATGATGGAAATCAACCTCATTCATCCTTTCATTAATTCTCATGACACCAATGAAGTGGGTGCTAATATTAATCCCACCTGAAATCAAATTTTTAAAATATAAGACTCAGCAGAAATCATCTGATTCATCCAACATCACACAGCTAGGAAGTGACAGAGCCAGGATGAGGACCACGTCTCTCTGAGCCCGAAATCCTGTATTAACCCCTATGAATTACTGGCTCGTGCCAGGAGCTAGCCTAAAGCCAGCAGCAGAGTGAACATCCTGTGTCCAGCTGCAGGACTGTGGTGCTCTGTGGACCAGAGTCTCAGGGTGGACAAGGACCAGTGGAGAGGTCTTCCCGACCTCCTTTAGACATCTCAGCTCTCTGGCCAAAGCCATCTCTTCTGGACATTTAGAGGGTGTCTCTGCTTTGTGGATACTGTCCTGCCTGATGAAACTGGAGCGAAGCTGAAGCCCTTCCCCAAAGTGAATGGCCCGAGGTTGACTTAATCAGGTGTTTGCACAATTTCTCCTTAGTGTGGGCGATCCGATAGTCAATCAGCTTAGGGTTGTGAATTCAGTCCTTTCCCCACCATTGGGGGCAGGTCCTGGGTTTCTCTGCCATTAGAACCTTCCCTTCCAATGCGTGAGGAGGGATAAGCCCACAGGAAGCTCTTTCTCCGTGTCATATGTGTACAGGACTTTTCCCTGCCGCGGGGTTCCTGGTGGTGGATGAGTTCAAATTCTCACTAAAGCTTTTTCTGTACTCAGAGCGTTTTATCAGGTTTTTCCTCTTGGGTGAGTCCTCAGATACAGAAGGTACAAATTGCTGTGGGTGAACGCTTTCTCAAAATCTGTACACCTGTAGTTTCTCCTTTGAAAAAAATTGCCCCAGCCTTAGAAATCGGGCAGAAGAATTAGGGTCACCAGATTCTCAGAAGACAGAGAATCATTTGGGTGATTATTTCCTCATTTCTCTCATGGATAGCACACAACTAGTACCACTATAGATGCAGAGAGAGGTTGAATGATTATGTACAAAGACTGTCTTGTGCAACAGGGCTCAATCCTCTCTTCAGAACCCTGGCTGAGGAATACCATTTGAGGAGAATAAAGTTTTCTTTGATTTCTTATTTACTACAGATCAGGGCCCAGAATCTGTAATGTCAGATGTTGACCTGCCAAAAAGGAAAAGATGCAAATATTTTTTGTCTGGGAGAGATGAGGGTGAAGTGGAAACACCTCTTCTGATTAGCCCTGCCAGGTAGACCAGGTGCACAAATTTACCTAGGACGTGTGTGACATGAGCCAACCATTTCTCTTATGTATGCACAGCAACACACCGCCTACTCGACTCCACACACACACATACACACACACACACACACACACACACACACACACACACACATAACATAACATCAAAGATCGGAATGGTAGTTACTAGGGGTGGGTCGGGGATGGGGATGGGGAATTACTGATCAATATACATAAAGCTTTGGTTAGGGACTTCCCTGGTGGCACAGTGGTTAAGACTCCACGCTCCCAATGCAGGGGGCCTGGGTTCGATCCCTGGCCGGGGAACTAGATCCCACATGCATGCTGCAACTAAGACCCAGTGCAACCAAATAAATAAATAAATAAATATTAAAAAAAAAAAAAGCTTTGGTTAAGTAAGATGAACAAGCTCTAGAGACCTGCTATACAACATTGTACCTATAGCCCACACGAATGTACACTTAAAATTTAGGAGGATAGACCTCATGTTAAGTGTTATCACAATAAAATAAAATAAAAAACCTCGATTTTCATCTTCCTGTCAGTCTACCCGTAGGAGGTAGTGGCGAGTGAGAGACAAAGACCTGGATTAGATCCAAATAATTATTGAGAAACAAACACCCAAACCCCAGACTCACAACCTATTTGAAGGCCCTGTAAGGCCAAAGTATACAAAGCTTTTCTGGGTAGAACAGAAACAGACGATGACTCCTAATGGGTGTTCTAAATGGCTCCTTTCTTTCTTCCTTCCTCTCTTTTTAAAATATTTATTTATTTATTTAAGCTGCGCCAGGTCTTAGTTGAGGCATGCAGGATCTTTAGTTGCGGCATGCGTGCGGGATTCTAGTTCTCCTACCAGGGATCGAACCCGGACCCCCTGCATTGGGAGCAAGGAGTCTTATTCACTGGATCACCAGGGAAGTTCCTCGTTTATTTCTTTCTAAGCACATTTTATATCATGCTTTCAAAGTTATCACTACAATGTCACATGCGTACTTTGTAAAAATTTTCAAACCATCCAGACATTTATAAAATGAAGAGTTATTCCAGACACAGCTGCTGGTAACAGTTGCAAGTGTATTCTTCAAGACCCTCCTCTCTATTTAGGAAGTTATATCCACCTCTCCTGCACACATAATTATTACTCTTCCATAATTTCTTTTCTCACTTGAGTGTCACAGACATGGTTCCATGTCGTTGCAGGCAGCTGTACCTCATTCTTCCTTACAGCTGCCTAGTATTCCACTGTGTGGATGTATCATAAACTATGTTTTTGATCTCACACTGAGAGGCATTTGGGTTGATTCCAAGGCCCCTAATTGCATTCTGGTTCCAGAAGGCTCTCTCTTTCCTGCCCACTTTTACTCTCTTACTCAGCAGCTTACCTGGCTTCTCTGCCACAATCCTGCCTGTAACCTTTGGCTCCAGCTCTCTGTTGCCACGTTTTTGGATAGAAAACCCAGGTTTGGACAATTTACTCAGCTGTGAATTTGGTTTCTTTCATATTATGATTTATTTATTTATTTCTTCCTTCCTTCCTCTCTTCCTCTCTTTCTCTCTTTCTCTTTTCTTCCTTTCTCTTTTGCAGCATGTGGGACCTTAGTTCCCTGACCAGGGATCGAACCTGCATCCTCTGCATTGGAAGTGCAGAGTCTTAACCACTGGACCGCCACCGCCAGGGAAGTCCTCAGATTATGATTTCTTGTTTTGACCTGCTGCTTCTTCTTCCCTGCACTGCTCCTGAGGATAAAAGTGCCTGCCCCAGTCCCAGGAAAGCCAGCTCGCCTGCTCCATCCTTCATTCATCCATGCCTGACAAGGGGACAGGAAACCAACATCCTAACACTGCCCTATTTGGACATGCAGCCCACACGGTCACCTACCCAACTGAGGACTTTTCTATGCTCCACCCTCTAATATGTAATTACCCTTGCCCTACAAACCATGTAAGTATCTTTCATCATCCAACTATTTATCTGCCACAAATGATAGTTTTTTTCATCTGGAAGAGGGGCTGCACATTCCCCCCCCACCCCAGGGTCGTGTGTGATTAGATGCAGTGCAGAAAGGGGAAAGGACACATGCCTCTGAGTCACACTGATTTGGAGTCAAATCCTGTTTTTCTACTTATTAACTGTCCGGGGGGAACTTAATGTCTCTGAGGAGTCATAGTTTCAGAATCTAAAATGGGGGTTGTGCTGTCTCCCCTACAGGGCCATTCTGAGGATTAAGTAAGGCAGGTGACAAGTACGTAAAATGTGCTTGAAAAGGTAGCAGTTTTTGAGTGGTGATGACTAATTTCTCATAAATTCCAGAAAAAGGAATCATTTTTGTTTCCCATTAGAGTGGTCATAACTTGCGCGTTCATGAATGGAGTTTTACATCAAGGCGGGTGTTCGTTCTTGAGCAAATCATCCTTGTAGGCCCACCTAGACTTTTAATTTCATTTTCTGATGAGACACATAATGCACAGGAATCTGCAATGACTGCCCAGGGTCTTTGTAACATTAAAAAAAAAAAACTATAAAGAGTAATTCATAAAGAAAATTACATAAAATAAATGTACAATTTAACAAAATATTATAAAGTTCACATCCATGTAACCACCACCCTGTTCAAAAAATAGATTATTATTGTCAAGCCATGGCATCCCCTGTTCACTTCTCAATCACAATTCTGTTTCCCTATAGGAAACCGTGGTCTGAATGTTATAGTAATCACTTCCTTACCTTTCTTTATACATTTGCCACCTATGTCACCGTTCCTAAACAATATCGTTAGTTTTGTCCATTTTGGAAGTTTATATAAATGAAATCATGCAGTGTGTATTCTTAAGCATCTGGCTTCTCTCACTCAACATTACGCTTTTAAGATTTGTCCCTATCAGTGCATGCAGCTGTGGTTTGTTCGTTTTCAGTATTCTATAGAACTCCTTTATGTTAATATACCACAATTTTATCTTTTCTAGTATTGATGGACACCTGTTTCCAGTTTCAGGCTCTTCTGTATAATGCATTTATGAATATACCTCTGCATGTGGCCTGTTTCTCTAGGGCCGACGTTGCTGGGTTAAAAGATGTGAACACCTTCAATTTTTCTGCCACATCCGAAGGGATTTTACCAATTTAAACTTTCATAGCAGTTTATAAAACTGTTGTATTAGACCTTGTGATGGTTAATTTTATGTATCAAATTGGCTGGGCCACTGTGCCCAGGTATTTGGTCAAACATTATTCTGGATGTTTGGATGTGTCTGTTGAGGTTGTTTTTTTTTTTTTTTTCAGAAAAGATTAGCATTTAAGTTAGTGGACTTTGAGTAAAGCAGATTCCCCCCCCCATAATGTGGATGGGCCTCATCCAATCAGTTGAAGGTCTTAACTGAACATAGACTGTCCACCCCTAAACAAGAAGAAATTCTTCCAGCAGACAGCCTGTGGATTCTAGCTGCGATTCTTCCCTGAGTCCAGCCTGCCAGCCTCTATCCCATCAGATTTGGGACTCACCAAGGCTCCACAATCATGTGAATCAATTTTTTAAAATAAATTTCTCTCTCTCTCTCTCTCTCTCTCTCCCTATCTACCTATCTATCTATCAACATCCAGAATACATACATATGTAGAGAATATATATATTTTTTTTAAATAAATTTATTTATTTATCGATTTATTTATTTGGCTGTGTTGGGTCTTCGTTTCCGTGCGAGGCCTTTCTCCAGTTGCAGCGAGCGGGCGCCACTCTTCATCGCGGCGTGCGGGCCTCTCACGGTCGCGGCCTCTCTCGTTGCGGAGCACGGGCTCCAGACGCGCAGGCTCAGTAGTTGTGGCTCACGGGCCCAGTTGCTCCGCGGCGTGTGGGGTCTTCCCGGACCAGGGCTCGAACCCGTGTCCCCTGCATCAGCAGGCGGATTTATAGAGAATATTATATATATATTTATATATATGAAGAGAGAGAGGAAGCCAGTCTTTGTTCTACTAAGGCCTACAACTGATTAGATGAGGTCCACCCACATTATAGAGGGAAATCTGCTTTGCTCAAAGCCCACCGATTTATATATGTATATGTATGTAGTATACACACACACACACACACACATCCTGCCGGTTCTGTTTCCCTGGATAACCCTGACTTATACAGACCTAAAATTAAGGCTTATTATGCACTGCCTTGACAGCTGGCAAAACAGAGAGGGCCGTTAGTGGCCTAACTTCAAGTCCTCCTCCTCGCTCTGTTCCATTGGAGAAGGTCCCCTCGCCAAACAGCCCTCCTTATCCAGGGGGCCAAGCACAGTTCCTGATTACCTCTGAGTACTGGGTTTCAGTTTCCTGTCAGCCTGTAGACCTATTCAAACAAATCAATCATATCTTACCATGGGAGCCAGAGGCACTCCATCTTCGTGATACACAAAGCCTGCTTCCCACAGCCCCTGGGTGGTCGCTCTGTTCCTAAGCGCAGGCTCTGTGTGGCCCTGTATGGCATGGGATGTCCTCCTCACTCAGGATGTGAGTATATGTGACCAATAAGCTGCTGTTGAGCTTATCCGTCCAAGTGTCAAGTGTTGTGTGTTTAGTGATCCCCCCTAACTATAGAGCAGTGGAATGGGAGGCATTTAAAACAAAAAGCTAGTATTCCATCGAATTCTCACCAACACCTGGTATTGCCCTGATTTAGACTTTTAGTCAATCTATTAATATCTCATTATAGTCTGCATTTTTTTCCATTTTTTTAATTGAAGTAAAGTTGATTTACAATGCTGTACAGCAAAGTGATTCAGTTATACATATATATACATTCTTTTTTTAATATTCTTTTCCATTATGGTTTATCATAGGATACTGAATATAGGTCTCTGTGTTATACAGTAGGACCTTGTTGTTTATCCATCCTATATATAATAGCTTACATCTGCTGACCCCAACCTCCCACTCCATTCTATCCCCAAACGCCCTCCCCCTTGGCAACCACTAGTCTGTTCTCTATGTCCGTGATTCTGTTTGTTTCATAGATAGCTTCATTTGTGTCATACTTTAGATTTCACATATAAGTGACAGCATATGGTATTTGTCTTTCTCTTTTTGACTTACTTCACTTAGTATTATAATCTCTAGTTGCAGCCATGTTGCTGCAAATGGCATTATTTCATCCCTTTTTATGGCTGAGTAGTATTCCATTGTATATACGTACCGCATCTTCTTTGTCCATTCCTTTGTCAATGGACGTTTAGGTTGCTTCCATGTCTTGGCTATTGTGAATAGTTCTGCAATGAACATAGGGGTGCGTGTATTTTTTTGAATTATAGTTTTATCTGGATATATGCCCAGGAGTGGGATTGCTGGATCATATGGTAATTCTATTTTTAGTTTTCTGAGGAACCTCCATACTGTTTTCAACAGCAGCTGCACATTATGGTCTTAATTTTTATTTCCTGATCACTAATGAGACCATGCACTTTTTCATGATCATTGTCCATTTGTGTTTTTTTCTTTGGTGAACTGTCTTGTGGCAAAAACCGATTGGCTGTTCATCAAAGTTGTTTCCTTTTTCTACTGGCTGTACTGCTCGACTGCATTTCCCTGCTTCCCTTGCAGCTATGTGAGCCAGGTGGCTAAGATCTAGCTAAGGAAATGCTAGGGGACATGAGCTATTTCTAGGCCTGGCCTTGAGAAATTCCCCACCCATGAAACTCTCCTTTCTCCCCCATCTACTGGCTAGATGTTGATGGCCAGGTTGCCTTTGGAGGCCTCATGATGAAGACAGCTGAGTGTCTGTCAGCCTGGGTACCCAAGTGACTTTGTAGAGCAGAGCCTCCTGTGGTCAGGAACATCAATTTTGGACCTCACCTAAGCAAAAAATAAACTACAACTTCTATTGTATAAAGCACTGAGATTTGGGAGTTGGTCGTCATAGCTGTTAGTCTACCTTTACTGATACTTGCTGATTTATCTGTTGAGACTTTTATTTTAATTTAGGAGTTCCTTTTGGATATAAGTCTTCTGTCAGTTATCTGTGTTGCAAATATATTCTCTTCTGTGGTTGGTCTTTTCCTTCTATTAATACTGTCTTTTGAAGAATAAAAATTATTCATTGTAATATAGTCAAATTTATCACTCTTTCCCCTTATGATTAGCATGATTTTGCATTTGTTCATAAAATGTTTCCATATGGGGTTAATAATGTATTCTCTTGTTTTGTCATCCAAACTTTTTTTTTTTTTTGGTGGGGGAGCTTTCATATTTAAGTTTAGAATCACCTGGGAATGATTTTTTTGGTATGATGTGAAGTAGGGGTACAACTTGCTTGTTTTCCTGTGTAGATCTCAAATTGTGACAACATCACTTATAAATTTTGGTATCTAGTAGACCATGTCCCCCCACTTTTTTCTCCCTCAAGAGTGTCATTGCAGGGCTTCCCTGGTGGCGCAGTGGTTAAGAATCCGCCTGCCAATGCAGGGGACACGGGTTCAAGCCCTGGTCCAGGAAGTTCCCACGTGCCGCGGAGCAACGAAGCCCGTGCGCCACAGCTACCGAGCCTGCGCTCTAGAGCCCACGAGCCACAACTACGGGAGCCCGCGTACCTAGAGCCCATGCTCTGCAACAAGAAAAGCCACCGCAATGAGAAGCCCACACACCGCAACGAAGAGTAGCCCCCACTCACCACAACTAGAGAAAGCCCGTGCGCAGCAAAGACCCAATGCAGCCAAAAATAAATAAATTAATTAATTTAAAAAAAAAGAGTGTCATTGCTCTTCTTGATCCCTGCATTTCTATATGTATTTAGAATCAGTTTGTCATATTCCACAAAAAAAACAAAAAAATCCGTTGGGATTTTTGACTGGTATTAATTTACCTCTATAGATTATTTGGGAGGATAATTGACAACTCTTTCAATTAATGAATATATTATAGTTTTCCAGTTATTTGGGTCTTCTTTAATATCTCTCAGTATAGTTGTTTAGTTTTTTCTGTAGATGTATCCCACCTGTTTTTGTTCATATTTTTCCTAGGTGCTTGACACATTTTATGCTATTAGACGTAGTTTATATTTTAGTTTGATCAATGTCACTAAAAATCTTTTTTGTGTCTAGTTTCCCCTTTCTTCTGTTTATGTAACAAGGCCTAGTTTTATCACTGACTAGCAGTCTTAGATTTTGTATCTACTTTACAGCTCCAGTTACATTGAATTTGGTTGGGTTTGGGTCTTCAATCTTAGATCCTAACCAACAAGGACTTACTGTATAGCACAGGAAACTCTGCTCAATATTATGTAACAATCTAAATGGGAAAAGAATTTGTAAAAGGATAGATACATGTATATGTATAACAGAATCACTTTGCTGTGTACCTGAAGCTATCACAACATTGTTAATCAACTATACTCCAATATAAAATAAAAAGGTAAAAAAAATCTTAGGGACTTCCCTGGTGGTCCAGTGGTTCACACTCCATGCTCCCAATGCAGGTTCGATCCCTGGTCAGGGAACTAGAGATCCCGCACTCTGCAACTAAGACCTGGCACAGCCAAATAAACAAATAAACATTAAAAAAAAAAATCTTAGATCCTAATTTGAACCCTCTACCTCCACGTCAGGTTCTGTGTGTGAGGCTAGAAGGTGGTAGAAGACTGATTAACCTCTCACCAGAGAGTCTAGGGAAGATTGATCTTTCCTTATATCCAGCCCATTAAGCAAGCCTTTCAGTAACATCTCCAGAATGTATCCCGAATCCACTCACTCCTCTCCTTCTCTGAGGCATGACCCCCAGTCTAGCCACAGTCATACCTCACCTGGACCACTGAATAGCTTCCTAACTGGTTTGCATGCTTCCGCTCTGCCTCTTCCGTGCATGCGTCATGCCACAGCCAGAACTGTAAAGAATAAGAGTTGATTTTCCATGGGAGACCATTCTAATGGGAAGCCATCTAAAAGGCTTTCTCTCCACACTTTTAATAAATTCTAAATTCTCTAGCCTCTCTGGCCTATGAGACTGGTCCCACCTTACCTCTGTCTCCCTGTCCAATCTCCTCTTGTGTTACTCAACACCCCCCACTATTCCATCTGGCCCCCAGCCTTCTGACAGTTTCTAGAATATGCATACTCTTTCCTGCCTCTCTCCTTGCTCTTCCTGTGCCAGGACTTTTCTTTCACCAACTTTCTGTGTGGCTGGTTCATCCTTCAGGTGGGTTTGAGCCTTTAAATATTCCTCCTCAGCTCAGGCCTTCTGACCGCCTTCCCTGTTATTCTCTGCCATAGGGCCCTTTGGCTTTCCTCGTTACCTTCATCACGAGAGGGCTATCATTTTGTTTGCTCATTGTTCCCCTGATCGCTATTTGTCTTCCCCTCCAGACTGTGAACCACCTGAAGGCAGGGACCCCAGCTGTCTTGCTCACCATTCTATTCCTGATACCTCAAACTGTGCTCACCATCTAGAAGATATTCAGTAACTGTTTGTTGAATAAGTGGATACACCTTGCCTAGATGAAAAGGCAGAAGTTCGGAGGGTGGGGACTCCCCACAGGAGCTGGATGAACTGCTGAGAATCTCAAACGATTGTGTATAAATGATCAGTGACGGGGGTGGGAGCGAGATGGCGGCCGCCAGGAGACTCATGGCGCTGGCCGCCGGCGTCTCTCCGCGCCTGCGGCCGCTGGCTTCCTACACCCCCGGGCGACAGGGACGCCCGCGCGGCCTCTCGACAGGCTGCATCCGCCCGGAGCGCACGAAGGCGGCCGCTGAGGCGGGGGCGGCCCCGACGGGCCTGGGGAAGGCGACGGAAGCATGGTGAACGGTGAGGGCAGGGGCAGCGAGCCTGCGACGCCCTTGACTTCGGGGGATGACAGAGCTAGGGGTGCGGGCTGGGGTCGGGCCCTCTCTTGTATGGCTGAGACCGCCATTCAGTGGCGGGCCGGAGCCCCGCTGTTGTAAAGCTCAGTGTGGCTCAGGCCCAAATGGTCCCCAGGCGTGGAGGTTCTGGGACTGGAGCGCTTGCACCTGGCAACAATAGGTGATAGGTGCATACCACAAGGGAGTTGGGGAAAACAGGTAAACGTCCAGTTCCTGCCAGGTCGGTGGTCCAGGGTTAGAGCATCAAGGTTAAGCACATCCTCGCTGTTGTGAGAAAGGCAAAGAGCTCAAAATACACCTGAGACTTCAGAATCTCGAATACAGAATGATTGCTCTAGTGGACCCCAGCGCGGTGCCTCCTGAATGGTGCAGGAAATGAAACCGGTAAGAGCATCCCTGCCCATCAAGGATGGACAGAGAGAGCCAGCCTCTGCCTTATAGAGCTAGAGGGGGTACCAGTGCACGTGTGTTATTATATGTGTGTCTAGTGGGTTTCAAAATACAGACTTCCCTAACATCATTGCCATTCTCAAGTGCCCTGTGGGGATCAGGGTGGGCAGTGCTGTGAGGAAGCTCCCCAGGTGACATGATTGATGCATGCAGGTGCACAGGTGCATATATGTACTCCCTACAAAATTGCTTGTGAATTATAATGCCAGAGACTCTGGGTGGAGAATGAAAAGGCTTCCCATCCCTTCTGCTGGTCTCTGAGTCTGCATCTCTTGAAGGTCCACTCTGGTGCTTTGGGGCTCTTCCTTTAGTTTTCAGCCACTCTCAGCAGGCTTCTTCATGGTCTAAGTCCTGAGGAAAAAAAAAAAAATGATCAGTGACAACCCTGTGGGTGACTGCATAGGAGATGGGTGAATGAGTCTAGTATACATGTTCGTCACCCAGTGAGAGGGTGCTGACTAAAAACTGGCATCCGCCATCTGCCTGTACAAGGACGAAGTCACCAGCCTCTGCAGCTGCTGCCCTTCATGACACCCTGAAGGGAGTTCAGGGCGGAGAATAGGAGCGAGGCACACTGCTCTGGGCAAAACCGGCAGAGCAGGCTTTCAGCAAGTTAGATATTTTCAGGAGAAGATTTTCTGAGCCCAATTCTTGCACTTCCTCATATCTAGAAAAGCACTGACATCATTAAACGTGACATCACTCCTCATGACTAGCAGCCAGCCTCTGCCAGCATGTGTCTTGACTGTACGTGCCCTCTTCACTAAAATCATGTATAACACTGACCTTCCCTCTTTGAATAAAAAATATTGCCTGCCGATTCGGTAGACAAAGGATGCTGCAGCCATCAAGCTATCACATTACAGCCGCCCCGATGGGGAGCCCTGAGGGAACTCAGGATGGAAACAATGCCTGCTAATGCAGCCACCCACTAACAGTACACCCTGAGGAGACTCAGGACGAGAAAACACAGGAGACTGGCCCCAGATAGCCGGGGGTGCACACCAAAGGAAGGATTTCAATGAGCCCAGATTTTGCATCTTCCCTTCCAAAGAAAAGCACTAAATTCCTAAACTTGAGACATCTGATTTTCTTTAATTAACAGTAATCTTTTGATGTTCTGACTACCTGGTCTTTGTTGCAAAAACTCCTATGTATCCTTCCCTCGACCCCTCGCCTCTTCAGAACAGTCCCTCAGAGTGATCTGAGAGTCCTGTCTCCTGGGCTCGAAGGCCTCAGAATGTCCACCAGATAAAACATAACTCTCAGCTTTTAGGTTGTGCATTTTTTTTCAGTCAACACCTTCTACCTCTTTGGAGCAGTTTCTCAGAGCTATCTGAAATGCTATCTCCCAGGCTATAGTCTTCATTTTTTTCTTTTTTTTTTGGCTGCACTGTGTGGCTTGTGGATCTTAGCTCCCCAACTAGGGATCGAACCAGATCGGGTTGGAAGTTCAGAGTCCTAACCACTGGACTGCCAGGGAATTCCCTATGGTCCTCATTTTACCCCAAATAAAACTTAACTCACATCGAGCATTTTTTTTTTTTCAATCAACAAGGGGATTCCACCTGTTGGTCCCTAACGATTCTATCTTTCTGATCCCTTTCCATCCTTCATCTCAGTGAGTTAAAGGACGAAAACTACCCACAAACAGGAAGAACGGGTATTAAAAGAAGCACACCAATGGCACACTGGTATCAACGGCTAACTCCTGCTGTGGCTGGGGGCTGATGTGACACATCCTCATGGTTTGCAATCACAGTTCTTGCCTGCCTTGTGACAGGCTCAGATTCCATTTCTGCTCCATGCAACTTCCTTTCAGCCCACCACCCACCGCACAGCAGAAACTCAACAGATATTTGTTGACTGATTGGATGACTCTTTTGACATGGGCCATCAAGGACACAGATGAGGGACTTCCTAGGTGGCACAGTGGATAAGAGCCTGCGCTCCCAATGCAGGGGGCCCGGGCTCGATCCCCGGTCAGGGAACTAGATCCCACATGCATGCCGCAACTAAGAAGCCCCCGTGACACAACTAAAGACCCGGTGCCACCAAATAAATAAATAAATATTAAAAGAAAAAAAAACGGACACAGATGAAATTGTCCCACCATGCCTTCTAGCAGTTATTTCCCCTGCACACCCTCTCAAGATGCCCATTACCTCCTCTAAAGAAGTGATAAGGCGGGCTTCCCTGGTGGCGCAGTGGTTGCGCGTCCGCCTGCCGATGCAGGGGAACCGGGTTCGCGCCCCGGTCCGGGAGGATCCCACGTGCCGCGGAGCGGCTGGGCCCGTGAGCCATGGCCGCTGAGCCTGCGCGTCCGGAGCCCGTGCTCCGCGACGGGAGAGGCCACAGCAGAGGGAGGCCCGCGTACCGCAAAAAAAAAAAAAAAAAAGTGATAAGGCTAAGAGAGGAGAGACACAAAGATATTACATGGAGGTGGGAGTGGAGCAGAGGAGAGCAAGCCCTCCCCGAATTCCAGACAAACAGCTGCACCAGGGCGCATTAACCATTCAAGGCTGTGGAGGCGACGCTCTCCATCCCGCCCTCACCCCAATACATCAGTCATGCTTCCCTTGTGACAGCTAGCCCCAAGTTACTCTCATTTACATACCTTACTAAGTACACAGAAACTTAAACATTAATATTAACTGCCTTCACTTACCTGTGTGCTACAATAAAATGATCTTTTGGTAAAATTTTCTTTAATATTACAAATCAGGCTAGATTGATGCTTTCCATCCATCCTAACCGTATTCTATCATTGCTTCACCTCATCCCAGGGTATTGGTTGGGGATCCAAACCCCGCTGTCTTTTCATTTAGTCAGAAGCTCCCTAGGGCCTTTCTGGGCCATGCTTCCGGCCACTCAGACAAGTGGCAAAAGCTCCCACCTCAAAGAACTCTTGTCCTGTTTGCATTTTCAAAGACTACCCTTTCAACCGCAACACCATTCTAATTTGCCATCCAGAGAGCTGACCCGGAAAGCTGGATCCATTGGTGGATTCTGGCTCTCCTGCTAGGTCTCTGGACTCTCCCCTCAGCCTCTTCTCCTTTAGGCTAAAATGGAAAAGGAAGAGGGAACAAAACCCTGGGGGGATGGGGTAGCCAGGGCCCTTCTTTCCACCTCAGGATGTGTGCTCTGATCAGGATGTGGCTACCTGGGTGACCAGAGCTGGGTTTCAGGCCTTTGAAGAGCCCCCTAGTCAGATGCTGGTTTACTCTTCTTCAAAGCTCCTTCATTTCTTTTTTACTGTTTTTTTAACAAGGTGCCGCCGCCTGGATTTAAAGGGACTTTGTCCTTTTTTGGCCTCTCTGAATGGTTTTTAAAGCAGTGTTCTGATGGAAACAAAACCTATTTCTTTTTTAAAAAAAATATTTATTTATTTGGTTGCGCCGGGTCTTAGTTGCGGTAGGTGGGCTCCTTAGTTGTGGCACGCATGTGCGACCTAGTTCCCTGACCAGGGATTGAATCCAGGCCCCCTGCATTGGGAGCACGGAGTCTTATCCGCTGCGCCAAGTGGGAAGGGCCAACATAACCCATTTCTGATGTAATTTCCTGGTAGGGGCCTCTGGGCAGTGGACTCCCCAGGCCTGAGGGCTTGGCAAGAGCAGGCTGTGGGGTAAGTCCTGCATCCCTGTGCAGACCATCTAAGCCAGAGGGGAAGGGATCATCCTATTCCTGGGAAGTGCCTTGTCACAAATTGTCCTGAAGGGTGGACAAGGCTTAGGAATTCCAGTCCTGGCCCCACAAGGCTTTATATTCCCAGACCTCAGTTTCCTCATCTGTAAAACAGTGGACTTTTTTTTAAAAAAATAAATTTACTTGTTTCATTATTTTTATTTTTGGCTGCATTGGGTCTTCATTGCTGTGCACGGGCTTTCTCTGTTACGATGAGTGGGGTCTACTCTTCGTTGCGGTGCGCGGGCTTCTCATTGTGGTGGCTTCTCTTGTTGGGAGCATGGGCTCTAGGCGCATGAGCTTCAGTAGTTGTGGCATGTGGGCTCAGTAGTTGTGGTTCATGGGCTTAGTTACACAGCAGCATGTGGGATCATCCCGGGCCAGGGGTTGAACCCGTGTCCCTTGCATCGGAAGGCGTATTCTTAACCACTGCACCACCAGGGAAGTCCCTAAAACGGTGGACTTTTATTTTTGCCATATTCTCGCACCGCTGTACTAGTATGTACTTTCATATTTGCTGTGGACTGAATTGTGTCTCCCCGACACCCTCCAAATTCCTATGTGGAAGCCCTAACCCCAATGTGATTTTTATCTAGAGATAGTCTTTAGGAGGTAATTAAAGTTCAGTGAGGTCATAAGGATGGGGTCCTAATCCAATAGGAGGGTGGCCTTCTAGGAAGAGGAAGAGACACACACATATGTTAGGGCAAACACTGACTGAAACTGCCTGCCCTGGCCAGGCAAGGTAGTAGCCACTTGCATGAGTTATCTTAAACAGGAGGTCCTGGTAAGGAATGCTGAACTAACAAGCTACCACCACCAGAAGAATTCGGGAAAGGTCAAAAGGAGAGAGGAGACTCCAGTCTATATGTCGTACCAACCTCCAGAAGGCTTCTCGCTGGAATCCATCTTGGCTGAGTGATGTGTGTGCCACCAGGATGGACCCTGAGGCAGAGTCATCGGCCAGAGACAACCAGAAACTAAGCCCATTCCCATAAAACCGGAGACTGTGAGCCACGTGGCGGAGCAGTCCTCCTGGGTTCCCTTACCCTCCTGGACCCCACCCAGGTTCCCCTTCCCAATAAAGTCTCCTGCTTTGTCAGCACCTGTGTCTCCTCGGACAATTCATTTTCGAGTGTTAGACAAGAGCCCACTCTTGGGCCCTGGAAGGGGTCCCCCCTCCTGCAACACCTACACCTCCTCCACGTGAAGACACAGAGAAGAGGGACCTCCTTGAACATTCTTCTGTGCTGGCACCCTGATCTCGGACTTCCAGCCACCAGGACTGTGAGAAAATGAAATTCTATTGTTTAAGCCACCTAGTCTAGGGTATTTTTATGGCAGCCTGAGCTGACTAATGGACTCATCTTGTTTACTTGAATACACCTATATAAAAAGGAAACTTGAGGGCAACTTGAGGGCTGGGCTTCCCTGGTGGCGCAGTGGTTGAGAGTCCGCCTGCTGATGCAGGGGATACGAGTTCGTGCCCCGGTCCGGGAAGATCCTACATGCCGCGGAGCAGCTGGGCCCGTGAGCCATGGCTGCTGAGCCTGCGCGTCCGGAGCCTGTGCTCTGCAATGGGAGAGGCCACAACAGTGAGAGGCCCGTGTACCGCAAAAAAAAAGGAAACTTGAATTCTCCTTTGTAAATGGAAAATCGGTAGCCCTCACCATACATAGAATGAATCAGGGCCAACCAGACACAGGGTCTTGAGCCCAGAGTACTTTTAGGGGCCTATGAAAATTCTTTAATTTTAATTTATTTTAAAATCAGAAGAAAAAATAAATGCAATAACGAAACCAGTCTAGATTATATTCTTATTTATACCAATAAAGTATTGAAATGTAATTTTTAATTTTTTTTAATGCAGGAAGGGACTCACCAAGGCAAAAGTGCCTCGGGTCCAGGAAAGTCAGAATGCAGCCATGGAATGAATGTACCTATAAGAGAAATGCGATGAAAACAAATGACGTTCCTAAATTCTAGCAGATTCTGCCTGCTGAAGTCTCTGTACTTCCTTCTGTGCCTCCTCATTCCTTGTTAAAAATGGAAATTAACATGTGTTAGGTATTAAACACTGATTAGCACCAAACTGATACTTTGTCCTGGAGAAATCAAGAAGGATCAAAAGAAGTTGAAAAGGGAAATGCTTTCTCAGCTTATGATTTATTGTTATTTAGTATCACCTAAAATTGCTTGACATCCCTTCAGTGGGTTCATCCTGTACATGCGAAACACTGGCTTTGATGATGATGGTGATGGTGACCATCATATTATTGTGGTCCAGGTTTGTCAGGCAGGAATGCTTACCCTGTGTCAGGTCCTTGGCTAAAAATTTTCATATTCAAATCTCACTTAATGTTCACAGAGACATTGGGAACATGGTATTATTACCTTTATTTTACAGATAAACTAGAGCTTAGAGAGGTTAAGTAACTTGCCCAAAGTCATTGAGAAAATGTCAGAGCTTTAAATCCAGGTCCGATTGACCCTAAATTCCATATTCTTAATTCCTAGGTTATACCTCCTATTTTTGTTTCCCTCTTTTCAATTGTCTTTAAAAAACACATCGTATTTGTTTACAGTTTTTTGTGTTTTTTTTTTTGCCGTACGCGGGCCTCTCACTGTTGTGGCCTCTCTCGTTGCGGAGCACAGGCTCCGGACGCGCAGGCTCAGCGGCCATGGCTCACGGGCCCAGCCGCTCTGCGGCATGTGGGGTCTTCCCAGACTAGGGCTTGAACCCATGTCCCCTGCATTGGCAGGCAGATTCTCAACCACTGTGCCACCAGGGAAGCCCGAGATTGTACAAACTTACATTTCAACTAGCAATATATGAGAGTGCCTGTTTTTCCAGACTCTCCCAAATATGTGTATTATCCATCTTTTTTATTTTTCATCAATCTGGTAGGTGAAAAATGGTAACTTAGTATTGTACATATGTATTTCTCCTATTGTGAGCATAGTTGCTGGTCTTTCCACATGTTTAAGAATAATTTCTACATGATTTTCATTGAATTATCTTTTCATATCTTTCATCTGTTTTCTACTAGAGTTGTTTTTATTTTTCTTTATTTGTGGGTGCTCTTTATATATTAGGGGAATTAATACTTTGTTTGGAATACATTGCAAATAAGTTCCCTAGTTTGGTGCTTATATCTCTCATTTTAAAAATGTTGCATTATAGTTAAAAACTGGCACAAGCCACACAAACAATACCTGCAAAATCGACCTTGTTTCTGAGCCACCAGTTGCCACTTCCATTTGCTAATCCTAAGAAAATGAATGGGAAAACCAAGGTATGGAGTCTGTAAATTGCATTGACCAGAGTCATGTGGCCATGAGCATGGAACTCACCATATTCTGGTCTGAACCAGGGAATGCTTCCTAAATACCAGTTGTCCCTGATGGCAAACCAACAGTGAAGTGTGATCCCTTTGCTCCCATCAAAAGGTTCAATTCAGAAAAAGTCAGGGACTGAGGCTGAGGCTGAGACAATTAGAAGAAGCCTGAAAAGAACTCACTAGGTCACACATAGGGATATCTGGTTTCTGATCCATGACTTGGGTAAGCCATTTCCCCTGTCTGGGCCCCTGTTTTCTCATCCACACTGTGCGATGTTGCAGAGAGTGGAGTGGTTAGACAACCCTAGACAATCTCAAAACTTCCTTCCAGTTCTGGGTTTAAGGGGACCTGAGGCTAATTTGAAGGTCCTAGGGCAGCCACATTCTAGAGGTTGTTCCCTGTTAAGAAAGACAACTTATAAGTACACATGCCTTTGCAGGAATCAAATTCCTGAGTATAACCTAATGAAGCAGACAGGACAGAAATTTTCATCACCATCTTTAACGTGAGAAACTGAGACCCAGGTAGACATAGTGGTTAAGAAGCGAGAAGTCAGCAGTCTGTGTTTAAGTTCCAGCTTAGAGACTGGACAAATATGTGACATTGGGCCAATGACCTAGCCTCAGTTTTCTTACCTATAAAATGGAGACAATTGGGAATTCCCTGGTGGTCCAGTGGTTAGGACTCCATACTTCCACTGCCAGGGGCCCGGGTTCGATCCCTCATTGGGGAACTAAGATCCCACAAGCTGTGCAGTGCAGCCAAAAAAAAATGGAGACAATGAAAGAACTTATTTTATACAGTTAGAGTGAAAATTAAGTGAGAATGATGGGACAGATCAATTATAATAACGCATACCAAGCACTTAGCACAATGCCTGTGCTATGGATTGAATGTTTATGTTCCCCTAAAATTCATATGTTGGAGCCCTCACCCCACATGTGGCTGTATTTGGAGATGGAGCCTCTAAGGAAGTCATTAAGATTAAATGAAATCATAAGGGTGGGGCCCTGATTCAACAGGGTTAGTGTCTTTATAAGAAGAGCCACAAAAGAGCTAATGTTCTGGGACTTCCCTGGTGGTGCAGTGGTTAAGAATCTGCTGCCAATGCAGGGCACACGGGTTCAAGCCCTGGTCCGGGAAGATCCCACGAGCCAAGGACCAACCAAACCCATGCGCTACAACTACTGAGCCTGCACTCTAGAGCCCGTGAGTCACAGCTATTGAGCCCACCTATCACAACTACTGAAGCCTGCGAGCCTAGAGCCCGTGTTCTGCAACAAAGAGAAGCCATCGCAGTGAGAAGCCTGCACACAATGAAGACCCAATGCAGCCAATAAATAAATAAATAAATAAATAAATAAATAAATTTACAAAGAGCTAATGTTCTCTTGCTCTCCTCCAGCACAAGAACCAAAGAAAGGCCACATGAGGACATAGCAAGAAGGTGGCCATCTGCAAGCCAGGCAGAGAGCTCTCACCAGACACCAAGTAGTCTGGGACCTTGATCTTGGGCTTCTAGTCTCCAAAACTGTGAGAAATAAATTTCTGTTGTTTAAATCATCCAGCCTGCGGTATTTTGTTATGGCAGCCCAAGCAGACCAATACAGCCTGGCACATTCAATACACAGTAGTTATATTGCCACGATTGTTATTTATTTATTTATTTATTTATTT